>NW_017728998.1:6779193-6779934 GCF_001723915.1 Gavialis gangeticus | reverse complement strand
GACTAACATGGCTACAACCTGGATACCAACTATTTTTGCAAGATTTTTGCAAGGGGCAGGAAGGCAGCTGGGGTCAAATGATTTTTTTTTTCTTTTTTTTTGGCAAAAATCTAGTTGGGCTAATAAATATCACCTCTCCCATGAGTGGTGATACTTTTACAGATCATAAAAGAGTAAGAGCATGAGCCATGGTGCTTAGCAAAGGGCTGGTGCTGCTTGGGTGAGCCTCAAGCTCACAGGCATGGGCAGACGCAGTTCTTTGAGGAGTGGTATCTTTTACGAGGCCAGTAAAATAGTTGGGGAAAGAATTGTTCTTTGCAAGGTTTTGGGCACAAACACAGGCAAAGGGAGGCTGCCGGTGTTATACGAGTTCTCCAAGGTACAAAAGCAGTCGGGGATAATTAATTGGCTCTCTGCATGCCTCACAGGTAAGAAAGCAATCAGGAGTCATAGTAGAAATGATATCTTTTGGTAGATTTTTTGCAAAAAAAAAATGTTAAGTGCAAGCTTTTGGATGCGTACACCCTTCATCAGGCATCAGAGGTCTTCTCCAGGCCCCATAGCAGAGCAGCCAGCCACCCTGCCAGACCCCACCCCTCTAGGGCTTGAAGCCGCGCCTGCGCATTGCCCCCTCTCTCCTTCCTCCCCGGACATGCGCAGACACCACCCCCCGGCCGGGCCGAGCCCCACGCCTGCGCAGTGCACGCCGCCCGCCCGCCCGGCTGGTGTGTGCGGGAGACA
>NW_017728998.1:6772353-6779182 GCF_001723915.1 Gavialis gangeticus | reverse complement strand
CAGAAACGCCTGCACGTGCTGACGGGTGCTTCTTTTGTAGGCAGATGAGGTTGTTTGAGTAAATCGGATATCTTTTCTTAGACCAGCTCAAATAGCTGGAAAAATTCTTAGCAAGTTTTCGGGCACAAATGCCCTTTGTCAGGCTGAGGAAGCATCTTTTTGTAAGCATTTATCTTGCGGGGGTGGGGGCACGCCAAAGTTTTCCTGGACTTGGATTACATTGTCCCTTGCATGGCTGCCTGCTACCCGTTGTCTCCTGGGGTTGGGGAAAAATGACATTTCATATAAAAAAAAAAAAAAAAAAAAAGTGTTAAACCAAAATGGTCATGTACTAGGTTTTGTTCTGTTTTCTTTCTGGAAGTTATTGACTAAAATATACATCTCTAAGAAAACTTACTATTAATTATAGCATTTTTTTGAAGCAAAGTTTATATTTGATGAAACTACTCTAGTTGCATTTTTGTCAGACCTGATTTTGTAAGCTTTTTTTTTTTTTTTTGGACACTTAGTGCCTGGTTTCTTTGCCTCGTCATTGTAATTAAAGTTTCTGCACCTGGTTCATTTATACTTAATGTATTAGTACATAGCATGGTGCTTATAAAGTTTTATGCTCCATAACTTTGCAAGAGCTTGACCAATACATGGTAATTAGCAGGCAGACTACAACTTGCAACCTTTGAAAACAGAAATCGCAAGGTTCAGCTTGCAAGCATTTTTGTTTTCTTCTCCATCCACCCTGCTCTCAGTCCCCAGAGTTGAGAATAACAGGCATTGTGTACAGGTATTTTTATTCGAGTGTCATGTGAAAACTGAAAGGCGGGTTTTCATGATGTACCCATGGCAGATCTTGGTTCATGTCCTGATGTTTCTTTTTGAGAAACAGAGCTGATTAATTAGTAGAACTGCACAATACTTAAAAATAAACTAGTTTAAGTGTAACATGCCTTCAGCGTTGCTTTTTCCGGTACTTGTTTTTTTTGTAATGAAAATCATTAAGGCCCTGATCCAAAAGAATTGAGTTTAACTTTACATACTCTGGAGTATTCCTGTTGTCAGTGAGACTGCTCTTGAGGTAAAAATCAGTATATCAAAGTCGAGATTTAGGTCCATTTGTGCATATCTTTAACAAATGAGTTGCTAGAACAGTTTTGCCAATGATCTTGGTAAATTTATTTTTATCAGTGGATTTTGCTCATCTGTATTTTGTTCTATAGAAAGATATTGCTTTAAATGCTTAAAGTAGAGAGTTGAGTGTAACTTGGCAGGAAAATGACTTCTGAGGGCATCCTCAAGAGAGTTTATAGAAGGCTAGGGTGAAGAAGAAAAGTTTCTTATATGAGTGAAGGTGAAGTTTTTGATGCAGCTGTGTTACTGTTTTTTAACTTTATTAAAATGTATTAGTGTAAAGACTGAGGAAAAAAGCTTAATATGAACAAAATGTTTCAAAATTGGAACTCTAAATCACATTGTTTTATTAGCCTTGTAATATTGCACATGGCATCATGGAGACAGGTAAGCAGCTAAGAGTATTTGTCTTCCCCCATGATAGGTATATTTGAGTTTGATTGCTAAAAATAGTTTGTCACAAAGGAAAAATCATAATTTGCAGCTCAGGAAGACTGTTTTGAGAAATCTGAAACATGCAGTCAAATTTGCACAACTAGCGTTCTCATACCAAGAGATTTTTAGCAGGATGGGGGAGACTAAACACAGGTTTTCATTACACATGTAGTGCTTTTATGTCTGTTGAAAGGAGAGCGTTTGACTCGTTGAAAAGCCCAGTTTAAAATTAGTTTTGATGATCTGTACAAAATGAATTTGAGAATATCCCAGCACAGTTCAACTGCACTGCCTGCTTGTGCTTTTTAAAATTATTATTCTAAGAAGCTATTTCGTAATCATCTTAGTTAAACACTTAAGTATAATTGTCACGTTGTTATGGGTGTGTTCTGAACCTATTTCAAATCTATACAGTGATTTTTGGTTCTGGGTTGGCTGCTTTCTTTTCAAAGGTAGATCTCAAAGTCAACCAGTTGTAGAAGAGATTAGGTCATTTTTTAATATTATAAATGCTTGAAATTATATTACAGTAGAGAAACTTCCCAAAAAATCTCCCATTTAAAATAAAAATGAAACTTCAATGGAAGTGTAGAAATTTCTTTACAGGAAAATGGCTGCAATGATAGTCATGAGTCCTGTGAACAGTTCCTGGCTTTTAGGTGGAACTGTATTACTAAACTTTGTATATGGAACTTGTGAAAACAAATGGGGAAAGAGATATAAAGGGAGAATGTTCAGAGAACAAGATAAGCAGAAACAATTCAGTCTGGTAGTAGATAAATTGTGTCATACTGACCATAACATGACTAAAAGGAAAACTTCTGAACCAGTTTGCTGTGGGGACTTTGTCAATTCTAGATCGCACCACTTTTTAAAAGGCCTTTTTATTGTTGATAATGTAAGTCTTTAATGAATCCAGTTTCCACAGTCTAATTAGAGTGTGTCTGTTGTCTAAGCACACTGCTGCTTCTTCCATTCAGTTATTTTGCTAGTTCTAAAGCTGAAGGGGAAAAATTGATTTTTCATATCGATGAACTGAAGCTGTTCAGTTTCTTTTTGGTGTGATACATGTGCAACATGCTGTGTCATACAAAACAGACAAATCTGTTGTAATAGAACTTGCTGGCCTTGGTCCAGTGGATTATAGTCATTTGTCACTTTAATGCCATTTCAGCAGTGTAAATGTTCATCTCCAAAGAATTACACATGCTAGAACTGCAGTTTTTCTTTTTGTGGAAATGCTTTTTTTGCGATCATTTAACATACAACTCAGGATTTAGGAACATTGTATGGAACAAAGATGCTTCATAGCAGAAAAGCCTCATGGGATATTTTGATGCATTTAAAATTGGGATTACAAACCAGTACTCTGTTGTGTAACCATAAGGTGGTTCTTTTACGAAACAGGACTATAAAGATTGCTGATTTCGGATGGTATTACCAGTAATGGGGAATGGGTGGGGTTGGGATCTTTTATTTTACCAGGTTTGTCCTACAGTGTAATGGATAATTCTTCTAAGTAATTTAAAATATAATCCTATCTGAAAGTTAATATTAATGTGTTCAAAGTTTAACTCTTTAAGTTTGTCTGTTCATATTGGTTCAAACAGTTTTTTGTGATATGGAATCATTTAAATGGGGATGATCCTACACTGAGTGGGAGGGTTGGACTGGATAACATCAAGGCTCCATCCAGCCCTATTTTTTTGTGTTTTTAAGTGATAAAGTGATAAGGAAGCAGGCTAGTTTTCTGACTTGTACACAAAATATTGAGAGTATCTAGCTTATTTGCATGTATTCCTAATATCAATATAGTATTTACACTTCCCCTCCCCCTTGATCTGAAATAACTTGTATTTACTCTTTAGGCAATGTTGCAAGGCTAGTCTTTTTTTTCCTTGTTTTTTGATGATGGTTAAGTCTGAGTGGTGCTGCAGACAGATCCAAAGAATGTATTAAAAACTAGTTGCACTCATACTTATGTATCATGTGGGTTTTTGAAAACAAATTGTAATGGGTGCTCTTTCTTGTAGCATACTGAAATTGAAGTAAATGATCATTAGTATTTTGTGGGTGTGATGCAAGTTATAGTTTCTAAATTTAAATTTACATGGGCTTCATGTTTAGCAAAACACATCCTCAGAGAGTTTATATCTTAAGGAAGGTGTGGTGGTGGAAGCACTCTTGCTGTGCTGTTATAACTATTTGGAAATCATTAAAAGTTCAATATTCTGTAGCTGTCTTTGAAAAGTAGTTGGGGGATTGACATGGCTTTGGCTTTGCAGTCATGGACTTTACATGGGTTACCAATCTGTGTGGTTGGAAATATATTTTCTGCCTTGTGCACTTCTGCATGCTGTCATGTTTGAATAGGTTGAACTGATTACGGTTTGGTATGAGGTGTAGTTAAGGAAATATCACTGGTTAATGAGGGGGAAGGAGAAACATTTTTATTTAATGCTTAAATCTTCTTAATGAAGGAGGATTTGGAAGCTGTTGAAATAAAGAAGAGGAAATGTTCTCTGTACCAAAAACTCTGCTGTACAGGCATACCCTAACAGTAATGTGAGCAAAACATCTAAAAGCAGTCTTAAAAAAAAGTAGATTTTCCTCCAGTGATTTTATGTAGTAGATGCCTCCCATCTCCTTCCTCCCTCAGAACAGGGCATAAAATCCTAGCTAAAAGGACAGCACAACAGTAGTGGTGCAGAGTTGTCTGTATTTTTTCAGTGCAATGGATAGGATTTTTCTTTTCATACATCATTTACAACTTACTGCAGTAATTTTAGAAAGTCAGGGTATTTCCTCTTATTTTTTTCCCTGTGAAAGCTACAGATTGGCAATGATTTTATCAGCCTTATTAAAAGTAAAGCTGCTGCACATTTTTCTCACAGAGAGAATGTATTTGTGGTGAAACAGTAAGCTTAACTCCTTTGCTGATATCAGTGGTGTGCTTACCCTTCATAGTACTTCTGTCTTGAAAGTAATGACTGTTTTCAAGGGTAGTCAGCTCTGTTACCATATACAGCATGTTACTTACCATGTGCATAGACCATTTTTTTTAGTGGTGTAGAAAAACACTAATGCAGACTTTGAGGCTTCATGTATGCAAGAAACCATACTTCTTTAGACCTCCAAGGCACTAGATATTGTGCTACAGACTTGACTTCTGGTGTGCCTTAGAAGTTTGTTTGGCTGATCTGGTCTGCTGTAGTGGTGGAAAAGTTACAAATACAGAAACAGCTTTGCTGCAAGCCCAGAGGTAATGGGGTGCAGACCTAGAAGAGAAGGGAAGGAAGCTATCGGTGAGTTGCATCATGGTGTGTAGGGGTACCATGAATACTATTTTATTCCAGGCTAGATGTTAGGTAGAGTTAAAAGAAAGTAAAAAGGGAATGGTTGCTCTGAAGGTGGAGACTCAGTTTGATTCAGCTGCCTGTCTAATTATGTTTGTATTACATTACCAATGTGTACTTTGAGGGCACATAGTAAAAGACATGCTTCATCCTAAAAGCATGAGACAGAGGGATGGAAGGGTAGGGGGGCACAGAGGTACAGACATGTTTGACATAACAGGTGCCTAGAGTTGGAAATAGGAACCAGGTGTCTTGAATCTCAGGCTAGTGCTCTAACAATTAAACCGTGCTGCTTCAACTGAGGCATTGGTAAACAAAATCAGAAATAATGCCACTGCAGGGTGAAAATCCTCTCTCTCTTTTTCCCCTTGTCTTCATAAAAATATAAAGCCCAGCTCTTTGAATTCCTAGCTCGTGTTCTACAATTCATTGGTATGAAGCCTAAGATGCGGTATGTTGAAAATCAAAAGTAATTATGAAGTGTTTTGGGAGAATGATTAAAATGTAGGTCTCTAAACATAAATTTGACTTTTAGTAGGGGAGAATTAGCTTTATTGATTACATTATCTGTAGATTACAAACAACAAAGCAGGAGCTATGTAATAAAACTGGGAGCATGAGTTGCAAGGCAGAAAAGATGAAATTATAAAATTTGGTTAGTCACCTGTGTTATATTCTCAGTCTCAACAAAAAATCAGTTTGAGTAGCTGCTCAACAAAGAAACCTCCAAAAAGGTCTTTAATTAATATTGCCTGCAAACACAAGATTTTTTTCTCAGCCATTTTATACATAAGCTTGTGGAGGGGGGGTAGAGACAGGGAAAGTGTATCCCATCTAGTCTCTCGGCTTCTTATATAGAAGCCATTAACAAATGATGGTTGCTGCTATTTTAGCTATGTATTAAGGAAATTTAGCAGTTGAAATATGTAAGAGCCAGCAACATGCATCCCCTGTGTTCTGGGGACCACTAACAGGTGCTCTATGGACAACGGCGTCTGCATTTTTGAATGGATTAAGATGTCAGTGTAATCAGCTTGCTGCATGGCATTCAGCACCAGTTTGGTGCTTGGCTAAACCCCAAGTTTTCGAGTAATACATCATATCATGCTTTGTGTGTTACTTGAATGTGCTTCAGAACGACTTCTTGCATGATAATCATTGTGCTTAAATTGTTACTTTTTACTTCATCCAACCACAGAGTGACTACAGCCAAAGGCCAGAGGATAACTCTTCCATCATCATTTCAGATGTAAGGTTCCAAACATATTCCATATGCTTTTGGAATAATCAAAAGTTATAATACTGAGTATGCGTGAAGTCAGGGAAAATGATATTCTTGTTCATTGAAGTCTTGTTATTAGTATCCTTCCACATTTTGAACTGATTGATGTGTAAGTAAATAAGATAGGAATGACTGTGGTGCTGTTTGATGTCTGTATGGCTTAATAAGACACCCACTTCCAAAGTGGATGTGAAACCAAAGATGACAACAGTATCTGCTTAGAAGCTTCCTTTTTTAATGTGCTGATTAAAGGTGTACAATTTCAAAGTGAGGAATATCCTGGCTTTACAATTGACAGGTCAAAATCTATAGAAATCTTATTCTGTGGGTTTAAAAGAGTATTTTACAGTTTTAATGTTTTACTAAGTTCATTTCATTTTACAATTTGGAAGAAGGGAAGATGTTAGCTTATTATCTTAATAAAGTGAGGAGTTCAGTATTTCCCATATTCTGCTTGTTGATATGTGCAAAAGGAACATAAAGGACCACAGGAGAAAAACCGATGTAAGAACAGTAAAGGACAGTATAATAGGTAGTAAAACAAGCATACAGTTTTTGTATATAGTAAGATGATAAAAAATTTGAACTTGGAGCTCACAGTGTAAAAAAAAAAAAAAAAAAAAAAAAAAAA
>NW_017728998.1:6769646-6772221 GCF_001723915.1 Gavialis gangeticus | reverse complement strand
AAAAAAAAAAAAAAAAAAAAAGAAAAAGGTAGGTTGTAGAAAGTAATAAAAAACCATCTCCATACTCGTATACATTTATGTTTAAACAGATTTCTCAGAGTTTTTACACTGAAAAACCTAGTACGTTTTAGTATCCTTATGTTTTGTTTTAATGATTTTCAAACTGTTCTCATGCAATGCATATTTAATATATAGGAATTTACATGTTACAGGGAGAATGAATCCCAAATCTATTAGACTATTGAAATTTTCACTTAAGGGGAATGAATAAGTCTCATTACTTGGAATTTTTAAAATTAGGCAAAGCCTTAGTACTAGATA
Source organism: Gavialis gangeticus (assembly GCF_001723915.1). NCBI lineage: Eukaryota > Metazoa > Chordata > Crocodylia > Gavialidae > Gavialis > Gavialis gangeticus. The sequence goes on along the minus strand of NW_017728998.1, from coordinate 6,771,900 downwards.
ATGATACTGCATAGACAAGAGAAGATACTAGGTCATTGTAAGCCACTTTTAACTTGATTAATCAAGCGCTGTACTATTACAGTTTTCTAATGTAGATATTTCATCATACATTTAGGATTAGTGACAGAGCAAGCATTGCATCTATTCACAGACCAGTATCAGCATGTATATTTAAACAAGGCACCAACTGCATGTGCAGGTTTCCTGTGGAAAAGTCCAAAGAGAGTGTGACATGTTAAGTCATAGCATTTCACTAAAATTCTGAAAGGTGCTCAGGTGCTGCGGGTATTGTGATGGATTAAGCACTCATGTAGAATTATGAAGAGTTCATTAGAAGAATGCCACTAAAGTTGCTACTTAAGTACCAAAAGGAAAGAAATGGCAGAAATAAGGTTATTTGTGAAATTTTGATGTAGTCCCTTTTTGTATATACCTCATGATACATAATTTTATTGCTTGAGCATTTTTTTTTCCACAGGACCACTGGCTTATTCAGCGTGCAAGGTATAATGGTATCCATTAAGCTTTATTCATATTTTTTTTATTGTTTAATGCGGGGTCCAGTACTTTATTTATTGCCCACAATTCGATCTCTGCTCTAAAGGCAGTTACTAACATCTAGCTTTTTTATATTGGTCAATACAATAGCATTAGCATTATGTAGCGCTCAAGTGTTTTCAGACTCTAGCTCCTATTCGCTTGCATTACAGTTCTGAACATTTAGCGCTTCTGCAAATTGCATTCTAGCTGGACAACACAACAAAGAGGAATGTACGCTTAATATTTCTTTGAGAAGCTCAGGTTTTAACTGATGCAGACTCTTCTGCTCTCTGTCCACCCAGAATTTGTCCCCCTCTGCTGTTCTCTCCAGCCTGCCTGTTCCATTTCACCTGGTTCCTTATGTGCTCCTTACTCAGCCAATCAATCCCGGCTACTAGGCTTGCTCTCCAAATCTTCCCTTTTCAGATCCATTCTGAGATACCTTGCAATCCCAGTTTCTCTCCTTCTAACAGCTCTTTGTCCTCTTTGGTCCCAAAATTGTCAGACATGTTGTACTAATCTGCTATCTCTACTACAGTTTAGTTTTTGTCCCCTTTTACAGTTGAATCAGAAGGTGGCCTTGGTGTCAGTGTTCCTGTCAGAAGCCATTACAGGGGTAGTCTGCCTTAATTCTTGTAATTGTCATCTAGTGAAATTTTCCCTGACTGTGCTCTCAGAAATGGCTTGATTTGTGCCTGAAGTTATCTTAAATTCAGTCCAAGCTGGATAGCCAACATGAAAAATTTCACCCCTAATTGTTGAGCTTCCTGAGTTTTGCATTGGGGAGTGTTGGAGAAGCTTAATACCAGGCCCTGTAACATAACAGCAGGAAACGTGTTCCTCCTAGTACAGGGGTGGGCAAAACGCAGCCCGCTAACTGACTGTATCTGGCCTGCCGGTCACCGGCCACAAAGTCATAGGATCTGGCCTGTAGACAGCCAACAGTTCTGGCTGCTGCATTGTGTTGGGCTGGTGGGCACATCCTGGCCCCATCCACAGCTTACAGCAGCTGCTGCCCCATGTGCCCAAAGCAGCATCAGGTATACACTCATCAGCTTTGGGCGTCGCCTTCAGGTTTCCATCAGGGATCAGGGCAACTGCCTGGGACCACAGTTGGCACGCTGATGCAGCAGCATCACCTGCAGACCTGGGAGGATTCCCCAATCCCCAGGGGGAAGCTGCTGTCTGCGTCCATAGCTGTTGCTGGCACCTGCGCAGTGCTGCTTCTGTTATATGGGCTGGGAGCTGGTGTAAGCCGTGGGGCCATGCTGTAGGTGCAGGACTGTTGTTGGAGGGGTGAGGGAGGAGGGTGGGGAAGAAAGAGACAGAAATGACCCTGCCTCTGGTGAGTGGCAGGGGCCAGTGCTGGGCACCAGGCAAAAGCAGGACCTGGCAGTGGGTGTGCACTCGCTGCTTCCAGAGCCCTTCTGGTGGCTGTGGCTGCCTGGAGCCCGCACTGGGGCTGCCTTGTGGTTCCTCCCTGCTGCTGCCTCTGCCATTTCCAGGCTGTTCCAGTGCTCTCTGGAGTAGAAAGCACAGCCCAGCCCAGGGCTGGGATGCTGGAGTACTCTGGTTTAACCTAAACTAGGAGGGGGTCTGGGGCAGGAGTTGCATAAACTGGTTTGACCCAAAACAGTTAAGTCTGATGCTAGTTTCAGCCAGGTTTATCTTAAGCCAGTTTCTGATCACTTAAACCAGTTTATGTGCAACTTCT
>NW_017728998.1:6768464-6769603 GCF_001723915.1 Gavialis gangeticus | reverse complement strand
TTGGCTGCTTTTTTATTTTTATTTGGCTCCCTGCCTGATTTGCTCTTGCTTTCTGTTCCTTGTCCTATCTGTTTCTGTGCTTCCTGTCCCTTTCCTGGTCTGCTGTTTGCACGTGACACACAAGCTGCCTGTGCCACGTGTAGCCACCCCTGTTCTAATCCATGCCAAAACCAGTTTGTTAATGACTCATCTCATTTTGGATTCAACTGTTAACAAAGTTTAGCAGGGCCAAAGTATTTACAAGCTTTCTGGCTGTAGATTGCATTAAGGGGCATACTGGATATAAGCCACTTGCAAACTGTAATTGTGTATTGGTTTGCCTGAAATATGATCTTATGTTACCAGATCACCCTAATTTACATAAATCTGTTAAACATAAAATTTGGGCTTGCATAAAAGTTGGAGTTTATTTAATAGAAGCAAAGTTAGAGCCAAACCACTTTATTCCATCTTCTAATTGGACAAAATGGTATAAAATAACATTTAAAAAAATGTTTTAAAATTTTTTGTTGGCAAGTACCATGACAAAATGCTATATCAGGAGTCATCAACCTATGGCCTGCAGACCAGATCCAGTCCATCAAGACTGGATCTGGCCTGACGCAGCTCAGGGAATCAGCAGCACATTCTAGCCGTGGCATCTGAATTCCATCACTAGTTTGGTCACAAAGACATTAACAACAAAAAGCTGTACCCAGAACCTCTCTCCACATAGTTTTGTGGGTACCATAAGTCTAATGATTGCTTCAGTTTTGTATTGAGCTGAATTTCCTTAGAAACATAGAATCAGAAAATTAGGATTGGAAGGGACTTCAGGAGGTCATATCTAGATCAGCCCCCCTGCTCAAAGCAGGGCCATACTCAACAAGATTATCCCATCTGAGGCTTTGCCAAGCTGGGATTTCATAGTTTCATAGTTTCTAGGGTCGGAAGGGACCTGAGCAGATCATCTAGTCCGACCCCCTGCCATGGCAGGAAGAGCACTGGGGTCAAATGACCCCAGTAAGGTGGTCATCCAACCTCCTCTTAAAAACCCCCAGGGTGGGAGCCTGCACCACCTCACTTGGAAGCTGGTTCCAGACTCTAGCCGCCCTGACCGTGAAGTAGCGCCTCCTGATGTCCAACTTAAACCTTCCCTC
>NW_017728998.1:6765891-6767495 GCF_001723915.1 Gavialis gangeticus | reverse complement strand
CCTCCAAGGATAGAGACTCCAAAACCTCTCTGGGTAACCTGTTCCAGTGCTTTACTACCTTCCTTGTGAGAGAGTTTTTCCTAATATGTAACTTAAACTTTTCCTTGCTGCACCTTGAGACCATTGCTTCTCGTTCTGTCATCTGCCACCACTGAGAGCAGTGCAGCTCCATCCTCTTTCAGCCCCCCTTCAGGTAGTTGAAAGCTGCTGTTAAATCCTCTCTGTCTTCTCTTCTCCAGCCTTAAGCCCAGTTCCCTCAGCCACTCCTCACAAATCATGTGCCCTGACCCACTTTCACCACCCTCCACTGGACTCTCTAATTTGTCCATATCCTTTCTGATTGTACATTCTTTCTGTAGTAGGGGCCCCAAAACTGAACACAGAACTCCAGATGTGGCCTCACCAGTGCTAAATAGAGAGGAATAATCACTTTGCTTGACGTACTGGCGACACATCTACCAATGTAGTCCAGTATGCCATTAGCCTTCTTGGCATCAAAGGCACACTTGCTGGTTCATATTCAGCTTATTGTCCACTATAACTCCCAGGTCCTTTTCTGCAGAGCTGCTGCCCAACCAATCGGTCCTCATGAGATTTCTTTTGGTCCCGTCCTCCAATTTGTTGAGGTCTCTAAATCCTAGCCCTATTGTCCAGCATATCTACTACTACTCCTTTCCCCCCTTCCCTCCGCCGCAGCTTGGTGTCATCTGCAAACTTGCTGAGTGTGAACTCTCTCCCATCTTCCAGGTCATTGATGAAAATATTGACCCCTGGGGCACTTCTTGATACCAGCTGCCAACTAAGTATTGAGTCATTGATTGCTTTCTGAGCCTGATGATCCAGCCAGTTTTCTATCCATCTTACATTCCATTCATCCAGCCCATATTTCCTTAGCTTGCCTGCGAGAATGTTGTGGGAGACCATATCAAAAGCCTTGCTAAAGTTAAGGTACACCACATCCACTGGTCTCCCTACATCCACAGAGCCAATCATTAGGGCGGTGTAAAACGGCTGTGTTTCAATTTCAGTTTCAGATTCGTCTGTTTCGGAGGACAACAGTTCATTTTGGTGTTTCAGATTACCATCCTGTTTTGTTTCGGCTGAATCTGTTTTGAATGGGCTGCAAGAGAAGCTTCACACAGCCTTACCCAGCTGGGTGGGGCTTGGGGCCGGGGCCTGCAGGGCCCCAGTGGGGAGCATGGTGGGGCCGTGGGTGGCTTGTCTGGAGGAGGGGGAGGGCCACTGTCCTCCATACAGATGAGGAGGCCCCCGTGCGGATCTCTGATCCCTGTCACTCTGGGTTGCGGGGCAGGGAAGCAGTGGAAAGCGGCAAGCAAACCTGATGGTCTCTGCCGGGCGTCTTCTTGCTGCTGCTGCTCGCCCTGCGCTGGCCCAGCGGCATGGGGCTGCACAAGGCAGGCAGTGGCGGCAGGACACCCCAGCATGGATCTCTGCTCCCTGCAGGTCACATGGCAGGGACCAGCACTGCCCTGCCCCCGGGAAGAGCTGGGAAGTGATCAGAGAGCTGGGAATTGAACTGGGAGCTAGATGCTAATATCAGAGCAGTCCGCTGTTGTCCCGTTCCCCCCCCCCCCCCCCCCCCC
>NW_017728998.1:6754362-6765566 GCF_001723915.1 Gavialis gangeticus | reverse complement strand
CCCCCCCCCCCCCCCCTTCCCTTTTCTTAGTTTTTTTGTTTCCCTGCAAGCCTGGCTCCGAAACTCCAAAATTTCCGAAATATTTTGGAGCCTTCCGATTCATTTCGGATTTGGTATTTTGGGCACCGAAACAGCCCGAAACAGCTGCCGAAATGTCACACACCCTACCAGTCTTCTTGTCATAGAAGGCAACCAGGTTGGTCAGGGGTGACTTGCCCTTAAGTTGCTCCAATTACTACTAGTATAATGAAATCAGTCCCCCTCTTTGATTTGCTGCTGATGTCAAGCTCTCCATCCCAGATGCTAAATTTTCTACCAAGCACCTCCTTGCTTCCTTCCATGCTTCCCTTTACCCTTAGGAGCAACTTCCCATAATTATCTTTATTGTTCTTTAGATATCTCCTAAAGACTCTTGGTGTCATGCTTATAAATAAAGTTAAGCTGCTTCTGTGCTGAGATCTCTCTGCCTGTCATAAGGACCAGTATTGTGTCCCTGTGATTAACTATTTGTTTCTGTCAAAACATTGTCTTATGTAGTTTATAAGCTGTCTGAAGTAAAAGGTATATTTTTATAATCAGTTTTTGTATACGGTGTAGCATGAAGCCCTGGCCTATGTCTAGGGCTTCAAGGTTCTGTAATATAAATTAATGAACTAGACCATTAAATCCATTTCAGAAAAATGGGATAAAACCAATTGAGTCTAATTTAATGCAGCTCTAGCTGCTTTGCTTTTTTTTTTTCTTGTGTAAAACTTGTTGTTCATCTCTGGCTGATTGCAAATCAGTTTTTAACAATGGTTTTATTTTAAACTATAAGATCTCATAGAGCATGTTTAAGCCACAGTTATTGAAATTGAATATTCATCTGCTTTTCAGATCCATTTCTTATAAGCTAATACTCTCTGTTTGCATTTCTAAAATGTATTTAACTTGAGTGCAAGGTAAATGGATGAAGAAAGTGTTATTTTGGGTAATTTAGATTATACATGCTCTACTGCAAATTAAGGCTTTGGTGAATCCCTTTGTAGAACAACTAATGAGATTCTTTCCTGGATGAATGCCTTCAGCTTTCCCAGAATCCTAGCGCTCTGTTGTTTAAAACAGTTACATGCTCAGCCCTTCCAGATGTGAACAAAGTATAAAGTGTTGGCATCCTAAGGCTTCTTTTACATCAAGATCACAAAGTTGAGTAATACCAGCCTCTCTGATGCCAGTGTTTCTGTAGTATCATAGCTGGCAGGCAGGGGGGTTGCCACTATTTTGAGATCCCTGAGATAAAACTGCTTCTCAACCCTCTTTTGTATATTTGGACAGATTGCTCACTTCAAAAGATGGGAAACTTGTTGGAGGTATGGTATCAGAAAGCATTAGCTGTTTTGCATTTGTAGTAGTAGAAAAGTATTACTTGAAAGCTTAGGTTTGTTCATGCTGAAGTGACCAGCAGGACCTGCCCACTAGGAAGCCAAATAGAAGTGGGTGTATTAGTTAGTTTAGCTTATTTTTCCTTGAGTAGGCTTAGTCCATAGATTGGTAGGGGTTGGTAAATTGTTCATGTCCCATTTCAAGCAATGGTGAAAAGTCTGTCTTGCGTTAATGTTTGTATATGAAAACAGTAATTAGAAGGTTTTTATGTGGTATTACTACCATTTTAGTTTAGTTTTGAGCTCTCCTAATACTAAAATGGCACTGTAAGAATTGGTTTTCTATTGGAGTCAATGGAAGATTTGTATTTATTTTTTAGCTGAGAGAACAGTGTCAGACCTGTTATGTATTGGTGTAGAGCTTCGGTATGGAGGGAGAAAAGAATGTATGTGGGAATGTGTTGGTTTGTATAACAGCTTTTAAAACTAGTGGGGGGGGGGTTGTTTTGCTTTTTGCATGACTGCATCTAAAATGTCTCATAAAAACAGAAATTAGTTATGATTCAAGAAATGTTTATGTTAGAAATATTTTTGTGAGGTGTTACATGTTAACTGTAATTCTTATAAATACACATTATTTAGTTTTATTTGAAAGAATAAGCCCAGCTTTACTTCCTTGATTTAAGTATTTCGGTTCAGCTCATTGAAATTATTTAGGGTATATATTTTTGAGAGATTAAATGCAGCTTTTGGGTACTTTATGCCTAACAGTATTATGTATTGGTTCTTTAAAAGATTAACTCTGTTTGCCACTTTCAAATGTTGATATTTTTGTTGTAAGCATTTTACATGCGTATTAATTAGTTTTAACACTGTGATAACTTCTTACATGCCTATCTAAACCCGGAGCTGAGTTGTGTCTCTGTGGGCTCTGGCAGGCATTACATTTATGACACAAGTAATGTTAGTCTGGTTTTTATCGCTCCTTAAATTGAATGTATGGTGTACTGTATTCCAGTTGAGCTACCCTCTCCATACTAATAGAGCGTAAGAACTAACTTCCAAACTAGTGAGTCTGCTGCATTATAACCTTATTTACTGACTTTACAGTATCTTCTAGTCATCTGTCCATCTCTTCAAACCACTTACGTAAAACCTTTGACAATTTTATTATGTCCTCCATTATGCCAGGTACCTTGCTATCTTTTTATCATCTGTATATTGGACAATGTTCAGCTAGTCTGACTTCCTATCTTTCTAAGACACAGCATCAAGCTGTGTGAAACCAAATCTGGGTATCCTCATGAGGAATTATTACCATTACCTACATTAATAGTCTGTCAGTTTTTCTTTCTTTAATATAAACACTTGTAGTGATGTTACTGCTGCAAAACTGTTAGTAATATGACTTATAAAATCAAATTACTTTCCTCAAAGCAGAAAATTCCTTCTATTATGTTATAATTTTTTATAATTTTGTGTATAGTAGTTTCTTAAATGTATCTTTAGAATTTACAAACATACTACAGCCAGTAGGAAAATTTTGGTTGTTTCCAGGGAGGGTGTCAAGTTTGGTCAGTTTTCTTGTTTATTCAGATTATGCATTTCTTGTGGTATTGCACATATATATGCTGTTTTACAAACTTAGATCTAAGTGTTGCATATTTAATGGTACCGTCAGTAGCCCCAACACCAACATTTTACATTTTGCCATGGAGCTAAAGAGTTCTAAGGTGTGGACTTCTGTAAACTGTTGCAGCAACTATGTCTCTTCAAGTTTTACAAGGATTTAAACTTTGACATTTGCTAAAGAGCCCAGTGTGGTTTTTCATATTTCAGTAAAGAAAGGGAAAGAAAATGGAAGCATAGGTGATAATTTGTTTCCAAAAGTATTTGAATTTCACACTTTGTTTTGGAATGTAATGGGGCTGATCTTGCAAAAGCTTTTGGCATGTTGCTAATTATATTAATGTGAATGGTTCCACTTAAGTCGAAGGTTATTTGGTATGTGTTACCGAAGATGCAGAATCTGTTAATATGGTTGCTTCATGTACTGGTGTTGTGGCTGTAGTTGAACTGTGGAAGAATACAGGAACTTTTCCGTTAAGAGGAGTTTTCTGCAATTTAAGCAAATCTAAACATAAGAAAAACTATAAAGAAACTCTAAAATTGGCAACTTTTTCCTTCCCCGACTTCCTTAATAAAGCAGTATTTCTTTATGATAAATGCGCTATTTGCATTCAGTGGGGCTATTTATATGTTGAAGTATTGCAGATTTTGGTACTTAGATGACTATTATTTAGATAAATATAGTGTGTGTTACTGCTTTAGTATCAGACTGCTTAGTAAATTTGGAAGAAAATTAATCTTTGTTCTGAAAGGTGAGTAAGTTGGGTTTTTTAGTTTTGTTTTTTTTTTATGAGGGCAAACAGGTTGTCGGTTCTGTATAAACAAGTTGCTTAAGTTTAACCAAATTGATTTTAAAGTGGTCTCTGGTCCTTTGTGCACACTGGAGTTCATTCTGTAATTATTGTTAATAGGATTTTAAGGAAATACTGCCATGTAGATAAAGCTGTAGAAATTATGTAAATTTCCCAAGGCAAAGCAAAAAAAATTGAGTGAGCTGAAATGCAAAATTTAAGATTTGCTGACTTCAGTTGTCACTCAGAACTTTAAAAATACAGTATAACCTCATGAATACGGCATGGACCCAAGCACCTGCCGAAAGTGTGAAAATTCCAGATTTTTGAAACCGGAGTGGCGGCCGGTCCTGGAGCAGCGGGGGAGAGTGGGGAGGGTAGCAGCTGGTCCCAGAGCAGCGGCCGCATGCGGAATGGCGGTGTGGGGTGGTGGATGGCAGCGGCAGCTCCTGTGTGCAAGGTTTCCCCTCTGGTGCTCTGGGACTGGCTGCCGCTACTCCCCTTTGGAGTGTCATTTTAAAAAGTACTGGATTTTCAATAATTCCAGATTATTGATACCTGGGTTTATGAGGTTATATTGTACTTTTTTATGAACCCCTCCCCCCATCCTATTAGTGTACCAAGTGTAAACTCTTATGTAACATATACCTTTTCCTTTTCTCTTTTTAGTATATTTTTGGGGAGTTCAGCCCTGATGAGTTTAATCAGTTCTTTGTGACTCCTCGATGCTCTGTTGAGGTAAGACCTTTTATCTAAAATACAATGCATGTTTCAGCAAAATGTCCTATAAAGACATTTTATTTATCATTTTCAGTTTAAATTTTTACACGAAAACTGATAGCACTTTCTCCCTCTCCCTCAATATACATACATAGATATAGAATCTAGAGAGACATAGTTAGCCATGTAAGTTTTAAGTTGAGTAGAAGATCGGGTAGATTTGCACCTTATAGATTAGTAATTCTCAACTGGGGTACTACCAGATTTTTTTATAAGAGTGGTGTGAGTAGATTATCAGATAAATTAAGCAGATGAATGCAGGTTTAGGATTGTCCCTGCCTGGAAGATCCCCCATCCCCACTGCCAGGGCCCTCTGCAAGGAAGTAAGCATTATAATCTGTAAATTTGTTTTTGAAGTCGGATGCCACTCCTATTAACAACATTTACTGAGGGATGTCTTGAGCTCCAGAAGGTTGAGAACCACTGATGTAGACCAGGGAAGCTCAACTCCAAGCCTGTAGAGCTGTGTAGTCTGGCCTATGGGGCTCCCCATGGGTCTGAAAATTTGATCTAAGATTTTGTCATCTGACGCTCGGTTTGTCAGATGCTGTGAAAGTAAATGTTGAAATTAAAAAGCAAGTTGGTAGTAGCAAGATGTGGTGTTCTGTGTTTGGCAGCAATAGCACCACTAGTTGTAGTTATTCATTTTTCTCTTGATTACTGCGTTTATTGATCTGAAGTCTTTTCACCAGATTTTTTATTATTTATATACTGAACCTTGACAATTCAGGCTCCGTTTTTAACACAATATGCAGGAGTCATTTGACTTACCAAGAAAAGAGCTGACAGAGTATTCTGCTCACATGAGGGAGCTGGGAATGAGGGATCAGCTAAATGAAACCAATAGTTCTGCCTTGATTGACTTTTCAGAGATGGAATAGCAACTCTCAGGGCCATTCCTGGATCTAGGCACAATCTCGGATCTCTTGAACTTTGGTCGGAGAATGGCTCTTTCCCTACAAGGACTGGCATAGCCACCTCTCACAAATGCACTAATCCACAAGGCACTCTGCCAAGGTCTTGCCTGCACAACAGGCTTTTTGCCAGCAGATGACAGCCACCACAAGGAAGTTGCCTGTGTGCCATCACCTACGTAGCTTATGTTTTTGTACAACATGAGCAGCGATATGGCTCCATTACAGCATCCATGCTCTTCAGGCATTGCCCTCTGGGAGGTACCATCTGTTAAGAGACTGCAGTAGCTGGCAGAAAGCTCTGGGTGGCAGCAGAACCTGTGTTGCTCTTCTAGCTAAGTGAAGAGCTTCTGTTATCCTAAGGAAGCCCCCAAATATCTGAACACTAAAAACTCTCTCAACTTGATCCATATATGGGGATGTGGAGAAATGCTATCACTCAAAATGCAGTTTTTAATAATTAGTAGCTACTATCTATCTTCTTAATGTGGCTTACTAAAATTCCACTGTAATTAGTTTCAAGTTCTTTGCAGCAAAAAAAAAATTCACTCTTGTATGTTGCTTTTGTTCCTGAAAGTAGTGAGAGAGGGTTACTAGAAGAATAAAAATAGGTTGAAAAACATCAGCAAAAGATGGGGAGGGGAGAGAAAAAGGATAGAGAGAGCAACAAAAAGAAGGTATGATGCAAGTTGTGAGTGGACACTGTCAGACTTTCATGGCTGACAAACTGGATGTAAATGCATACTTGCTGGATTTACGTAAGTTGACGAGGGACAGGTGGGTTGTGTGTTATCCCAGCATAGAGTATTGTGGTGGTAGGTCAGAGCTCTAGTGAGGTAATGTGAGCAAGATAAAATTGAGAATAGTTTTATTGTACTTGATTTGAGTTTTTTAAAACTCTTCAAAGACAATGTTATCAGGCTGAAACAGAACTGGGAATCCAAATGACAAGCTTCTTTTATGGTTGTGTCACAGACTTCTGTTTGGACTTTAAGCAAGTTGCGTGAAAAGAGATCATCTCACTTCTCATTAAAAAAAGTAGGCACTACCCTCCACCCTCTTAATTTGTGGTATACTTTGCTATCTGGGGTGGGGGGCGTTTCTAAAGTGAGTGGCTTGACAGGTTAGTGATTGTGATTCTCCTTATCCATTTCTAATTGTGATGAATTAACTGGTGCAAAACATGAAATTACAGTTTGAGAATGAATATGTATGCAAGTATAAATCCAAGGCAGTCGTTTGGAAAACTGGATATTAACAACGAATATCAGTGAGCTATTTTTAAAGATCCCGCTATGAAACTGATATAAAATGGTACAAATATTTTGCTTTGCCTTTTGGTAAATGTCATTGTTTTTTTTCCCATGTAGCTTCCTCCATATAATGAAACAGTTTCATGTGGTATTAAATCTGCAAGCGAGCTTCACGACGGTAATGAAAACATTTTTTTTTCACTTTATTTCATTTTCAGGTTGTTGGCTTTTCTCAACAGTGTTTTATGCCAGAGGCTGTCTTTACATGTACATACAAATCAAGCTGAACTAGTCATTTAAATACATTTGGCAAGGGTGGGCCTTGCTGCAGGGTCCTGCTGCCCCTGGATCCTGCTGCTGGCTCCTCCTGGGGCCTTCTGCCGTTGGTGCCTTGTCATCTTCGACAGACAGCCAGGGGCAGATTAGAAAATTAATTATTAATTTGGGGAGGCCCTGCAGGCCAGATAGGATGGCCTGGCAGGGTGGATTTGGCTCTCAGGCTGTATTTTGCTTGCCCCTGGGTTAAGGTGTATTAATTTCTTAGCCAATAGTATCCAAGGGAGTGATTTGGTCAGTGTGATATCTGGCCACCTTTGATTCCCTATCCTGAAAGACCAGATACCCATTTATAGCTGAGTCAGCTAGAGGCAGCCTTTGCTTTGATTCCAGAACCAGGTCTTAAACTCATATGGTGTCTTAACTGCTTTGTCACCACACCCTTATGGTGCACTTCTGCAAAGAGTTGCACTTTCACCTGCCCCCGGTGTAAAAGTTTTAACATTAGTATATTTTGGCAGCTGCAAAACTAAGATACCTTTTCAGCTTTTTGCTCAGTTGTCTTCATTACCTTCTGTTTCTGCCTGGTTTAGCTGTTTTTCTGGAAAACAAAAGTATGACTTGATATAAAATGTATTCCAGAGCTCTAGTTTAAAGTTTTACTGGTCATGATACTTCTCTCTCTTTGAATACACCTTTCCTCCCCCCCAACCCCACATAAACTATGAAAGGAACCTGCTGGGTTTCATATTTCATACATAAATAGAACCTTCTATGTAAGAGCATATAAGCTAAAATGGAATGAAACGCTCAGGTGGAGTTAGTGTAATAACACTGACATGACATATTAGCCATGTAACCACTCCATAACAACAAAATGTTGCTATGCTGATGGTTCTGTTTAGCAATGAATGACAGAAGTTTTGACATGTGTTAGGAATAATCACATTCTGACTAAAACTGCGTGACACCTGGTGCATGCTAATCGATACAGGTTTGCAGTTTTCACTCCAACACATTGACATAATGCAGTGTAACATCTGCAAGAGGCATCTTGGCACAGTACATTATTCTTCAGGTGCATCTGTTGCAGTTGACACGGAATTAGATCCTCAAAACACTGTAGGATGAAATGAAACAAAACTGTCTGGAAGCATAGTGAAGGATACAAAAAAAGGGTGGCTTTTTCATATTTTTCTTTTAAAAAGCAAGTAAATGTATTAAAATTAGTCTCAGAAATAAATGACTGTGGAAATGATGCTGTAATCCTCTACAATTCCTGTTAACCAGAGATCCTGCATGGATTTAATTTTTGGAAGAAGTCTGAATTACTTTTTGGTTTTCTCCACTTCAAAATTACTATAACATGAGTACTCTTTTATTTTTACCCCTGAGTATCTGATGTAGGAACTTCCTTTTAAAATCTCTTGTTTCATTTTACTCTCAAATGCACAATTCTATTCCCACCTAGAATTTAGCAAGCCAAATCTTAAGTCTAAAACCAGATTTTTCTAACTGGGATTTAGGGGGAAAAATGTACTGCTCAGTTGGTTTTTAATTTTTCTATTAGTGGATCTTAGCTATGGGAAGAAAATAGATTTCAATAGGTTTTAAGATAAAGATCTCAGGTTTTTCCCCTAAATATGTAATATTGACCACTGGTTTACTAATGTTAGATCTGAAGGACTTTGTCTTCAGTAATCAGTGCTGCATTTTACTCCTATAATGTAATGGGCACAAGAGCTACTACTAATAGTCCAGACTCTTGCTTAAACTAAAAAATATGATAAAAATAATTCAAAATCAGTGCAACTCCTTGTAATGTATTTCATTGTATTTGGTGTGGAATAGAGCTTTGAGAAGTTGTGTGATCGCACGCAACATGATTAGCTGTGTTTAGGTAGTGGGTTGAGCTCAGCCATGAACTGAACCGACTAATTGTTAGTGTTCTTGCCTGTTGTGGGAGCAGCTTCTAAATGTTTTACAAATTTTTTTTTGCCACAAAAGATGAATAAAAGTACATTTCTGTGACTTCTCTACCCCCTGAAAGGAAGGTATGCCCTTTTAAAAATAAACACTTTTGCTAGCCTGTTTTTCTTTCTACGTAATCATCTGGAAAATAAGTTATACGTTACTGTGCTAGTAGTTTTCAACCATTTTTTATTTGTGGACCCCTAAAACATTTTGAGTGGAGATGCCGGACGCCTTTGGAAGTTTCAAAGGGAGGTGTGGACCCTTTTGAATTGTACGTGTGGGCATTCACATGCTTTTGGTTGATCATAGTCATCTTTTTCAAACCTTTTAGACATAGTCTGAGGACCCCCAGGGATCCACAGACCACAGGTTGTACACATCTGCCTATCCAATGCATAACAGTCATATGATATCAAATTATACCAGTATAAGGTGCAGCTTCTGTCTGCATGCTCCTGTACCAGTACAAGTGTAGCAGAATCATCACTCCTTTTAACCTTTATTCTTTCAAGGTTAATGATCTAGCAATTTAACTAAACTTGTAGTGCTTCAGGAGCATGCAGACCAGTTAGACTGTAACAGCTGATCCATGCTTCTGAGTGTCAGCCCTTCCTCCCCTTTTTAAAATGGTTAAAAGTTACTTTTTTCTATAACCTATCATATGTGTATTCCTTTTGAAATAGCGTTCATTGTTGTTTGATCTTTTCCCTGTAGAATTCTTATTCAACTAAAACATTATGGCAACACAAAGCTAGCAATTTCAAGACTATTGAAACAGTAACGTATGCATCACAGACATTTATATTTAACTGTTTTCTAATTTAAATATTAAAATATGAATTCATTCTGGAAACTACTTAAGTTTAGGATTTTATTAATCCTGTATGCTTAATTATATTATTTCTATTTAGTTTTAATGAAAGTTACTGTAGTGGTTATACAGGTACACAGTCACTTAATGTTGTCCCGGTTAATGTTATTTTGTTACTATGTTGCTGATCTATTAAAGGACATACTTGTTTGGCAATGTTTGGTTATAATGTTTAGCTGCTGCCTGCTGGTAGGTAACTACTGTGATGTAATTGGATTCCCTTAACATGGTTTTGCTTAGTTGCATTTTTCAAGAACATAACTATGATGTTAAGTGAAGAGTAGCTGTGCATTTTAAATATCAGGGTAGCCTAAGGCATGCAGTGTTACTGATTTTATAAAGTATCGCTAAAATACACATGCTGCAATTTTACCAAATTCCATACATTTGTAACATACTTTGATATCATTTTATAGCGGTGTTAAGACGTTCTGTTTAAAAATGCCTGACAGCATATTGTGAATTTTAGTTTATTATGATAATATTTCTTAGTGCACATCATATTTGCTATATATATGTTATTATAAAAATAAATGAAGAATCTTCATGGTCACCAATAGCATTTTAAGTGTAAGATTGTGGCTGGCTTTAATTCAGTTGTATTTCTTAAAACACATGAAATAGATGCAGTATCTTTTCATTATAAAACTGTTTATAACTCTGTGTCTCAAACTTGAAATTGTAAAAATTCTGTCTAGTTAAATTTTAAAATACTTGGTCATTTGTGGTTGATGCCTTAAGGTTGTAATTGTTCACTGCCTCTTTCTTTCCCTCTTCGTCCTCCCTCCTGGAATAATTGCCACCTGAGTCTGTTTAAAAATTCTATTCTTTATTATAACTATAAAAATTATTTTAATAGTGTGGCATCTTTGACTGGGAATAGTAGTTTGGTATTTCACCATACTCTCTAGGCCCCATCTTTTAGTTAAATATATGTAGACTATTATACTCATTGGGTACATCTACATATGCCTTAAGGTGCTTTTCCTAATTGTCACGGAGTGGGGCCTAGGAGTGGCTGTGATCCCTCTAGCGCTCCCCCTGCCGTGTCAAGTAGGTGATCCAGCACCCTCTTTTCTCACCCGCCACGTCTTGTTGGTATATATAAGTTTCTATGGGAGGCTGCCTTTGATCCCCTTGTACACGGTGCTATGCTGATACTGTCCCCATTCCATATGGAGTGACCAGGTGCACCCCAGCCTTATGGGCTATGCGTGCCTCCTACCTCCCCTTTAGCACGCCCCAAGCCTTGCAGCTCTTCCAGACGTTATCTGGTCCGTTTCCTTTCTGCACCCTGCCAGGTGCCCTTGGGCTTGTCACGCAACCGGCGCCTCTCTCTAGCGCCCCTGGGCTTG
>NW_017728998.1:6705012-6749362 GCF_001723915.1 Gavialis gangeticus | reverse complement strand
CCCTTGTACACGGTGCTATGCTGATACTGTCCCCATTCCATATGGAGTGACCAGGTGCACCCCAGCCTTATGGGCTATGCGTGCCTCCTACCTCCCCTTTAGCACGCCCCAAGCCTTGCAGCTCTTCCGGATGTTATCTGGTCCCTTTCCTTTCTGTGCCCTGCCAGGCGCCCTTGGGCTTGTCACGCAACCGGCGCCCCTTCTCTAGCGCCTCTGGGCTTGTCACGCAACCGGCGCCCCTCTAGTCGTTAGCCCGCTCGGGCTTACTAATAGTACTTGTCCCTAGTGGGCTCATGCGGCCTGAGCCTTACCTGGCCCCTTTGACCCTTTGGGGTTCCCACTACGGTGGAGCCCCTCTGGGACTCTTGTCAGATCACACCCCCTCCTGGGGTTTCTGTCAATAATACGCGCCCACTCTGGGGCTTCTTTCAATACGTGCCCTCACCGGGGCTTCTCTCTATACCCGCCCCCTCGTGGGGCTTCCCTTAAATATGTGCCTGCCCCTGGGGCTCCTCTCTGCCCTCTCTGGGCTCTCTCTAATCGCAGACTCACCCTTTCCGGGCTCGTCTCTCTAGTAGCACCCACCCTGGGCTTCACTTCCTGTGGCCCCCCTTTGGGGCCTAACGCACCCCTGCGGGTTTCTCACTAGTGCTTCTTGCAAGTGGGGCTCAGGTGGCCTCAGCCGTGCCTGGCCCTGAAAGCCTCTTTGCCCTTCTCAGGGCCAGAGTCTTACACCCCCAAACTATGGTGCCCTCACCGGGGCCTCTCGCTCTGTTCGCCCCTTCTTGGGGCTGGGATGCAGACCGCCGCAATGTAGCACCACACTCCGGCGCTGGGAGCACCCCATCTCTCTGGGGAGCTCCTACTGAGGCCTCCTCCACCCCTACAGCCTTGCCCAGTCCTCCGGTCTAACAATAACTCAACAGAACCATAAGCCCATTAGCTGTAACACAACAATAAGCCTTCTGGCTATAACACCAAGTCTGGACCCAACCTGGCTTTCCTGCAAAACGTCCCGGTCAGGGTTCTCTCCACCCATGCCATGGTGCAGCCACTCGGGCGATCGGGCGGCTCGGCTCGGCTCTGCTCTGCTGCAGAGCTGCTGCTCTTCAGACTGCTAGAGGTGAACTGCTAACTAGGCTTCGGCCTGGGCTGCTTATAAAGGCCAGGCCCTGCCCCCTTCTGGTCATGTGACCAGACTAGTTGCCCTGGCAACTAGCACCTGGGCTGCCTTACAGAGTTTCAGCTGCCCTCCTTCCCTCATAGGAACAGGGTACGTGTGTGACCCTGTGACACTAATGCACATTAAATTTAGTATTAAAAATAGGCTACTGTGCATTAAAGCGCAGGTTTAGATGTGTCCATTGAGTTCCAAATTACTGGAAGGATGTGTTTCTGCTACTTGAGGGTTTGGAGTCCCTGGCTTTGTAAAACTGATGTGTTTGTTCTGTGTGATCCAGAAGATCTCTGTAATGCTTGATTTATTACAATTTAAGATGCTTTAAATCCATCTTTCCCCCCCAAGTTTTACATAAACTTTGAGAATAACTTTAGTTTAAGGAAATTAGGTTATGCTACTTAACATGTAGAAAAACCAGATTCTCTTAGTTTTGTAAGCTTTGTGTATTTTCACTAACAAAGGTCTGATTTCTTTTGACCAGGGGAAGACTATCAGAGAATTGAATTTGGTGTTAATGAAGTTATTAAGACAGAGTCATCTGTGCTGAATAACACCGACTACAGTATTTCAAGCACTCTGAATCCTCAGGCTCCAGAATTTATTCTTGGTTGTGCGCCTACCCAAAAAACTTCCGATGACATCCTTGATGAAACTAACTACAACTCCATTGACTGCCAGTTTAGTGATCCTGCCCTTGCTTTGGATAGCAGTTCCAATGCTGAAAACGATGGGTTATCAGGGGGCCTTGGCCAAAGGGAGCGTAAAAAAAAGAAGAAAAGACCCCCTGGATACTACAGTTACTTGGAAGATGTCAGTGATGGCATGGTTCCCACAGAGGCTCTTGTCAACGGCCATGCAAATTCTTCAGGACTGAATAATATAAGCACAGAGGATACAGAACTTACAGGAGACATAGCATCATCAGTCACGCCAAGGACTTGTAACAGCCCAGAAAATTCTGTGGACTTCATTAGTGAAGCTGTGTCTGATGATTCTGTTTCTAGTGCACTAGATAATACCAGGACTGCAGGGCAGCCTGAGGTATACAGTGTTACTAATTCTGAACAGTTTTGCATCCCCTCAGAGACTGGCAGGGATAGCCCTTTAAGGACAGCTGTTGTACAGCCTTTTGCTGGTACTGATACTACTGAGAGTCTTGGTGTTACTAATGGACAAACACTTGAATCCTCTGGTGAGGGTACAGCTGCCAATGGTGTAGAATTGCACACTGTGGAAAGCACTGACTCAGACCAAGCTAAGCCTGAGGATGCTTCACCTACTACTGAGGCACCAGCCCCGGTTGCAGGATCTGCCCCTGTTAATCAGCCTACAAAATCGTGGGCTAGTCTTTTCCACAATTCCAAGCCCTCTGCTTCCACATCTATGGCCTATGTTGAGACTAAATATACCCCTCCTGCCACTTCTCCTGTGGTCCCTGAAAAACAGGTTGAAGTCAAAGAGGGGCCTGTTCCAGTTGCAGAGGATCCTGTAGCCATAAAGATTGCAGGTATAGTTAACACGCTAGAGCGGATGTTGTAGTAGAGCGGATGTTGTAGTAGAAGACATTTCTGTCTTTAAAAAGAGTGCACAGTATTGAGAAGAAAAAACCAACACTGCTACAATATTAAAGTTGATGATGTTAACTGCACAAATTAAAAAAAAAAAAAAAAGTCAGATGGTTATTTTAACATGTGGAGCATGCAATGCAATAATGTATTATTTAACAGAAGTATGGTAATACCAGTTGCTTATATGAAGCATTTAACTAAAGTGAGCAGTGATTTAAATATAACAGTACAGATTTTAAACAGTTTGTAGGACTGCTGTAGAGGAGAGAGATTTTATTTGTATATTTTAGATGGTGTCTTGTTCCTAGTGATTGTGATTTGTTATGCATGTATTCAAAAGAAGAAAGTTCAGACACCTTACAATAAATAAGGGAAGGAATTCAATTAATAACGATATTATCTTGACCATAAAATTGGATAAACATAGTTCGTGATTTTTAAATAAAAATGAAAAACATTGTTTCAGGAAGCTGTGAAAATCTATCTGCATTTGTGTGAATGTTTCATTCCCAAAATCTGGAGACAGATTCTTCAAGATGATAAACCCAAAATAAGCATTTTGTGTTAAAACTGTTGTGACTGATCTGAGAATAAGAAACCTTAGTCCAAATGATACTTTTCAGAGGAGATAATGAAGCACAGAAAAATATGCGTTTTGATCAAAGGTGCCATTACATAATAGCTCAAAATATTTAAAGAATATGTAAAGGAATCTGATTTAGTAATTCTTTGTCACTCTGTGATGGATGTTTATAATACAATATTATCACATGAATCTGCAATATTTGTGTAAAAATGTGCACGAGTCCTGCTGATATGAGGTAAATTAACTCTATAAGTAAACTGGGCAGAAGTGAAAAGACTATTTCAGGTGAAAGATTGTGAGCATTATTCTGGAACATTTAATGTCAAAACAGTTCCCTAAAAAATGGACTACGTAAGGAGCTTAGAATAGTCGTGTGTTTTGTTTATTTTTATCAGGGTGGTTTTCTTTAAGGCTTTGAATAGTACTCTCAGTTACTGATAAAATATATGCTCCATAGATTTCTTCCTTCCTCTTCCTAGAAGAGGGCTTAGACCTTGCTTAATTCACACGTAAACAAAACAACCCATGTAAGACAAGCATCAAGCCCAGCCTTCCTTAGCTTTTAAACCAAATGAGATCAAATATAGTCAGTCCTTCACAGAAATGGCTGTTTAAAGGCCACTGTCAACTTGAAAATGATTCTTCAATCGAATTTTTTATCAAACTGATACAGTAACTTCTAAAAGATTAAAATGTTTTCTGTAATGATGGCTTTAGTTGAAAACAGATTATTATGTACAAATGATCTTGATCCTATGGGTTCACATGTGTGTACTCAAACTACAAAGTGTCTATCATGCTTTTAATGCCCTAGGCAGTGAACTTTGGCTATTAAATCACTTTGTTAAATATTAAATTTGAAGCAGTAGCCTGAGATTAC
Source organism: Gavialis gangeticus (assembly GCF_001723915.1). Classification (NCBI taxonomy): domain Eukaryota; kingdom Metazoa; phylum Chordata; order Crocodylia; family Gavialidae; genus Gavialis; species Gavialis gangeticus. Next base: position 6,745,148 of record NW_017728998.1, on the reverse strand, counting down.
AGGCATCATATTGCCTTTCTCTAGTCACTTGAGCTTTTAGCTTGCATGAGCAAAATGTGTTTGTCTGAAGGGGAAAAGGAATGAACTAAATCATACTTGAATACACTCAACCCCTCATAATACTGTATGTGTGGAACCAGCAAAAGTCTGTGGTATTAAGTGGAGATGACGGTAGCTGAAGTTGCATGCAGCTGGTGCTTATTCATTTTCCGATGGCTTCACAAAGAGCAGTGCCTCACAGCTAAATTTGCGGGTGATTAGAATTTCTACCCTGCCCCTTTCGTGTATTTATGTGAACTTATATAATGTCCATGTGTGCCATTTATTTAATATCTAAATAGGACCCATAAAAATTAAGGTCTTTAAAAAAAATTAGAAGGTAATGAACTGAAGGAAGGATGGTATAGTCAGCAATAATCTTGCTTTGAGCAAGGGTCTGGACTAGGCGACCTAGGGAGGTCCTTTCCAGCCCTACTTTCTTATCCTGTAGTTGCAACAGGCATGTTAGATAATGGTACCTTTTCAAAATGATCTTTTTCACAGGCACTTCTATCTGTAGCGCATTTTTCTTGCCACATGTTCTCGTGCTTCAAGAAACTGAAGACTTCTAAGCATGACTCACTTTTTCCAGCAGACTTTTTTTTTACCACTAATTTTGGAAGGGGGGATTAAAAAAAGTCAAGGTGCATTGACTTAAAATGCAGTCTACCTTTAAAATGGAGTTTCAAGTATGCCGATGATAATTGGAAAGGACTGTTCAAGTCTAGGAATACACGTTAGACTAACATCTTTGAGTCTTAAATTAGGCCTTGCCATTTTTTTGTTTAAAAAAGCAGGATTTTAAATAAATCCTGTACTACTGTTTTTTGCCACCAGGTGGGAGCAGAGACTTTTTGGTTTGTAATATGCTAACATAACATGGTTTTTCTTCCATTTCTTTTGCAATTTGGCTTCTTGATAACGCTACTTTGACACAGGGACATCTGCAATACAGTTCATTTTCCAAAAGGAGACAGCAGTTAATTAGAGATTACTTACTTGTGATGCTTTTACAGCTCTAACTTTGAACTATACTTATAAAGGACAATCAACATAAGATCTAAACCACTCTATTAAACCTCTCTTCCACTGTCACATTTCTCATATTTAGAGAAAGATAATGAAGTATATTGGCTGTTAAATATTGGAAGACATTTTGAATCTGTTTTGGACAGCAAATACATTAAGCAAGTTTGGGGGGTGTATACTTTATATACATGTAAAATATGAAAACACATTTCACAGTATGCCTTGTCTGGGGCCAGGGACAGACCTAAAACAGTTAGTTCATGCAACTTGATGGATTTGCTGTTAAATGAAATGAGGCATTTGCCTTAGAAACTGCCAGAATAGAGCTGAAATTAATATTGGAACTGAAGTATTGCACAGGTGGAAACATAAATATAATTTCTACTATTTTTCACAAAAAAGGGTTAATAGTAATCAGAAACGCAACGGTTTTTTTTAAATGTAGGAATAGGATTGCAGGGTGAGGGAGGAATCATTGAAGAAGGTAAAAATAAGGTGATATATTCAACAAATTAAATGTACAATTTATAAGTATCTAAACTATAGTAAAGTGATAAATGTGGATTTAAAAAAAAATAAATTGTTTTAAAGTCAGCCTAATTTTACTGCTTTGACGGGATAACTGACTAGTAAATAAGAGAGAGCCGATCTGAAATAAGTTGACTTCAAAGGGATTTTTAATACTCATATGGATTTCTTATAAGCAAAAAAAAATCTGGCATAGATGAATTCATGATGAGGTTAGCATGCTGGTTGTAAAAGGCAGGGTAGAGATGCACCTTATAGACTAAGATACACATATACGTATTTAGTGCGTATGCATATGCGTATCTTAGTCTATAAGGTGCATCTCTACCCTGCCTTCTGCCTGACTTCAGACTAATGGCTAACTTTTTCACACCAGTTGTAAATTCGTATTCGTGGTTCCTTATGGCTTACTGTTGAACTGGAAGGAATTTCAAGTTAGGACACTGCAGAGGTCTGCGCTGAGTCTGATTGTGTTTTTATTAATGACCTGGCTGATGAAGTAAAAACTACACTTATAAATTGGTGACACTAAAAGAAAGATGTTGAAGGCACGTCAGGGGACAGGGTTAAAATTCAAAATGTTCTTGATAAAATGGGTAAATGATTTGAAATGACCAGATGCAGTACCATACTTAGGAAGGTGCAATTGAATACCTGGGTGTCATATTGAATCAAAATGAAATATTAATCATTTGTGGTGCTGTTGTAAAAAGGACAAATGCCACTCCGGATAAACTAATAGAAGTGCCTTTGTTAGGGCTCAGAAAGTAATTATTCTGTTCTGTTTGGTACTAGGAAGGTGTTATCTGGCATACCATGTCCAGTTTTTAGGCACCATACTTTCAGATGTGGACAAATTTGATAGAGTCTGGAAGAGAGAAATGAATAAAAATGTAGAACGTTACCTATGACAAATGGATGGAAAAATTAATTGCTCTAGAAGGGCAGATTGAAAGATGGGAAATCACAGTTAGGTCTGTAGAATGTATGAAGAAGGCAGTTATTAATTTCCATCCAGCATTATTATGGATAGAGCCAAAAGAAATTGGGTTTTCCACCAAGGATTTAGCTTACATTGTTAGGAGGACATTTCTTGCTGAAAAGATTTTTAAGGATTGTGTCGCTATCATAAGATGCTTAAATTTACAGGTTTGTAAATAGTTTACTTCTATGAAAGTATTGCTTTAAATAAGTGGCTGACAACTCTTTCCAGTGCTTGACCACATTTTATGACATGGGATCAGTATCTTCCTCTTGTTTTACTCAAAGTGGGGGGGAAAGTGTGTGTAATCCTTTTTCCTCCTGTTACTCCCTCAGAGCAAGAATCCATGCTCCCAAATAGATTCATTTTTGTTTTGAAACATGATAGAAATCGACTTGGCAGTCAGTCATTTTGAGTTGAGTAATTTCTGCCTCCTTTCTTGATTGACTAAAATTAGAATTTAAATGAGTGTGTGTAACTACAAGGAATAAGTTATGATAGTATGATTATCAAATTAGTGTTAATAAAATGCTGCTAAAAGTTTGAGAAAATGAGATGAGTGATGTTTTAAGAAGATACTGGGGGGCGGGAATGGAATAAACATGTTCTTTCCAGATTTCTAACTAAAATAGTAGCTACCATTAAAAGGGAACAGTACAGTGTTTAGCTTACCCTAAGTACTAGAACTGCAAAGAATACAGGGAAGTATGTTTGTGTTTATGAAACTTCCGCTTCTGTTTTATACTTTTGATTTTTTTTTTTCCTGTTCATTAGGTTTGGAAGCAAGATGCTAGATTTAGCATGATAATTGGGTTTTAACACAGCAGTTATTGGAGGTATAAAATACCCAGTGTTATAATGGACATCTCTGGTAGAAATTCCAAGAAATAAGCCTGTAAGCATTCCTACCTTTAAAGGAAAATTTGTGTGGCAAATATTCTAAGACTAAATCATTAGCTACAGCTTCTGAAACATTTCAGCATTAATCAGTTAGTTAGGTAAAATTAGCATACAGAACCTCTTTAAACAACATTTTATCACAAATGTATGTGTCAGTGTCTAAAAGCTGTAGTCTTTCCATTTAGGGCCAGTCTGTACATGCAGGTAAAGGTGCCATAGGATCTAATGCGCAACCCATGCAATTGCACCTGCTGCCATGCCACCTGCATGGTAGAAGGTGTGATTGTGGGATCAGTAGTCGGATCCCATCATGCCTTACTGCTGATACAGGATGTCTGACCTTGGGCTCCCCCTGCACTGGCAAGAAGCAAGTTCCTGCAGTTTGGAGCTTTCTGAGCTGATAGGGTTCCCAGCTGCAGGGGTGCTCCAGCCACCCCTGCAGCTGGGAGACCACAGCAGTTGCTGTGTCCCAACTGTGGGGGGTGCATGGGGCACCCTGGCAACTGGAAGATTTCAGCACCTGCAGTCTCTCAGCTTCAGGGGCACAGGCTACACATGCAAATTAAAGCTGGATAGAAACCAGCTACTAAGTTATTACACATTTTCCAGCAATAACTATAGTTTGCTGGACCTTTTTAAGGCACCGTAGTTAATTTGCACATGTAGCCAGTCTGAATTCATTGCAAAGTTTTACCAGGTAAATGTGCAATAGATGTAACGTGTAGAGAGGGCCTTTATACATTTTAGATAGTTTTACTTTCCTGATGCCAGATATAGTTATTAATCAGATTGGTGAAGGATTTAAATGTTATGAAATTTCCATTCTGTTTCCTTTTGATAAGAGTGAACTTGTCACAAAATCACTAAATTAGCATTGCAGAGTAATCCCTGTTAATGAAGAAATATGATCTAGCAGAGCATACTGTGTGTAAAAGGACTTGGCTTTTATTCACAGTTCTGTTTACCTGCTGTGTAATCTTGAGCAAGTAGCTTTGCTATTTAATGCCTCTAGTTCTCCAGTAACACCTTTTTATTCTTTTGGATGCATTTGGCCTATTTAATCCCTGCTGTGAAGATTTTGATGGAAGGCCTACATTGTTAGTTAGGGTTGCTCCCAGGCCCACCGTGCTCTGACCCTTGTCTGCCAGTTGCCCACACTACGAACTCACAGGCTTACAGCTGGAAGGTTAAAACTAGATGTTGCCAAATGAAGTGGATCACTGTGCTGTGGCGCAGCTAATCTGCTTCACAGGGTGAAACACATTGCCTCTTGTCCCACCCTTGGTACAGGACAAGGGGTAATGTGATCTCCCAGCTTTCCTTGCCCAACCATACCTGGGGCACGGGTCTGGCTGAGCCAGGAAAGTGCTGCAGAGGTAACAGATGCCTGCCTCAATAAACCAGCAAAATCTGTTACCACCTTTTGCTCTGCCACTGATTTTCCTTTCATGTGGTGTGGCAGAGGGAATTGGCATCTGTTCAGCATTTGTGCTGCCATAAAAATTTTTATGGGGTCACAAATGAAACATCAGGCAATGTCTGGTTCATATTTCCTGGCATATGTCCAGCCAGTTTTCCTCCTTAGCCTACGCCTTGTCTTAAGTGTGTTCTCGGTCTACCCAGCCTAAGTAAGGTTGAAATACAGGGATTCTGCTTGTGACCTTTTTGCACCTATTTCCTGTGTCCGCTAATGTGATCTGAGCATAGTACAGAAGGAAATGCAGCGGGGCAGCATGAGTCCTCGAAGGGCACTGCTTGGGTTTCCAGTTGCTTTTCAGTGGGCCTTGCTAGGAATTAGTCCGCCTGCCACTTCTCTCTCCTGTGTTTCATGTGTATAACAGCAAAAAAATATTGGGGGAGGAGCAGCTTGTGTGGTTCAGCGCGGTTGCGGGCAATCCTAGAGTTGCCCAAAATAAGAGGTATAGAAATACCCATAGTGTTTGATGATATATTTATACAGTGCCTAGCACTTTGTGGTCCCAGTTTAGTTTGGAGCCAAATGCTACTGTAATAAAAATAACAGTAATTTTCTCTTATTTTGGAGGTGTATTTGCTTAAGTTCCACATTTCATTTAAACATTTGTTGCCATTGTTCAAGTTCTAAACATCTCAGATTTTGGAAACAACTTCCTGCCTAGTTTCCTATCACAGGTTCCTGAGTAAGGGACAAGACTTTCAAAAGTGCTCAATCCTGGTTGTGCTCGCTGTTGAAAATTTGGCCACTTTTTTTTAAGTGCCCCAGTTGTGGATCCTGAACAATTTTCAAGATTTGGCTCAAGTTTTTAAAAGTTACGCCACTGCTGAGACATTTGAAAGAAAAAAACAATGGGCAATGTTTTATATGGGTCAGTGTTTTATACTTCCTCTGTGGCTGTAAAACAGCCAGCAGCTAACACAAACTTCCCAGAGCTGTGTTAACATTAATCCCTATTGTTGCACAAAGATGGTTTTGGCATAAATCAGGGTTAAGCTGAAACTTCTAAACTAAAACAACTATCTCAGTTGAATTCCATTCAGACCAGGGGAGAAGCTTGCCACATATTCTAGAAAATTAGTGTCAGAGTATTAAATTGATAAGAGTTATGTATATTAACCTCCCCTTTCCCCAGAGAAAAAAAACAATATACATGTTGCTATAAAAAAGTAATAATAACCGTACCCAAATCCTGTAATGGTTTTAGAAGATCATTAGAGTTAGAAAAGCTTTTGATATACCAGCCTTCACTCCTACCCAAAGTCAAGATGATTTTTGATAGAAAAGAGAATGTATATTTGATATCAATCTCCTGTTGCTCTTAAGAGGACTCTGAGGTATTACAATCTAATGATTTTAAGAATCTTGATGGATAATTTTTACTATGATGAAATTTTTAAACTAATTTAACTCTTCTGCTAAATTTATTTTTTCATTCTACAGAATTACTGGAGAATGTAAAATTAATACATAAACCAGTATCTTTGCAACCACGAGGGCTGATCAATAAAGGAAACTGGTGCTACATCAATGCTGTATCCTTATCTTGGAGAAATGAATTTAAATTAAGCTTATGTTTGTATATTATGGCAGTTGTCAAGTCAAGTTTGTTCTGTTTGTACAATAAACAATTCACATTAGATTAACAAAGTAATTCCTGGTTGCCTGCTCACTAATATTTTTCTTTAAAATAAATAAAAATAAAAATGCTCTTCAGCTATGATGCATGCATTAAGAAAACCCTTTATATTTACATAATAATAGGAACGGGGGATATTCTGGTGAGGGTCGGTTTGTTTTTATTTTTTCTAAGAAAGCACCTACAGAAAATGTTATCTTTTGTTTTCCATATCCCTTCCTTGCAGATGTTTCTGCTTTTTGTGTTGACAATACAGAATCAAAGAAACTGAATCAAAATAAGTTAAATAGGTATGTTGGGAACATAGGACTGGAAGGGACCTGCTTAATCCTGGAATCCAGTTCCGTTATAGACCAATTGTCCTATGACCCTGTTCCTAAATTGCCAGGCTTAATCTTAAATCTGGCTAGGTTGTTTGTCCCCCAGTACTTCAATTGGAGGGCTGTTACAGAAATTTTAATCCTCTGGTTATAAATTCTCTGATTTCTAGTGTACATTTATTCAAGGACAGATTTATGTCTCTGTTCTTGTGCCAACGTTGGCCCTGTATTTTAAGTTGCTGATCTTCCTTGGTTATTTGTCCATCTATAAAGAGAGAGCAGTCGTATCCCTTCCCTGCCTTCATGTGCTTTGTAAGCACTCTTGAAAGGTAACCTGTGCATTCTCATGATCATTCTGATTAGTCCTGCTTCAGTTTGGGAGTCCTTCATGAACATAGGCAGAACTGTATACAGTATTTCAGATGAGATCTCTTTCGCTGCCTTGTTGAAAGGTGTTAATTCTACCTTCAGTCTGCAGGAATGCATTTTCTCATACATTCCAGCTTCTAGTTTGCTTTTTTCAGGACCTTATCACAATTGCACAATTATGGTCATTTTGTAAATGACTTATAGTCCTAGATCTTTTTCTCCTTATTTCCAACTGATATGCCTCCATTCATTTTTGGCTTTGCTAGAAATGGTCAAGACATTGATTCTTGGGACTTTTTGAGAGTGAAAAGCTGTCTTACGTTCTGTATTCACTTTGTCTTCTTTCCTAATAGCTCTTCAGGAAACCTGGAAGGTCTTGCCATTTATAAACTCTCTCTCTCTTTTTTTTTTTTTTAAAGACTTTTTTATAATTAGTTGTTTTTACCTCTATTGTATGTTTTCCTTGAGATGAAAGATTTGAAGTATTTAAAAGAGATGAATAGATTGAAGCTAAGTCATGTTATGCTGTTAGGTTTTTTTAATGTGATTTCTATGAATCAATTGTTTAGCAAGCTTACATAATGTGTATTTGTTAATTTTAATGTAGTGATTGGATTGTCTATGTTTCAGATTAATAATAAGCTTTAAAATTACTGGAGATTAAATATCTAATCTTGCTTTTGTGACTGTTTCCTTAATACTATTATACAGACATTGCAGGCCTTGGTTGCTTGCCCTCCAATGTATCATTTAATGAAGTCCATTCCAATGTATTCAAAATCACAACGGCCGTGCACCTCAACACCAATGATAGACAGCTTGTAAGTAAACCGGTTACAAATTCTCAGTATCTCAGTTTTACTTAAGTACATGAACTCAACCCAGTGTTTTAGCAAACCACTGTATTACTGCAGTTGAAGAAAACTGACACAGTAACATTTAAGACCCATAAATTACTGGGGATATTTTAGTTTAGTTTTCAAATGGCATTTTAATTTTATAGCCAACTTCTGATATTACTTACAGGCAGTCAAGGAGGGAGAATATTTTCCACTGTTTTATTTCCTGTGGATCAGCTTAGCTCAGAAAGATTGTTTTGAATAAGCTGAAGGGGACTGAATCTGCAACATGGCTGTGTAGTAAAGCTCAAAAACCCATTTAATCATTTTTTCTTTGGGAGACAAAGAATGACCATGTTAATTTGTGCATGTTTTTTTTAAAAACTTACTAATGTGGCCTTGGGGTTTTTTTGGACTTGTCAGGGACTACTATGATCTAATATTTTGATTGTTTTATCTGATAACTTATCCTGCACAAATACTTTTTATGTAATATGCTGATGATGCCTAGATGTTCTTTCTGTCTCATTTCAGCATTCGCCTGATGAATGAGTTCACTAATATGCCAGTACCTCCTAAAGCAAAACAAGGTGAGTTGGGAGTAAACACCTTCTTTAAAATAGATTTCTACATTAAATATTAAAAGCCAAGGGTGTCAAACATACGATCCCTTGGCTGGATCCACCCTGTGGGTTGCTGGATCAACCCCATTTGCCAATCCCGGCCCCATGTGCTGCACACACTGTGCCACTGGAGCAACCCTGCATATTGACTCTGAGGCTGGTCCGGATCGGGCTGTGCCAAAACCAGCTCACAGGGCCAGTCTGGTGAGGCACTGCAGGCATTGTGCATCCTATACTGCCCCGCCTGTGCTGCATATGGCATGTATGGCCATTCCAGTCCTGCACACTGCATACAGTGGCCCTGGGGCTTGCCCTGCATTTGGCATAGGGGTCTGGCACATGGGCTATATGCAGAGCCCCACCACCACACCCCTGCACATGGGTTGTGGTGCAGCCCAATCTGGACTGGTCCTGGAGCCAGCATGCAGGGTTAGTTCAGTGGGGTGCTGCATGGATTTGACCCATGTACAGCCTGCAGCACTGGCTTCAGCCAGCACACACCCCATGGTGGCCCCACATGGTGTGGGCATAGCAAGCCCCAGGGCAGTGTGTACTATGTGCTGTGCATTGACTGGACCCAGATTGAGCACCATGAGCTCTACATGGGGGATCAGTCCTGGTCTGGGTTACGAACTAGCCCAGTGACCATCATCCGGCCCATAGGCCAGAAGAGTTTGATACCCCACAGTAATCTCGTGCAGGGATCATTTCTGTATTACGTGCTTGCATCAATCAACCAAGTGCCATCCTTGTCAAGAGGGTTAGGAACATGATGGGCAAGTGCTCTCCCTTTGGTTCAATCTGTTGTTAGTCTGGCCACTATTTATATGGAATCCAGTCGAGTCTTCTGTGTCCTTGTACCATCTCTTTGGTTGACTCTCTTCCCTGGTGTACAACCCTGTGTTATATCCTTTTCTTGCCTCTCTTCTGTTCAGTGCTTTCTTTCCATTTTGGAGCATAACAGAGAGAATCATCTCTTTGTTGCTTGTATAGTGCCTGACATAATATGGTTGGGAACTCATAAGTATTTGTTCTGCTCCTCCTTCCTTTCAGGCTCTATGAATCCTTGAGTTTCTTAGCTGCTGTTAGACTAATTCTACTGCTCTCTGTCAAAGGAATATTTCTCCCATTAGTGAAGTCATATTTATGAACTTTGGCCTTTCCCAGTTACCGCAATTACTTTTTGCTTGATTAAAAGGGCATACACTGCAAGCATTGCTTTTCTGCCTTAACTTGGACAATCTACTGAAGTCGTGGGCTATGTCCCTAACGGAATAAAGCAGAGTAGGGCTGTGTGAAACAGGCCCTATTCGATTTGGATTCAGATGCGGCCCGAATCACGGACAGTGATTTGATCCGTTGATTTGGATCACTGTCCCCGCTTTGATTCAGCCAAATCCAAATCTGAAGATTTGATGCTGATTTGGTGAATCAGCAATTCGGACACAGGCACAGCTTAAAAGTTTTTTTTTCTACATACCTTGAGGTAGCAGGTGCAGCTTGTGATTACTGTGGTGCTGGGGTGCATGGAGCATACCACAGGAGCATGGGGGGCTCTCCAGCCTTCTCAGCAGCAAACCTGGATGTGGACTGGAAGTACTTCCAGGTCTGCCGAGGAGTGTGCTGGGGGGCCTCCCTGTGCCTGGCTCAGTGATTGGCTTCAGGGGACCACGGGTGCCCCCTAGTCCCAAGAGGCACCAGTCGCTGAGCCGGAGGGGTGTGAGGGGCCGCCCCGCGCACTCCCCAGCAGACCAGGAAGCGGACTGGAAGTGCTTCTGGTCCACTTCTAGGTCTGCTGGGGTGCGCGCTGGGGAGCCCCCCATGCTTCTGTGGGATGCTGCATCTGCCCCAGCACCACAGTGTTCAGAGCTCTTGCTACCTAGAGATGTGTAGAAAAAACATTTAAAGCTGTATCTACATCCGAATCTCTCTGAATTGATTCGGAGGGGTTCTGACTCGATTCGGAGAGATTGAAGGGTCCTCTAATTGGATTCAGATTTTGAGATTCGGCCACCGAATCAGGCCGTATCTCGGCTGAATCAAATCAGGGATCGAAGCTTCGCATAGCCCTGTAAAGCAGTACCCTGCAGATAACCTAAGTTAACTACAGACATTAGGAGGAAGCAGGCTAGGTGCCTCAGCATGGCATATTCACTACGTTTAAAAAATCCTGTTAAGAAGTAGACCAAATTTGTTCTGATGCAGTGCTGTGCACTGATCTGGCTATTCTGTTTCTACTTAGGGAGCTACTGCACAGGGAGCTAGTTGAAATATTTCTGCTTGGTGGTGTTTTGCCCCATGTAGGCAAACCTTTGGATTTCAGTTTATTTACAATCTTTGATTCTGCTCAACCGGCTCAGTTCCTATTGGATCTTTTCTGTCATCATCATCCTCCCTTATAGACCCCCAGAATTTATCCTGGTGTTTTTAAGGTAGTTGTCTGCCTTTGTTTTTTTTTTTATCAAGGGCCTAAACTTTGTATCCAGGTGTAACAATACAGTCCTAAAGCAATCATTCCTGAGTTGTGCTTTAGTTTTTTCCCTTACTTTATGTAATATAAAAGCTTTACAAATGTGTGATTTCTGTTAAAAAATTTAAAAATCTGTCACATGAATACATGAAGGGGAAGAAGTAAGATCTTCCCTACCTTAATTACAATATCTTTTTCAGTTTCATTTTATCTCTAAATTCATTTTAGTCTGATTTTTTTTCTTAAAAAGAAAGAAGATATTTTTACTTGAGTAATTTATGCACATGTATTTCAGTATAATCCTGGATTAAATACGGTGTATGTTTCATACTGTAAGGAAGCATGATGGAAAAGTCAGCTGTTCTAATGGTTTCCAAATAGGTTAGACATTTTTGTGGTTTGTCTTAAAATTTCAAGCTGGAAAACAAGTGTCTTTTGCAATTGGTTAATTTTTTAGGTTACTAACTGTATTCTGGTAATGTCAACATAATATCTGAGGCCAGAGCTCTGTATCAGTTTGAGCATTCAGTGTCAATAAGTATGGCTTTTTTCCTAGCAAATATAATGTAATGAGTGACCTCTTAGGTGTAGAAGCATAAGCAGGGAGGTTTACTCCTGGGGTCTCCGAGTACACAGTCGACACAGAAAATAGAAAAAGTAGATCTCAAATTGTGAATTTGTCCTTGGGTGGTTTTTTTTTCTGTGTGTGCTTTCACATTTTTTGGTCGACATTACTTGGAAGAGCACAGAGACTACTGACATGTTTTAAAATACTGTTTGCTGTTTTCAGGTATTAGATGACTTCCTCATTAGAATGGATGTACATGATTCTTGAGAAGTTGCAGGGATAGGGAGCTGTCACTTAGAGAGCCTAGGCTTGATTTTAAGAAAAGCTCACTTCAGTTTTTTATGTTTAATAATAAGATTAGTTTGAGACCCTAAAAAGCTGCTGATATACAAGATTCTTTAGCAAATACGTATTAAAAATGCATGTAAGATGCAGTTCTAAACACTGGTAAGTAAAATATCTGAAGTGGAACTGTAGGGTACCCTATGTTAATTATGGTAGCTAGTAGCTAGTAAAGTAGATTTGTAAAAATATATTCTTATTGCACAGGAAAAGTACCTGATTTAAAAAAAAAAAAATCTTAATACACTGATTTTTCTCAGGTCAGACAAATTATAGATTTTTTTTATTTGTTAATTTTAACAGCTTGGTTATAGAAGAACATGATTCATCTATAATCTAAAGATGCTTTCCCCTTAAACTTTCCACTTCACAATACCCTCCATATGGCTTATCTTCATACTATGTCATTTCTGTTTGCTTTGCAGCTTTAGGTGATAAAATTATGAGAGACATTCGGCCAGGAGCTGCTTTTGAACCTACGTACATTTATAGACTGTTGACAGTTATCAAGTCTAGTCTGTCAGAAAAGGTACTGTTTTAAATGTAAGCTGCTTATTTTGCAGTGTATATACAACAGATTATATTTGAAAGCAGTGGGTGCTCTTAAGATAATTTTTCTAAATAAAAACCATAAAATTGGTCACATGATGAAGTCTTATAAGAAGATATAGTTGACATTAAGACTAGCTTTCAGCCTTAGGCTCCGAGTTGTGTTATAACAACTGAAATCAGATACAACATTTCTTTTTGTTTTTGAAATTTCCTGAAAATGGAAAGGATAGTGTCTTGTCTTATATCTACCGTTAAGTCTGTGGACACTCAAAAGTAGTGTATTTAATAGCTTAATCTTTTATTCAGGGCAGACAAGAAGATGCTGAAGAATACCTGGGATTCATCCTAAATGGACTACATGAGGAAATGCTCATCCTAAAGAAACTTCTTTCTCCGCAGAATGAAAGTTAGTTTTCGTAGCAAGCTTACTTTTATTTTTTCAAATACTTAACATGTAAAGTCTTTATATTTTTGAGTAGATAAAGGCAAGGGAGATGCATTCTCATTAAGGGGAGGGATTTGAACATGCGTTAGGCTGATTGTAGAGTTCCACGTGGCACAGCTCTAGAGGGAGCTTATGTAAGACAAGTGTATAACTTTTTTTTTTTTTGACTTTTCAAAATCTGCAGCTAGGATAAAATGGGATTGTATTTGCAAAGTTTATTACTGGAGAATATCTGTTGGAATAGCATAAATTTATCATGTCAAAGTAGTTATAGGGGGAAACATCTCACTCTCACCTAACACTGCTACTGGCTATAAGGACTTGGTTTGATAACAGTAAAGTAGCTTGTTATTGAAGGCATGAAGAGATTTCAATTGAAAAAATGATTGCAAGTAACTCAGTAGTACTTGGTACGCAAACTTTATTTAAAAGTAAGTATAGCTGTGGTTTCCTACTACTCAGTATATCTGAATTGTGGTTGTCTGGCATTTTTGACCTTTTTCAGGATGGCACTGTAGTAAAAGAATATAATTGATCCGTGACTTCTGAACAACTGTTGGTTAAGCTGTTCTTTTCTGTACCAGAAATTTGAGCAAACAAGCTCTAATAGTTTTGTATTTATTTATAACAGGACATATTAATTGGTTTTATTAGTATCTTGCTGACGAGATAAAAATCCACAAAATTTTCAGTTTATTTTAAACAACTGACAGGGTTTCCAGGCAGCCTAGAAACAACAGAATTGTATTTTATATTAACTTTTATTTTTATGTTTGGGTGCTCAATTTAGAAACAAACAAAAATACAGTAGCCCATTTTATCATCCTGTTTTGTTTTTTTCTTTAACAAGAAATAAAAAAAGTCTTTCTATCTCTGTAAGTTCTCTCTAGCATAAAGCTATTAGTCTGTATTTTATTATACAGCTACACTCAATACATGAACTTTGAGTTTGGCACCTGTAAAGGAATATATTTGCTGAACCTTAGGTATATTGTAAAATATCCATGCAGAAAAGGAGTCCGGTTTTAATAAGAGATAAGTCTAACTCTTCTAGAATAACATTTGACTTTCTGCAGTTCTACCGAAAAGGTTCATTATCAAAAAATATTGTATTCTCACTACAAAACATCCCCAAACAAATTGTGCACCTTGTTTTTTGAAGGCAACTTGTAGGGCAGAAAAAAAGATTTTTCGAGCCCCGGCCAAATCTCTGACAGAGTAAGTCCTGAAAACACAGAGTGTCCAGGAAGTATGTTTTCTCAGGAGACAAGAGGCAGTTAGCATCAGGAAGCTCCGCACTTCTTTGTCTTGGGATGCCACGTTCCTGGACACGCTGTTCCCAGAAGGACTTACTGGCCCCAACTATACGAGATGCAGTAGCATGGGGGGGTACTAACTGTGATGCAACGCTACTGTGCAGTAGTAACAAGCTGTACTGATTTCGGAGTTGATGGTGCTTGTGAGAAAATAGGGTATATAGGGTACTAACTAGTTCTGTCTCTGCATTTTGCAGACTTGTAGGCAAGCTGCATAGGCTTGTGCTACTGTGCAGTAGTGTCAGAAGAAAACTATGCGGGGACGCTACTGTGCAGTAATGCCAGTTGCTGCGCAGTCATTTAGTACTTGGTTAAGCAATACTAAATGACTGTGCAGTAACAGCTGCTCAGTCTGCCACTTGTGTAGATGCAACCACTCTGTCATAGAGTAACTTGGTGCGCAAGGTTAGGCCGTAGACCGTGGAAGGGTGGTAGCAAGACCTGTTACTTACCTAGTTCTTTACATAAGTTCCTGTAAATAAAGTGGTGTTTCTTCATCACAAGCTTCATAAAGATACTGCCAGCAGCTCACTTGCTGCTTCAGGCACAAACCACAGTGCTAACCCAATCGGAGTGGCTGAGAACGCATTAACACCAGGACTCTACCCCTTCAGCTTGCTGAGCCAGATGCAAGTGGCAGCCATCTTGGCAGCTGCGCGGCACATACAGTGCCTCTAGGCTTGCTGCTGTTCCAATGAAGAAAACACTTTCCCTGCTTAAGATGTGCACCCCAATTTTAGGAGGCTGATTTCAAAGATAGTGGTGCATGGCGTTTGTGAGAAAATAGGGTATAGGGAACTAACTAGTTCTGTCTCTGCATTTTGCAGACTCATAGGCAAGCTTCATTCCATTAAACATGTAAGTTCCCAATGGCAGAAGGATCAGGAATGCAGTTGTGTTGTTTCAAATTACCTTTTCATAAGTGTTTTGATAGTTAAGATAGAAGAGCCTCATTATCCTTATAGCAAGGGTAAGGAACCTGAAACCCAGTCAAGCTGTGCACAGAAAATTCAGGCACATTAATTGCACATATAGATGTGCCCACTGTATATTTAATGTTATACATCTCATGAAGATTCAAGTTGCATCTGTGGCCTGGTGTTAATTGAAAAAGGAAATCTATTTAAAAGTTTTAATCTTTTCTTTGTAAAGAATAGGATCATTTTATTTGTAAAAATCAGTATCTACATTTTCTTTTTTTTCTTAAGAACTCTCTGTTTCCAATGGTCCTGAAACACAAACTGTAAATGAAGAGGAGGATCCGGAAGAACAAGGAGAAGGTAGTGAGGATGAGTGGGAACAAGTGGGCCCCCGCAACAAGTCCTCGGTCACTCGACAGGCTGACTTTGTTCAGACTCCAATTACTGATATTTTTGGTGGTCATATAAGGTATAGTTCTGTTTTTTTACTTAGTGCACTACTTTATTTTATTTTGCAACACTGAGAGCCACCCATAAACTTTAGAGAGAAGATGCATATTCACTAGTAACCGTGGCTTTATTTCATTAGCAGACTTTTAGTGGGGGTTAAAAGTGTACAATTCACAAAGGCCAGAGAGCGTAACACTATAATTAAAAAAAAAAAAAAAAAAAAAGTGTTACAGGAGAGATTTTTCAAAATATGTCTTTGTGTAGTTGAATTTGTAAAGAATTAGTCAGAGGTAAGAGTTCGTTTGAAGAATGGGTATCACTAGTTGTTCAGGGGAGATGAAGTTAAAGAAGATGCATGCTTTGCTTATTTACAGTTCCTTTCATCCACAGACTCTAAAGCACTTTATACATAATTAATAGTTAATGTTTACAGGAATCTTGTACATTGGTAAGCTGGAGCACCATTGGTTTTGCCCAGAGTTGCATGTCCAGTCAGCGAGAGAAAAGGCAATAGAATTCCTAAGTCTTAAAAACAGAAGGAACTTGCTTTTAAAATATAAATAGGAAGTTAAAGACAAAAGAGGCTGTGGGCTTTAAAAATTTAGAACTTTCCAAATTTATTGCAGGAATGAAGGCAATATACTGAGTTAGTAACTTGCACATGTGATAATGTGTACAGGAAATCAGAAATAGATACCTAAAAAAATGAGTATTACTTATTTAAAAAAATGTTATTTAAAAATAATTTAAAAGATAAAATCAACATAAATACTTGGAGAAAATAAATTCCCAAATACTAAGTGTTAAGAGTTTGAAGAGATTTTAAAAAAATCCGAGCAAGACATTTTGATTGCTAGTGTATCAATCCCTGTGGTGTCAGATATTCAGAGGAGGTTGGTTGGTGCCTTCCACATGTGAAATGCACTAAAATTATTCCTCAGGGTTTTGAATCAGACAGCTGGCAAATAAAAAGACATTTTTCATAGAAGTTGGCAGACAGATGTCTGTACATATTGGCATATTTCCCTATTAATTGGCATGTCCACATACCCAAAGTATTGTCAAATACTTTTGTATATACTGGAAATTTTATATTCGTCATGGCCAGGTTTGTTTGGATCTCTGTATGATTGTTTCATATTTTAGTTAAATGTCAAGGTATTTGGGGAGCACTGCAAGAACCCATAGAGAAATGAGATAAAATTGAGGGATTAATGAAGAAGGTACTTTTGTACTGAACAGCAGAGCCACAAGGTCCATTCCCACATCTGTTGTCTCAAGTCACCACACCCATCTTATTTAGCTTGCTAACTAGGTCACACAGTAGACTGCAGAAGCAGTATCCCACGTTGAGATTTTGGAAAACTTCCTCCTCTGAGGCTGAAGGTGGAATTAGGAAGCCTTTGAATGCAAAATCTTCAGTAGTAGTCCACCAAATAAAAGCATCAGGAGTAGAAAAATTGAACGGAAAACAGCTAAGAAAACATGGTTGAATCGGCACCTTTCTCTTTAGGGGGACTTTAGCTTCTTTTTTAGGTTGGTTTGTTGAACTCTTAATTGGGTGTCACTCCAGCAAGAAATTTTGTAGTGAGAAGCAGTTCTAATTACTTACATATAAAGTATGGGGTTGACATCTTCATGAGGCTTGTAATTTTATGCACAAATTGGAATTCTTTGGTGTCTATTGCTTGTGCAGATTTGCCTGTGGATGCTAACTTTTCTCGCAGATGCCCTGTGATGTAAAAATACTGGTCTGTGTTCACCGTTGGCATGGGTAGAGGTTTGAAATGGGGAATATGCTTAAGGAAATTTTTAAGAATTGATTTTTATTCACTAGCTGAATCCTCTTAAATGCTATTAGTGCTACTACATTTGCAGGATAATGATGAAAAGAATGCCTTTGCATAAGAAATTCACTTAAATTACTAAATATGGGTGCCCCCAGAATTGTTGCTCTGATCTTCCCAGAAATTGTTGCATATAAACATTCTTTTGCCAGCTTTATTTAAAGAAGTGAGATACAGTATTTTGCTATAATATAAAAGAATTATTGGTACAGCTAAAGTCTACCAAATTAGTTGCTACGTAATGCAGTATTCTGTGCACTTTTGCAGAAAAGCTATATTTGTATTTCTAATTCCGTTTGAAAAAACATTTACATTGGAAATTAACATACTGGAATACTAGCTGCATTTTTAGATGCATCTGATTTTTCTGTTTGTTGAGTTAAAAACAGCTACTTTGCAGTAGTTTGTTCTGTTAAATAGTTTGCCAGTTAGAGTGGGTAGAGGAAGGTGTGCCTGAAAAGTAGCAAAACTCTTAGACAGTAGAGAATTTGTTTTTTGAAACATCAACCTTGCCACGTGTTAAAGGTTTTGTCCTTAAATGTAGCCAAGGAGGCAATGCTAACCTGAAATAAAGATGCCACTGTCTTTAGTAGACTCCTTTCCCTCTAAAGAATGTGCATTAGCCAGTATAAAGAAGGATTATTTCAAGGTTGGGTCTGAATCAAAGGAGCTATTTTTCTGAGTTTTAAGCTCCCATGTTAATATTCCCTCAGTGCTCATGAGGGAGTTCAACATAATGACCTAAATTATGGTTATTTCAGGGCCCTTATTTTCTGAAGGACTATATCAAATTGGGTGGTATCTGACTGTAGAAAACCACACTTGTATTCCATGTGGGTTTTTAATATCAGAGAAAGGACCATCTTCCAAATAAAAGAAGTTAAGATCTTTGTGATTAGATATAGCTTCAAATAATATGAAGATTAATAAAAATTCAAATTGTACAGTCTTTGCAAAATAATGCAGTATCTCACCTCACAAATAATTAAACTACTTTCAAACTGTTTATTTCATATTGGGTCTGAAACTGTTTTAGCTTCCCAGATATTAATAGGAAGTCTGTTCTAATACTGCAAGGCAAAAATTCCAAAAGCACTTAGTCTTCAATTTATATTCAAGACAAACTAGCAAATGTGGCTGCAAAATTTCTATGGAAGATAAAGAAAAAGCAAGCCTTAAAGCAGTCTTGTTTTAGATTGTTAAAGAGCATGCAGTAAGAAAATTTGCATTAACACATTGTATAACTTCACTGGTACTCTGTAAGATAGACTGTAAAAATGAAATATCTGGATCCAGTTAAATTTCTCAGAACAACATCATAAAACTAATAGATGAGCATTCATGTCTGCCTGTTTAAGTATCTGTTCTAAGATATTAAAGTTATCCATTCTGATAATATTTAAACTTTTCAAAACCCACACATGATCACTGAGAAATTAAAATGACATTCTCTATTTTGAGCTGTTTTGTAAACACCAAATATCCTCTGGAGTAACTTTCAACCGTTTGTCTTGGAGCTATGCATATTCCACAAAACTGTAGTCATTGTCGCAGTTAAGAACATAGCAGATTTGAGACCATTGCCAATTTATGCATGCCAGTAGATCATGCAGCTTTATTTTCAACATCTGATTACAGACAGCTTGGGAGATAAGACTGGGAAATAAACAGCAGGCCATGATAATGTCTGTATCTTTCAGATAAATTTCATTCACTTTTCACATAGCTACTCCCCACTCTGTGCTTTTTTTTTTTTTTTTAATCAAATCAGTCTGTTTCTGATGTTAAGAACAGGTAGACTAGTTATACCTGAAAACTTCACTGACAAAGATTTTTAAATCGTCTGAAGTCCCAAAGCTGATAGTAGTTGGGTAGGTTTAAGCATAATGCTTTATTTGTAAACACAATACTTAAACAGTTCCTTTTCTTTAGTTGTCAAAGACTTATTTTTTTCCCTTGTTAAATTGAATGCCAGTTTTTGGGCAGCAATACCCAGGTGAAATTCTTTAAAAGAAATTATTTAACAGATTCAGCTATCATGCGCTCTTACAGTTTTGCCAAATACTGTTCTCAAGTCTTGCATAAATTACCTTAATTTTTGCATAAATACAAAGATATAATTATTCATGTTGTTAACAAATATTAAAATCAAATGATTTTCAAATGTATTATAGCACAGCCTAGTTCTTGAAACTGAAGCTTATTTCTTTATGTCTGTGTGGTCTTTTTCCCCCCCCCAAAGTGATTAAAGAATGTACGAGCAGGTGCATAGGTTTGTTTCCATATCCTTTTATGTACTTCTCTGCTGTTAAAAATGGTAATATAAATATAGTTTTTGACCTTTTTCCTTTCCATAGATCTGTTGTTTACCAGCAAAGTTCTAAGGAGTCTGCAACTCTGCAGCCTTTTTTCACTCTGCAACTGGATATCCAGTCTGACAAAATACGCACAGTTCAGGATGCTTTGGAAAGCTTGGTAGCAAGGGAGTCTGTCCAGGGTTACACCACAAAAACCAAACAAGAGGTGCGTTCTGTTTTTGGTCTGCTGAACCTTCTTACATGTGAATTTTAAGGGCTTTTCCATCCATCTGTTGCCTGAACACTAATCCTTAAAAGAGGTGTTGACCTTTCAAAATATGCTGCAAGGGTGACTTGTTCATGTTTAATAAGCATAGTCAGGGTCACTCAGACCAGATGACGTGCTAATTCCATTGAATGAAATGATTGACTGTAAATTGGTATATTTCTTGGATTGGTCTAATAATTGGTCAGAGATTTCTTTTAGGTAAAAATGGAAATTAAATTACTATATGAAATGACTAATAATATGTTCTGTTATGGAGAAAACCACTTTCAAATAATTCAAAGCACTAGTGATAATTCCTGGGTTGCTAGACACTCAAAGCAAGATAGAAATAATTCTTCATAATATTGAATGAGTATTTCCTGGCTTTTGAAGAAAGTATTTTATAATATAAGAGCCTTGTGAATCAGAACAGTGATTGCTCTGTGTTTGCTTCCTCCCGTCAGTTTGGAAGGAATTACCATGGTGTATGGCCAGAAGAGGTTTTCAAACCTTTTTGCAGTGTAGACAGTACTTAAATTTACAGAAAATGCATTGTTAAATCCATTTCCATGTGTGACTACCAAACCACTTGCCACACTTTTCACAGTAGCACAAAATCCTTACGAAATCTAGAATAATTGTTCATGTTAAGACCTGACCTCTGTTTGCTGCAGTTTGGACGCTTTTGGTGCAGAATTATAGGCCGAATTATTTTGGTTTTAGTTTTCCTCACAGCTCTCTTACCCTTTGCTACTACTGACTGCCTCGTCGACTTGTGTTCAGGGTTCATAATACCTTTAAATAGGCCCAGGCAGCACAGGGGGCCCCTGAGAATATAGATTTATTTTTCACATACATACTGTCTTTGTTTCTCTTACCTATCATTTGGATGAACATGCCATATAAAAAATGTTATTGGAGAAAGGATGCAAAGCTTTAAAAATTTCCCTAGGTATGCAGACATATTTTGGCTGGATTGTGTGTCGTATACACTAGCTGGAGTTTGATGTGGGAGAATATTCCTTCAGTTGTCTTGAGGATTTCTTCTAATGTGGAAGGAACATTTGCGATGAAAGCTCACCATGATTTTACCACATGCGTTTTGTTTTGCTAGGCACTCGCTTTTGGTGTTTGCTGCAGATGGTTTTAACTCCTTAACTGACAACCAAGTGTTCAGTTCCAGGTTTTGAAAGAAATGGGGGTTCAGTTTTGGTGCTAGAGGTTTGGTCTGGCTTGTTTCAATCTGAGTGGAAATAAAAGCATTCAGAGACGCTTGAAGAAATTCAGGAAAAATAGCTGTTTTATTACACATTGTAGTTAAAACGTTGGACACACAGGTTTATAGCACGTTACAGGTGGTGATTCTCAAAATTGCCCTTGTGAGGAAGAGAAGCATTTCACCTGTATTTTCTGGGTGAATAAAACTGAACCTCTTCATGGAGATCAAAGGGAGTGTCAGTAAATCAGAGTTTCAGAAGCTCCTGGATCTATGTCCTGTCTTTAGAATTTACCTGCCTAAAATTACTATAGCTAAGAAAAGTTCAGTCCCTCCTGCTGTTATTTCTGTGGAAATTCCCCAGGAATTTAATGATGGTTTCCGTCCTCTCTCCCTCTCTCTAGGGTGGGAATACTGAAGTGTCATCTTGGCACGTGTTAAAAGCTTTACTTATATTTACTTTTAATTTTCCCCCAAAATATCTTAAAATAAAATTGCATAATAATGCACTGTGAGGTCATCATCAATTCCCTCTGGCTGTGAATACATGAATGGCTATTCCAGGAAAACCCAGTTGCACAAAGGCTTAAAGGGGGGGTGGGACGGGACGGGATAAATAATAATAAAAAAAAAATTGTGACCTTCTGACAACCCCTTGAGCCCCAAGGGTAAGTCTGCTCTAACCCAGGAAACTTTACCCTAGCTCTGTTCCAAGGTAAAGTTGTCCTGCTGCAGCTGTATGTACGTGGATTCCCATAAGCAGTTGCCTTCAGACATTTGTTTCAAGGTTCCCATGCTGTAGGGCAAGTTCATTCATGTAGCCAAAGCTTCAGATTTTCCTGCATCTGATCTGCTTTTCCTCCTGTATTTTGTACCAGAGTGACATAAATGTAGTTTGCAAGAAACAGGCCATTTAAAATCCATGTTTCCCTCATACTCTTCACGTAAATTATACTATTGGTGTATAAATTCAGCGCCTAGTGCAGGGGTAGGCAACCTCTGGCACAGGTGCCAGAGCATGGCGCCCAAAGGCATTTTGCTTGGCACGTGCAGCTTGGGGCAGATGGCAGGGAAGGAGCACTGCCACGACAAAGATCAGGCCTTCATGGTTCTCCTGCCATCCGCCCCTGATGCATCAACATCTTACAGGTTGCAGTTGCGGCTGTTTTTGGTACTCTGTCCAAAAATGTTGCCAACACTTGGCCTATTGTTTTGGTTTTTGTTTTGTTGGGATTTTTTGTTGTTGTTTTTAATGATGCTGTGAGTTTTGGAAAAAGCTGCATTAGCAAAATTAAGATGTTCTTTTCTGCTGGTCCTCTTAAATGCTCGTCATTTAAAAAACTTAGTCTGTTTAATTGTAAATTTCTGCCCAGGAGATGGTATTTAAAAATAAATAAATAAATAAAATGAAGTGGAACTAGAGCTCTGCAATGGAATAGTGGTTTGCTGCTGTATGTCTGTTATGTAATTTGTTGCATCTTGTGGCAAAAGAACTAGATTTGCAGCTTATTGCTTCTGGTGTCACAAATTAAATTGTGTTAACTTGTTAAAATGCATTCTTAGTTGCAGTTTAAAAGCACTTACTGTTTTCTGTATTAAGATTTTAAAGACATGTTGGCTTGGATCCTCTGTTATAGCTCTAATCTTCTGTATCTAGGTGGATAAAGCTGCCTATTACTTAAGTGTATGATGATTTTCAGGAAAGGTGGTATATAAAGATACACACTGGTGTTTCTTACATATTTTAAAAGATTCTGGAAGTTTGGCATGTTGCTTCTGCTTTATCCTTGGCAACAGTAAGTGCTTAATCAGTGATCACCTGTTTATGCCAAATCTATTTGCTCATGTGGAGAGAGGGAGGGAAAATCTCCTCCTCCTCTGCTTGTGGGAGGATATCAGTTTTTGTATCCAAGAAAGTCTTGTCCAAACCAGTTTCGGAGAACCTTAAGAATTACTTAAAATTTGGCAGAATAAAGTAATTATACTCTGCATGCCAGTATGGACCATTTATGTTTCAAGCACAGCTGAGCCAGCCCAGACCCACCATGGGATAAAGAACCAGTTTCCTAAAAGAGATGCTTGCTGCAACTCCATTTTAAGAAATTGTTTGCAATCAACATAAATAAAGGTACGACTTTTTTTCTGTAAACGTACCATCTTCATATTAGTGAGAACCAGCAAGCATTTTTCTAAGGTGGACCAAATTTTCTGCTAGCAAAATTTGCCCAGGTACAGTGATAATGCACTGTGAAAAGCGTGTTAAATGTTTGTTCTCAGTTAAATTTGGAGAATTTGTAAACAAATGAAAATATCAAATAAAGTGTGGTTGTTTTAATGTTTTTAATTACTTGGATGTATGTATAAATTACTTGCCTATATCCATCTAGTTTCATTTTTTTAAATTAAGTTCTTAAACTCCAAAGAGTGTTTTTTCACAGAAATCTTACTTTTGGTTTGAAAGCACCTGTGACTAGCAGTCATGAAGGTGGTCTGTTTTTAGGTAGCGTAGAATAGACTGAGAGCTCACCTGTTTCTAGTAGGAGCCCCTAAGATGGCATTTTAAGTATTCCAAGTATTGTACAGCGATTTGCTTGCATTAGCACAATAATACATTAGACTAATCCATTAATCAAAATAGCTTAACTAATTATCACTACCCTTCATTTTTTAGGTCGTCTTTAAGTACGGGTTCAGTGTAGGAAGGGGTTTAGGATCCTCAATAAAGCAGCACCATTTTATAATTTTTTTATGAGAAAAGGGGAATATAGTAAG
This sequence comes from Gavialis gangeticus, assembly GCF_001723915.1. NCBI lineage: Eukaryota > Metazoa > Chordata > Crocodylia > Gavialidae > Gavialis > Gavialis gangeticus. Next base: position 6,720,943 of record NW_017728998.1, on the reverse strand, counting down.
TACGTCAGTGTGCTGATGATGGTCTTTAAGATTGAAGGATTCCTGTTGTGATTTGAAGAAATACTTCAGCTGTTGGAGCTAGCATTTCAATGGAAAATAGTGAGTTATGTTCAGGAACTTCAGTAAAATGATACAACATACAAACCATTTATCAAAGTGTTCACAGTAGCCATAATTGGGAGCAAATTGTTTACAAAACATTCTAGTTAAAATAAGTGTAGAGATGGGTGTTTACACTTATGTATTGTAGAATTCTGTCTTTATTCACAGAGAATTTTTCTTTTCACTGTAAGACATTGCAGGATTTGAAGTGTTAAATTGCTTTTTCAGCTCTTTCCATGGCAAATAGTATGTCTTAGTTTAAAAGAACTTGTTAAGTCCTAGGTATTGAAATGTATACAGAATTATAATGTCACTTCATTAAGTCTCAGCGTTTGAAGGTGTAGTAAACTTATGCCTTTATGAAGGAAAAATAATGGAGAAAAATCAAACATAAATGGGTCCATTGACTGCACTGTAAGTCATGGATGAACTTCATGGAAGAGGAAAAGTATAAAGTATTAAAAATCAAAAAATGTAAGTTGTCACGGCCATATAATAACGGTGTGATTTTTAAGCCATGAAATACAATCTGTAAAACGTGTTCAGAGCTAAGATTAAAAATCAACCTGAACACACTTCTAAGGTCAATTGTTGTAAAGCTTTCAAGTATTCTAGCTGTATTCATGATGGAGCTGAAAGACTGCCCTCTGAAACTTTGTCTGTTGTCTGTAAAAACCTGCTTGCAAATAGAATATGTCAGTTTGAATTGGTACTACTATTACCTATAGTTTTTGACTGTATTAGTAATACTGCAGAGGTTGACAGTTGGCTTGCAGGAACATAGCACATTCATAAAGAAATGTTGCTGAAGTCATTTCCCCATTTTCTGTATTTGCACATTTAACATGATACAAACTTACTAGGAGTGTACTTTAGGTAAGGTTCCTGTTCCAGAGATCCTCAATATTCCTTGACTGTAATTTTTGAAGGGTTATCTTCTAACTTTAACATTAAAATGAGGTGAGGACATCTTTATATGTTTTCTTTTTTGTTTTGTTAGGTGGAGATCAGTCGAAGAGTGACTTTAGAAGAGCTCCCTCCTGTTCTTGTTTTGCACCTCAAACGATTTGTGTACGAGAAAACTGGTGGATGCCAGAAGCTGATTAAGAATATTGAGTACCCTGTTGACCTGGAAATTAGTAAAGGTGACTTTTTTTCAGTAGAACTTTGTTTTTGAGGGAAAGGGAATTTAATGGTTTCCAAGGGTTGATAACGGCTTTCTCCAAGCTTCCTATGAGACTTGATTTTTCTCTTCATGCTGATTTCTACACTTGCATTGATCTATTTATTAGTTAGGGAAAAACTTTATAAAGCATCTTCATTTGTACTTGTATCTTAAGATGCTTTGGCTTCACAAAGTACATGTATATAAGAGAGTGCGCATGTGTACTTTTATTTCTTATTTTTTGTCCAAAAAGCTATTCACACTATTCTGTTAATCAGTTCATATTGTCCTGTAGTATTATGCTCCCTGTAATGGTCTAATCATCTGATGCATTTACTTCAGCAGACTGTTTTTTGTTAATTGCTAAAACATATTACAGGGATTAACATTTACAGCCTGAAAGCTCTGGGTCATCAGGCCGGCCTTTTTGGCAAGCTGGCCACAAATTAGCTCCACTCTAATCCCTTGCCTGATCTGCCGCTGTGATCTCTGCTCCTTGCCCTGCCACCATGCTGCCTCCTCCCTTCCTGTGTCATTTCCAGTACTCATGCTGCAGGCTGGCAACCCCTACTCTGGGCTGCATTGGTCATGGAAAACAAGCAACTATTATATTCCCAGGCAGGTCTTTGAAATTCATAGGCTCACCCTCTTACCCACTGTCAACACGACTGCGAGACAACTTTCTCACTTCCCCTGTTTCTTGCAACTTTTTCCCCACTGTCTTTCAGTATTACTCTCGCAAATCTCCACAAATGTGAAGGCCCGTAGCCACAGAAATGTCTCCTGTGCCTTGTGCCAGCAGAGGGAGGTTTCACTCATTCTTTGAAGCTGATCTGAGAAGCTTTAATGGCGAAACTCTTCTAGCCTGTTTTAGAAATAAATGCTTTAGACCTATGTGGACACTAACCTTTTTAGCTTACTAAGTACTGCTTTTATTATTATTATTATTTTTTTTTTACAGAGCTATTATCTCCAGGTGTGAAAAGTAAGATTTTTAAAGGCCAAAGAACCTACCGGCTCTTTGCAGGTATTAAGCCGTTTGTCTTGTCATCCCCAAAATATTGCATTACAAATAGGAATTCAGGTTGTGTAAACTTGGGACTGTCTTCTGAATTGGATTATATCTTATGTGGACAGTAAATTCCAGCATAGAGTACCATATATAGATTGCTAAATTTTTCTGTTGTGTGATCACTTGACACGCTGTTTAAACTTCTGTCTAAAGTGATATATAATTGGACTTCTGTAGAAGATCTGCCCTGTAGACTATTTGTTTAGGCATTTGTTATAATAAAAGAATCCAGACAGAAAACCTGAGATTAAGATGTGTGTAGATAACTGACTACTCTGTTTTAGTAAAGGTCCTATTCAGTTTTCTCTGATTTTTTATTAGTTTAAGTATCAGTGCTTCTGTATGTATTTGTGGTCTGTTTTTTGTTGTTTAAGCAATGGGGTGATGCAAATTGTAAGATATAACTGTTGACTAATTGTCACTGGTAACATGCAGCTTCACTAGTAAATAAATCTTACATGGCCAAAAGCATGTCTACAATTTGAACAAAGCTGTGCATAGCATATTTCATACATACAGGTCAACTTGTGAAAAGTCTTATAAAATGTGGCTTTGATGTTGATTCTGTTGCATTATTTTGAATGCTCCTATATCAAAGTATAAATTCAGTGCATAGTGTGTTGTTTTTATTTTTTGACTATATTGTGAGTTCTGGGGAAAAGTTGTATTCATATACAAGCACAATAAGGATGTTCTTTTCTGCTTGTGCTGTTAAATGCTTATTACTTAAAAAAAAAAAAATTAGGCTATTTAATTGTAAATTTCTTCAGTAGTAAGGATTGGAAAAAGTTTTAAACATTCAGAAGGAGCATTTTAATGTTAAACAAGATTTGCACTTGCCCCAGCCAGATGGGTGGCTGGGGGCTGGAGCTTCTCACTAAGTCACCTGTTCTGTTCCATTTCTAGCGGCCTTATGTAATTTTAGGATTTGGATCTAGTTCTGGGACTAATTGGGTTATGGGGGGTGGTGGGCATTGTACCTCTCGAAGCACAGAGCAAGAAATACTTCAGCAAAACAAATCTGTCACCTCTGGGGTGCAGAGCATGAGTTGAAATGGTTTAATTAGCAGTACCTTTCATTGCTGTAAAAGGGTGTGCAACATTTCTGGTAAAGCAAACAAAACTCTGGCTTGCATCCATAGATGCTTTGCGGGTAAATCCCAGCATGTTATCTTCCTGCTGTACTTGGCCTTGGTGAGGGCACAGCTGGAGTACTGCATCCGATTCTGGGCTCCACAATTCAAGAAGGATGTGGAGAAGCTTCGGAGAGTGCAGAGGAGAGCTACGCGCATGATCAGAGGGCAAGAGAACAGGCCTTATGATGAGAGGCTGAGAGCCATGGGGCTCTTCAGCTTGGAAAAGCGCAGGCTCAGGGGGGAGCTGGTGGCAGCTTCTAAGTATGTAAGGTGTGTGCATCAGGATCTGGGGGAGCATCTGTTCACCAGAGCACCCCAAGGCAAAACTGTTGGGTCATAAACTCCTCTGTGACCATTTTAGGCTGGACATAAGGAAAAATGTCTTTCCTGTCTGAGCCTGTAAGGCCTGGAATAGACTGCCTCCAAAAGTGGTGCAGGCACCTACTCTGGACTCTTTCAAGAGATGGTTGGATGTTTATCTTGCTGGGATCCTTTGACCCTAGCTGACTTCTGGCCCCTAGGGCAGGGGGCTGGACTTGATGATCTTCAAGGTCCCTTCCAGCCCTAATGTCTATGAATTTCAGTCTGCAGTGTTGCCTTTCCAGCACTTTTCATGTGAACAATGTTAACTAATGAGATGAATTTTTACATATTAAAATTTGATGTTTTAGAATTAAATCATTTCTTTATAAAATTATCACCAGAGATTTTTCTGCTGAAGGACAATAATATATACGCTTGTATCTCAGGAAAATTTGTGATAGTATCCATTTTAAGAACTTTTGAAATACACCCAAGTTTAAAGGCAGCAGGCAAAGCCTAGCTGGTTTGCCTCACTTAAAGTATACTAACATATATTTGCTCTCATAGAAGTGCAAACCAAATCACTACTTAACATGCAGTTTTCTTCTTAAAGAGTTGACTATAAAAATGGCTCTCTCTATTTAGGAATACACTTTAATGACACAAAGGACATACATTTTTACTTTGTTTATTTTAACACTACAGAGCCCGTCACAGTTTATAGAATGAGCACAGTTTTGTTTCCTTTTGAACATTATTTTAATTGCATGCTAATATTCAGACACTTGCATCTGTGCGACTTCAGTAAAGAATCAAGGGCACCAGTGCTTTGTGAGAACAAAATGGTTTGTGCACAGAGAACTTGACCTGCTTCTCAGAACGCTTGCTGCACATGAGCATAGTATCAGTGGCACCGTGTTGAAATGGCTGGAGTGGCAGTTAACAGAACAGAGCTGTGCACTGAGCACATTTGATAAGGAAACTATTGAGAACTGAAATGTGAAACTTCCACAGAGCTCTTTTTATAGGAATAGTCTTCAGGTTAGAACTGGACTTAAAGCAAAACCAAAAATGGTTTCTTTTCATAGTGTCGTTATTATGTTTATAAGAGAAGTATTTTGAACAAAGCATTCTGGCTTTGCAGTGCTGCATGATGTCTTCTCTTTGTATGTAAAGACTGGAGGTTTTATGATAAGATATGGAGGAAGGTTGACTTTAGTATTTGGTATTGAACAGCTCGATGACTCAGAGTTTCTGTGTCAGTCAGTGCTTGCATTCAGACATGGATTTTCTAGTGGGAAGTTAAATCCTGCATTCTTTGTTTTGCAGTTGTGTATCATCATGGAAACAGCGCAACTGGTGGCCATTACACTACAGATGTCTTCCAAATTGGTCTTAATGGCTGGTTACGCATTGATGACCAGGCCGTTAAAGTGATAAATCAGTACCAGGTGGTGAAGCCGTCTGCTGAACGCACAGCCTACCTCCTGTACTATCGCCGAGTTGACCTGCTGTGAAACTTCCCTCTCTATGCTGCGTGTGCAAGATACCTGCTTTGTAGAACGCCAACTATCACTAACTTTTTTCCTCCTGTAAATGCTCTTTTGAGTGAATCCTTTTTTTTCCCCTTGCAACTATGGGATAAAGTGAAAAAGGAAACTACCTTGGGGTTTGTGCACAACATAGCTTGTGTGTTGACGTTTGACTTTATAGAATGAAGTCATTTGGTTGAAAGACTCAGTCTCGTGAATCACACAAAATAATTGAATTAAGGCTGAATCCTAAGATAAAAAAGGGGATTTGAATTCGATTCCCACCTTCTAATTGCGTAGTAGAAGAAAACCCTGCACCAGCAACAAAACTTGTAGATTTCTGTGAAAATAAGTTTTATCTTTACTTAAAGCACCCTTTGCTTCCCCAATAGTTTTTGATAAATGGTAACATGAGCCAGGGAGTATCAGGAGGAAATGGTCCTGTGTGCTTCAAAACAATGTATAAAAGTACCAAATGCAGAGTTGCTGGTTCCTAATAGGAAAACACATTTTAATAATTGTGCGATGAAACTGCTTAAGTACACATTGCAGATCAAATATTTGGAGTTAAGATGTTAGTCTATATAGATGGGTGATTGTAACTTTATTGCTATTAAGAGATTTCAAACTGCATTTATGCTTCTGTGTACATGAGATTTAAAAAAAATGGGCAAAATAATGAAGATATTTCTTTAAGTCTGCTTTGTTTAATTTTGCTGTCTGCTCTCCTATAATGTTGAGTTCCTAATTGTACACAGTTTAGTGATATCTAGGAGTATAAAGTTGTCGCCCATCAATAAAAGTCACAAAGTTGGTTTAAAGTTGTGTGTATGTTTGCTTGATCATGAGGATAAATTTCAACTTTGGGAACTCCAGTCTAAAATTACACATGGCGATTTGGAAAATGCAATGCAACACTCATGCACTGTGACATTTAGCACTTTGCAGAGTATAGTTGCAGGAAATTGTTTTTCTGTCCTGCAAAATGTTGAAGATTCAAACGTTTTTCCTGTTCCACATGGAGATGAAATGGACTTTTATCAGGTTTTTGTGGAGAAATCCTTTTTACCCCAAAACAGCCAGTAACCTTGTAGTTATGAGCAGTTCTCCAGGATGTGGAAAACCCAGGTCCAGCTCCTGTTCTGCAGGAGCAACAGCAGGGACTGGGTCTCTCAGTTTCAGATGTTCCATTCTGTGTAAATATTCACTTGATCAAAAAGAAGCTGGTTGTGTAGTCCTGTGATAAATCACTGGCCTTGGGTATGGTAGATCTACCTTCAAGTCCCTGGTGTTATTCAGGTATCTTAGAAACTCAAAGCTAGTTCTTCCATATGCCTGGTGAATGCTTAAAATTGGTTCCAGAGCAGATGCATTTTTGGTTTGCAGATGCATCTTTCTCTGATTTTGGCCAGAAAATTTCTATTAAACTTTGTCAACAAAATGGGGGGGGGAGGGAGAAAAAGATCCTGACTGGCTCTGAAGCTTGTAAGCCCTATTTTGAGACTTCAGTGCTGCCTCCTTCCTCCTTGGGGTTATGACACACAGTGACATGATGGTGACAGAAGCACATTTAAAATCCAGTTGGAAGCATTGATTCTTTTTTTTTTTTTCATTTTTTTTAAGGTAGCATCAGACCAATTCTGTCAAATCATGGGGGGAAAAAAAAAAGAAGAAAGAAAATCTGCATTTTATTTATAAACCTTAGATGCTTACATTCCAACAAATTCCCAGGACATTCTTTTTACTTTCTCTGGGATAGGTAGGGTTGCTGGTCTGCATGTTGAGAGCTTAGGCCTTAACGTGAGATCTGGTGTTTTTGTGTGGTAGCTTATGAGTTTTCTCCATAAAAGAGCAATAATTAAATGGCAGCTTGACTTTGAGGGATGCCTTCAGCATCTGCTTCAGAGGCAGCGTAGGAGTAGTTAGTTACAGTTGCATCATTCAGAATATCTCCTAGGGCCCAATCCAAAGGAGTGAATAATTTTTTCACTGATAGCTATCAGGCTCTGAGATCTATGAGGGCACTAAATTTCCAATTTCAGCTTTAAGAACTGTTAACACTTGCTGAGTTGATAGAGCTGTGATTTGAGATTTCAGCTGAGAGAACTGATCTTGAGTTGGAGAGGAAGTTGAAAAGAATTCAGTCCTGTGGATCTCCAGCAATACTGTACCTTTTTTTACGTAAAAAAAGACATTTCAAATACTAAATGTTTCATCCATTAGCTGCAGGTGTTTTACAAATCACTTGTTAGTCAAATGATTCAGTGTCATTAGAAGAGAATCTTATTTTAGATTATATAAAAGCAAGTAACGTCTATTCTATAACATTTTCCACAGTAGTAGGGATGTGAACCAATATGTTCGCCCTACCTGAAGGTCTGCATTTGGCTGGTCTGCACTTTGCATCTTGAGCTGTCAGCTATTTCTGTGTGGTGTTTCTTTGGTAGTGGGTATCTCCTGAAGCCAGAAATGGGGGCGGTATCTTCTGATCTTCATATACATCATGTGCATGATGAGTGCTTTGGATGCAAGTTAACATGGATATTCATTTGAGTTCATCCCTAAATTCCAGCAAAGGTTTGTCAAAATTGAAACGTGTGGTGAAGACAGTTTGTTTTCATAGACATTCCACCAGAAACTGTGTCACTTTCTATCAAAACCTTGCATTTTTTTCCTCCCTGAACAGTTTGTGTTATTGCTGGAGTGCCCAGGCTCCTGCCTCCTTGCTAGATAGACTGCCACAGAGCTTAGAGCTATTGGATAGCCTGCTGATGAGTTTGCTGCTTCAGTTTGCCATCAAGTAGACTTCTGGAGCTGTAGTGACAAGAGCTGGGCAAAGGATAGCAATTGTTTAAATTTTTAGAATTCAGTAGTAATCGCTGCAAATCAGAATGAAGCCAAATTTTGCAACCTCTCTGTGACATCAAATAATTATCCTCTACCTTGCTATAATGCTTATTATTAAAGTCCCAATTTATTACAACTAACATCTAGGTTTGTCAGACCAGTAATACATTTTCACAGTGGTAGAGCTGATTGTGCAAAAGAATGTTACAACGAGGGGCAAGAGACTAAAGTATTTAATGTCTGCTCCCAACAGCCGCAAGTAGTGGTCTTATCCAGGTAGCCATGGCTCTTTTAGTGACTCAGTTGTACACAGTCACCTCCCATTTAGCCACCTGCAAGGCTTGCAAAAATGTCTAATATTGAACATCTCCAGTTATCCAAACTACCAGACACTCCAGAAACCATTACTGAGATTTGCATGTTTTGTTGTAGCTGCAGGCAAACAAATGGTTTTATGCTTTTAATTGTTAATGGAATAGGCCAGAGCAGGGCAACATGAGCAACTTATGTACAGCGGTGCACCAGCTATTCTAGAAGTCTTGGCCTTGCATGTTTGTGGCATGGCTACAGCCAGAATTAGATCACCTCCATGCTCATAGCTATTGAGAAAACAGTGGTAACTGTCAAACACTTCTGAACATCTGGTCTCTCAGCCGCAAGTCCTGAGATTCCATGCAGCCGTTCCATTTTATATGCATCTTTGAGTTATAAAAACATGTTGGCTATAAAAGAAAAAAAATGTTGCCATGTGCGTCCTTGTAAATTGTCAGCATTCTTATGACTTCATTCATTTCTAGAGCCAATGCCCTAATCACTTTGTTTTTAAAATAAGTCATAGGCTTTGTAACCACTTTCCACCATTCCATCCCCCTCTGACCTCAAATTTAGAGAAAGTAGCACAACATCAATATAAATATGGCCTAATCTCAGTTTTCATTTGTTGTGCTTTATAAAACAGAACTTGTGTATACCTACTTTGGAAAATGCGCTTTAAATTTATACATTTCATAGACATTAGGGGCTGGAAGGGACCTTGTGAGATCGAGTCCAGCCCCCCTGCCAGAGGCAGGAAGTGTGCAGGGATCAGATGATCCCAGCAAGATAAAAACCTCCAAACGCCTTTTGAATGAGTCCAGAGTTGGTGCTTGCACCACCCCTGGGGGGACTCTGTTCCACACCTTGGACGCTTGGACTATAAAGAAGTTTTTCCTTGTATTGATACTGAATTCCTTGTATTGAGTAGAAATTTGTGCCCGTTAGGCCTAGTTATCCCTTAGGGAGCGCTGGTGAACAGCTGTTCTCCCAGATCCTGATGCACCCTCTTATATACTTATGGGCAGCCACCAAGACCCCCTGAGCCTTCTCTTCACCAGGCTCTCAAGAGTCCCATGTCCCTCAGCCTCTCCTCGTAAGGCTTGCTCTCTTGGGCCTTTGATCATGCAAGTGGCTCTTGTGTAGACTCTCTCAAGCTTATCCACATCCTTCCTGAAGTGGGGGACCTAAAACTGGACTCGGTACTCCAGCTGCAGCCTTGCTAAGGCCGAGTAAAGCAGCAGGGTGATGTCCCTGGTTTTGCTCAAGATGCATCAGTGGATGCCCACCAGAGTTTGGTTTGCTCTGCTGGCCATGGCATCGCACTGGGGGCTCGTGTTCATCTTGTGGTCAGTCAAGACCCCCAAGTCCCTTTTGGTCATGGTGCTAGCAAACGTAGCACCACCAAGCCTATATATAAGTATGATTCTGTTTTTTTCTCCCAAAGTGAAGTACCCTGCATTTCTCTATGCTGAAGGCCATCAGGTTTAGGTCCACCCACTTTGCAAGTGTGTCCAGTTTGGCCTGTATCCCCAGCCTGTCTCCAGCGTGACTGCCTTCCTCCATAGTTTAGCGTCATCCACAAACTTTACTAGTCTGCATCTGACACCCAAATCCAGGTCATTAATGAAGATATTGAAGAGTATTGGCCCAAGCACTGAGCCTTGGGGGACTCCTCTGGTAACCTTGAGTGTGGCCCCATTGATTTGTTCCCATCAGCTAGTACCCTTTAGGTCCAACCCCGGAGCCAGTTCCCCAGCCATTGGACCATGAGATGGTCGAGCCCGCAGTTCCCCAGCTTGCTTGTGAGGACATCATGGGACACCAAGTCAGAAGCCTTCTTGAAGTCTAGATAAATGACATCAACCTTGTCTCCCTTGTCCAGGCAATGTGTCACCTAGTCATAGAAGGAGATGAAGTTGATCAGGCAAGACCTTCTAGTAATAAAACCATGTTGGTTGGCATTCAGTAAGTTGCCTTCCATTAGCCTGTTGCAGATGGATCCCTTGATGATTTCCTCCAAGATCTTTCCAGGGATGGACATCAGACTGATAGGTTTGTAATTCCCTGGATCTTCTTTCTTCCCTTTCTTGAAGATTGGGACAACGTTAGCTCTTTTCCAGTCCTCCGGTACATCACACAAGTGCCACGAGCCTTCAGATATCTTGGCCATAGGGCATGCTATGATGTCTGCCAGCTCTTTTAAGACTCTTGGGTGTAATCCATCCAGCCCGCAGACTTACAGATATGTATTTTATATATTTTGGGCTGTTGTCCTTCATTGCCTAAGGTGCTTTGGGAAAAGCCTTGTTTTTGGAGAAATGCCTAGTTACTGAAGCATCTTTATATAGTCAGTGCACAGTGCTTCAATAACAGCAGAATTGTTTTTAAATGAATAGGCATTAAATATGTGTTTCTGGTATTCACTCCATATCTACATTGAGTTATGCAATAGCATTCCTGGTAAGCTGCACTTATTTGAACTTGGAGAACCCAAACTTCGGAGCAACCAGCTTTGGAAAAAAACCTCCCCAAACACTTGGTTGCTTTTATTCAGAGCTATTTATTACCTGGTTTTGTGACCTGCATTTCTCAGTCAGTATGGCTGACAAGATAAATGACATTTGTGGCTTCACCTTTAGCATTTCTTTTTCTCTTTTTGAAAAAAACAATGCAATCACAACTATGCTTTCTAACGGGTTAAAAAACGGAGGATTTATTGCCAATCGTGGGTTTCCAAATCTGTATGGTAAATCAGCAAATGGCCAGCTCTCTGCATGCTGCTTCTTAACGAGTTAACTGTAAAGGGCTGTGATTTGGATGTCAGTGTTTGTTCATCAGTAGAAACTGTGAATAGTGTTGCTTAAGAACTTTTTGGGAAGCAGTAGATGCATTACAGCCAATGCATTTCTGAGTGAGGGCCTGGTGGGATGGAAGCCATGCCCCTTGGCTAATATACAGTTAACAAGAGCCAATAGCATGGGTCTTTCTTAAATGGAAGCTGCTTGTCAACGTTTTCCTGCATGTAACAGATATTAGGATTGGCTTGTCCAGGTCTTGACACCCCAGATGGGCTACTTGATGCAAAGGTGCGATAAAGCAGTTTCCCATGGGAGTGAACAACAGTAAGTGTTGACATAATGTCCAAAGGAGCACAGTGCAATGCCCTATCTGGTTTCATCTCCCCTATGGATCTTCTCTTTTCAAATGCACTGAAAATTTCACCTTTACAGTCTGCACAGGCACAGTTAATTGAAAATCCAGAGTTTTAAATAAACTTGTATCTATCCCTAAACTGCGGGCATAGATGTGTGAAGCAAATGTTACCTTCACTTTGGTGCTTCCATGCTGTTTGCTAACAAGTGAAGATGATTTAAAACAAAACTGGTGAACTAATATTTTGACTTGCCAAACCCTGGGCAGTTCTTTTAATAGGGATCTGGGGAGACTTGCAGATTGTGGGTCACCATAATAACAATCACTGGTGGCAGCTCCTTGGGAGAGCTGGTCATCTGTCCACTTTGGACACCATTGCACACTGGTATAAATGGTTTGTGTCCTCTGCACTGTAGGGCTCTGGGTGTTAGTGCAAGACACAAAGGTCATATCTACCCTGCATCCCGATCGTGCTAGAGAGGACTGTAGTGGTGTGTGGCATGTCTGCTCCGTGTACCCTACACCCTGAAGGACGTAATGTAGCTGTCCTTAATACAGTGCTGGGCAAGGTTGAAAGGTTAAGCCCACCCTTGAACCGGCTTGCTTTTTCTTTTGAGATGTGCGCACAGTGGGCGGGAGTTCCTTGTCTCCCCTTGGCCCAATCAAAAAAAACATTATTTTAACTCGGTTGTTAAAAAAGCAGTAAAATAAGAATTTGGTATAGTTTGAGCAGTGCATGTGACTTTGTCTCGAGTGAAAAGAGTGTGCGATGTAGCATTGCCAAAGAGGAAATGGTTGACTTGCAAACACCGCTTTGCAAAAATGAAGAGTCACTGTGCCGCTACCTGTTAACCTTTTATTTTTCATTGGGTCCTGAACTCTTGGCCCCCTTATAAAGCTCCCTCTTGATTTGAGATGAGAGAGGAGGCATTGTCTGTAATCAAATGTTAATGTTCTTTTCTTTTTTTTCTTTTGAGTGCTGATAGTGATTAATCTCAGACAAAAAAACCCAACCCAAACAAGTGTTGCAATCACTCATGTGAGATCCAAGTTCAGCTGGGATTTAATTTTATTAAATTTAATTTTTCACTAAGGATATTACACATGCAGTTATTGCTGAAAGCCCTCAATCATGTGCAAGGTGTTACTCAAGGAAGTTAACAAAAGGCATGTGGCAATGTTCTGATATTAGCACATAACCACAGGTTTAATTTTCTCCATGAACTCGCTCGCTTTGTTTCTGAACAAAAAGGGTGCACACGACCTTTGGGAGCTTGCTTTCTCTCTGCAGCAGATTGTCCAATGCATCAGATTGAAGTGTTGTAATCATTTACTGGTCTTCAAACAGGTTTTCATTGTAGATGTGAGAGAGAGGCTTGAAAGCACATTTAAGGCCCAGATTTTCAAAAACAAAAACTCCATATTAAGGCAGCTAAAACCCATATTTGCAAATTTTTGGTGGAAAATTTTCAGTGCAGGCTGAAGGGTCCTATTGGAGTAGCTATTCTAGTGAGTGAGTTTTCAAGAAGACGTGTTTTTGGGAAACTAAAATGGCTTTATTTTTAGAAAATCTCAAACCATTTTTGAAAATTCAGTGCTTTCTGTGTAGTCAGTGAAAAAACAGTACCGTGAAAGCACTGAAGAAACATTCCAGGTCAAATGCCATGCTGGGAGCATGCATTTTGGTAATGCTGATTCTGCATTTCGTTGCAGCGTTGTGGTGGGAAGGGTATTTCCTCCCCGTCTCAGCTAATCCACTAAGGATCTTCTGCTGGTTGCCAAGGTCTGCTGTCAAATTTGCAATTTATCAGTTGTGAATTCATCCGTGCAAAATGTTTCAAGGCTCTGCCAGGAAATTATTGAAAGCAAAAATGCATAATGATTTGTATTTGTTGAGGCAGGGGGAGGGGGAGCCTGAATAGACTTAAACCTTCTCTTCAGAGTTCACAACGCGGCATCACGGCCTCTTCCATTTCCTTGGGGCGGATGGTGAGCACGGTTTGTCTGAGTCTGCCCTTTATCCTCCTGAGGCCTTCCTGGGAAATCCAGAGTGCTGAAGGAGTGGTGATGGTGCTTCCAAGTGAGTCAATATTCCCCCAGTGTTTCAATGGGATAATAATGATTAACATGTCACTAGAGCCGTGATGGTTGCTCTGGGAAAGAAAACACGATGGCCTAACCATTTCTGATCATTACAAATTTCCTGGCACTTTTCTCATGAGCAAGGCTCTGATGCTATGACCAGGTTGGTTTTCATATTCCAGCTGCCAAACATCTGGAGTGTCTATTCAATGGGGATGGTATCTGTTTCCTGGCTTTTAAATTCTTGCCACCTCAGCCTTTGCATGCCGTTGCCACTATGGACCTTTATGGTGATAGTAAGAATAGGATGCACAGCCCCTTGGTCCAAACCCTTGGGCTTTACCCCTCCATGTAATGGAGCCTCTTTTATTTGCTGTTGGTGGGAAAGAGCCTAAAGGGTACTACCGAGTAGTTCTGAGTCTCTCCGGTAGAGGGCAGTAATGACTCACGCACCAAATAATTGTACTTTTAGCCCTAAAAGTGCTGCAGAAATTTCCTAACAGTTTCCTATTGGGAAACAAATGGCTAAACAAAATGCTTGCCTTAAGCTCACTGCATTTAGTTTGCTTAGCAGAACTCAAACCTGTATTTTTTTTTTAAAGTGAAGTTCATTATGTAACCCAGAGAAGCTTATGGGTAACAGTGCAATTTATTTTGTGTTACCTTTTATGGTGTAGGCAACTTCAGAAGGAACTTGTGGTGGGTGCTATGTGACCCAACCAGGAGTTGCAGCATTCTGACTGAATGGTTCCCTTTCTTTTCTGGGGAAGACTTGGGGGCAACAGGGGTGGTCACACCACTTCACCTCTTTTGTCTGCAAAATGCTGCTGGAGGTTGCACAAAAATAGGCGGTCTCAAAGCGTTTCCCCACTTCTGATTCTAGCTGCAACCAGGAAGGGTGAAGACTTGCAAGAATTAACTGAGGTTTCTGAAGTTATTCAAATGAGACCTTTTGAAGTATATTTATGATCAGAAGCGACTATAAAACCATTCTACTGCTACTTTTACAAACCCCAAATTTGGCTTCTCTTAGTACTACAGAGTTGGTAGGACTCTAGGGTCTTCAATGTGTTAACCGATTGGAAAATGTGCTGCATGCGGAAAAGCTAAAAGTAGTCATTCTTTTTTTTCAGCCAAGAGAAAGTTAAGGGGTAATGTGGTTGCAGTCTATAAGCACCAAAGCAGGCAATAGGAATTTGATGATAAGTCTTAGTTCTAGCCGACAGGGGTGTAACAAGATAAAGCTGAAAGCTGAAATGGGACAAATTAAAGTAGAAAGCAAGCAGCAATTTTCAGCAGTGAGTGTAATCAGTTGTAGGAATAACTTCCAGTGGGTTGGATGCGGCCTGCTGTTGTGGAAACCAGACCAAATAATTATTCTAAGACATGCTCTCGTTGAACCAGAGCAGTTGGACCTGACACGAATAGAGTCAGGGAACCCCGCTAACCTGCGTGATGCATGGCTCCGACTATACGATCACAATGGGTTTCTAGACCTTTAAGCAGAATTCATAACTACAGGTCCAAATCCCATCCTTAGTTCCAGTATTTAGGCATAGTGAAGTGGGGTAAAATTCTGCCCACGCCTGCGACTGAAGAACCTTGTTGGATGCAGAAGGGATGTGGATACTTCAATTTTACTTACTAACACCTCCGAATCTGGGTTATGGACTCAACCAAAGGAGTGCAGTGTGATCTGATTCCAGGTTATGTCTGCAGTGCTCTCTTTTTACTTGACCAGGAGTGAGAGGGAACGAACAAGAGGCTTCACATTGCCAAACGTTAGGTTTAGCTTTGGCTAGAGATACCGACTGGTACTCACGGATCTCAGCCAAGAGTTTAGTCTTCAATACAGCAGTATCCCGTGTTGGATGAAGCTGTTGGGCTGCGTGGTTGAGTTTGAGAGGGTTGTTAGGAAGGGTGGACACATCTTCCACAGGGCAGGCAGAAATGCAGCTTGTGCATGTTCTGATCCACTGCATCGTTCCTTACTTAATGGCCCAAGAAGAGACATAACCAGAGGGTGCAGCAGGGAGAGCGCCACAGAAACACGTGGGTACACGTCCTGCACATCCCTGAATGCTGCAGCATGATGCTTAGCCCTGATGTGTGGGGCACAGCCTGGCCACCAGCTCATCTGCTACAACCTCAATGGGCAGATGAATCTAGGGGCAGAAAATCGCAAGCTCTGTGTGTGTGTGTGTGTGTGTGTGTGTGTGTGTGT
>NW_017728998.1:6702412-6704974 GCF_001723915.1 Gavialis gangeticus | reverse complement strand
TGTGTGTGTGTGTGTGTGTGTGTGTGTGTGTGTGTACACACACATGCACACAGGCACACACTATATATAGATATCTAGTATATAGATATATACAGTATATATATATACTAGATATAGTATATCTAGTATATAGATATCTAGTATATAGATATATGTACTATATATAGATATCTATATAGTGTGTGTGTGTGTGTGTGTATCCACACATGCACACTATATGTATACACTTTATCTATCTGTATATATACTATATATTAAGCATATATTAAAAAATGCAAATATATATATATATATATATATATATATATATATATGCTTAATATAATAACCTAGGGGGCCTATGCTTAATATTTGGGAAGCGTTAACGTGTATTGAAGGCTCAGATCAAGTGTAGTATCATGGAGAAGTAGGGCTGAAAGGGACCTCCAGAGAACATCCAGTCCAACCCCCCAAAATGATACAAGCTGCCTAGTGAAGATATACTGCCTTTGTTGGTTATTTGTATGGTTCTTAGCACTGGGAATCCTGATTTGTTTCTGGGACTCCCTAGTTGTTATAATGGAAATAAGACAGAGTGGTTACCCCTGGTTTGAACTGATAATCCATCTCTTTGCCCTACCCACGTGAGCCTGCTGTGCCAGCTAATATTTGAATCAGATGGAGGGTAATTCTATTAGTGTCTAAAATCAAGACATGCTGTCTGCACATTGAATTAAAATGCTGAAACCCGTCTTTAGCTCTGTTCGCTGCTTGCTACATAAAAAGGTTTCTCTTATAATATATGTTGGCATATTCAGTCCCTTCGTGTGGCTTTCACCACATATGAACTCGAGAAGTTATAATCAAGTTGGTAATAACTATGAGGTGAACTGGTTAAAAGTAATATCTGATTGTTTTGGCATGGGCTGAATGTAGGACCTGGAACAGCTGAATCAAGATAAAATGAAGCGAGTCATTTTTATTCACCAACACCCAACACAATAGCTCTTACCCTGGAGTGAGTAACAGCGTAGCAGAAGGGATGTATTGTAATGCAGAATTCCAGGTTTGAGGAGTATTAAGTAAAATATTAAGTAAAATGACTGACTTTATTTCTGCCCCCCCTTTTTTTTTTAGCTACAGACCTGTCACGCTTAACAAGAGCAAAGGAAGTGGTTTGAGTAATTCAAACTCTTGGGAAGAATCACACTCATGAAACTTATTGAAGTCCAGTAAGTTGCCACCTTTCTCTGATCCCTCTCACTGACCCTGTGTCAAAAGGCAAAGTGGATCAGACTTGTGTGTGTGTGTGTGTGTGTGTGTGTGTGTGTGTGTGTGTGTGTGTGTGTGTGTGTGAGTACATGGACTTCAGGGCTCTTCCACCATTGACTTCAATGAGCTTTCACCAAGGATGCATTTAATCTGATGAATCTGTATCCATCCAACCTTCCCCCTATAGTGCAATAGTTTTACAAGGATTTAGGTGAATAGTGTGATCTATCTGGGACTGAAGTTGGCCCAGAGGACACAAGCCATGATTTCAGTGGCCTCACCTGAATCTAGCATCTGGATTTGTCCAATGCCATTAGTGGTATAGAAATGATCCCTTAAGGCATCAGTAATGTAGAGGGAGTTGGCCTGAATCACCTTAAAGGGATCATTTCAAGCAGGAATGTGTGAGAACAGCAAAAGATCAGGTTCCCCCTGGGTCTGGAAATCATTTGAATGCAGTTCGTGGTGTTTGAATGAACTAATACAACCTTCTCGTAATACCCATAGAGCGCACGTTTTTTGAGACATGACTCAGTGCACCCGAGCTGTGTGCGGTTTGCACCACTTATGAGACTGGTATTCGGCGACGGTAACATTTTGGGATGGTTGTGTGTCAGGATTTGGATGATTCACAGTGACTGTCACTCTAGGGGAGACATTAAAGAGGTCAGTAGGCCTGGTGCCGTTGAGTTGATGAAAGGGCTATTCTGCAGGCATAACTAATGCAGCAGTCCTGAAAGAACTGATAGAGCAAGAAAAATAATTTGGGAAAGATGCAGACCTATGAACTCAAAGTGACCGGTCACTTATGTGCCACCGTAGCTTTTATATTGTCTTTATACGGCCCTTACCCATGCGAGCACCTGAGCATTTTCAACGAGGCTGGGATTTTCTAAGGTATTGAAGGGACTTCCAGCCCCACTGAATATTGATAAGCAATCTAGAGCTGTTGGCCCTGCCTGAGCATACCATGTGCTATCTATTTTCATGTGCAAGTCTTGTTGAAACTAATAGACATGTAATGCAAATACAGATGGCAGGATCAGCCTGACACAATGGATGAGATGGCAGACATACCACGACCTGCAGCTTAGATCTTCCTTAGAAGATGGAGTGTTTTATGGCAAGCTTGTCCCAAAGAACATGGTTAATGAAACTTCAGGGAGGATTTGATTTATTTTAAAAAGCTGTGCAGTTTGGAAACCATGCCCAAGGATTTCTGTAATGCCTATGACGAAGAGCCACAGATGTCCAGCTCTGAACAGAGAGCACACACGTTTTTCGAGGCATTCTTCCAAAAAAAAAAAAAAA
>NW_017728998.1:6700522-6702229 GCF_001723915.1 Gavialis gangeticus | reverse complement strand
AAAAAAAAAAAAAAATTAACATGAGGAAATGATGAAAAAGAAAGAATGGATAAGCAGAGATATCGGTTCGGATCACTATTTGACAGGTATGTAGTTGTTTGACCCTGGGAAGCTATAAGGTAAAACTGGGTAAAAGTAAAGACCTTATTCATTATTTATGCTGATGGCATTTCTACAACGCCACAAGACAAGAGAAGCGTGGTGCTGATTTGCAACCATTTGCATGCCCCGTTACACCGAGTGCATTTCGCTCTTGCAAGCAGCAAAGACTGGATTCTCTCCTGCTCGAAGGAATAAGCATCTCATCTTCTTGCAGCTTAAAAGAATGACTTCATGCTCTTCCAAGGACTTGGCGTAGGAAAATGCACAGCCTGTTTGCCAAGGCTTGAGCTGCTTCTCCTTTGGGTGGATTTGTGGTTGTACTGGTGTGCACACAACCTCGCTCCCCTCGCCTTTGATCATGAATGCCCTTTCATAACGAAGGAGCTAACTACCTAAGGAGCTCCATTCAACCAGTGAATTGTGGTGCACTAGATTCACTCTTCTTAACACTGACTTTTATTTAAGGAAAAAATTAAAAAAAAAAAAAAGTCTTTCACGTTCCCTTCTGCCCCAGCCACTTTTTTACCTTGCTTCAACAATTTGTGAACAGCTGCCGGCGACCAAAAGTGGTTGCAAACACAATACTGCAATGTCTTGACCAGCCAAGCTCTGAAAGAGGTAAATGTGGCTTAGTGATCCTCAACAAGGGTGCTACAGCACCTTGCGCTGCCTGGAGATCCTATCAAGGGTGCCAGGCTCTTGCTAGCACTGCTCAGGGTGCAAACCTGATTTGTGTGATAAACCCAGAGGTTTCAAATGGGAATCCCAGGTGTTAAAACATCCCACCCTGAGTTTTGCAACAGATGAACTGCTGTTATAGTTTGGAGTCAAGAAAGGGGGGGCATCTTTTCCCTGCATCTAAGAGGTTGACAGTGACTGGGCTCAAAGAGGAGGGGGTAGCTGGTGGAGGGGAGAGGGGGTTGGCGTGGCAGGCTGGGAAGGACATGGGTGTGAAGCAGGGGGTCCGGCAGAGTCGGTCTGTAAGGGCAAGAGCTGCAAACTGGGCTGTCTGCAAATGCCCCAGCTCCCCCCTTTGTACCTGGGTGGTGGAAGGGGCTGTGCTCTGCCAGCTCGAGCCCCATCCCCAGCCTGCCCCAGGGGAGGGCAGCTGTGCCTGCTTCTGCCTGCCCCCACCTGAGAAGCAGGTGCCCCTGCTGATCTCCACCCACCCCCGAGTCCTCCTAGCCCTGGGGGGTTTGCAGAGCAACCTGCAGTGGGTCGAGGTGGCATAGGGCCCTGCAAAAATCCTGTGCCCCAGATGAGTGTGTGTGTGTGTGTGGGGGGGAAACCAGCTGTCTCCCTTCCTGGCAAGGCTTCCCCTGCATCCCCAGTCTGGTCCCCTTTGCATCTCAGTCCAAGCTTTGCCTTTGACCCTCCTCTCCCGGGAGCTGCTTGCAGGCTCGGATGCTTCAGTTGCAGGCTGGCACCCAAACTCCTTTGGCAGCTGGCACAAGGGGCTTTGTGCACTCCTCCTGCAGCCTCCCAGCACCTTAGGCTGTGCGGAGGACTTGGTGCCTGATCATTTGGTTGCAATTATTCCCTCCCCCCCCAACCCGCTCCTTTCCCCCCCTGTCTCCTCCCTCAGCCCCCTCCCCTTGCACCCTC
>NW_017728998.1:6683420-6700366 GCF_001723915.1 Gavialis gangeticus | reverse complement strand
CCCCTCCCCTTGCACCCTCCCCCCCTTTGGGATATTATATTACGGTGTGGAGCAGCCCTGGATCCACAGTGCCTCTTGCCCACAGCCCAGGAGCACTGCCTCTCTCTTGCTGCTGCTCAAGATTAATTTTTTTTTCCCTTTCCTTCTCGTTTCATCAGCAAAGAAGCAGCGGCTGCCAAGAGCTCTCTGCCTTGCTTGGCTGAAGGGTATAAATACCCTGGGGGGAGCTCCACGGGGATCAGTAGCAGCTGCTGAGACCACAGCATTCATTGCCTCCACTGGGTCCTTTGCTGATCCTCTCTCCAGCTTTGAGAGATCTTCCCCCCATCTCCTCCCCAGCCAGGAGCCACAACTTCTCGGGAACTCACAGAGGTAAGTGGAGGGTTGTGTGTGTGGTTGGCAGTGTGTGCCCCAGCTCAGTGTTGTGTTGCTCAGACATCACTGAATAACCTCTCTGTGGCTCACACTAGTGATGCTCCAGGTATAAATAGCTCATGCAGGATTAGTAGCTGCCCTAACCCTGCTATGGATCTGGGTGGTATAATAGAGGGCTAGAAACCCACCAGCAAGTTGTCCACCTCTTAGCACCTACTGGAGGCTGTAGCAATCACTCACTGTTGATTGGTCATTTGTTGAAGCATCTAACCAATCATGTAGTCATCCTTTTACACTTTTTTAATATACAGGTAGCCAACTGAATGAATTCGGCAGCACCTTGGGGTCCTAGTACAGTTAGGAGGTGTTTCTTAGTGTGGTTTGGGGTAGCAAACTTTTCCAGTATTGCAGTTTGGGGTAGCAAGCTTTTCCAGTGTTGCACTGGAGTGGGTACTATACTATACTGTGCTATACTATACTACGTTAACTACATTAACGTAGAATCATAGAAGATGAGGGTTGGAAGGGACCTCAGGAGGTCACATCTGGTCCAGTGGTTGTCATCCTTTTTTTGTACCGGGACCCATTTGTAAACTTCAATGGTCAGTCCTAACCCAGCCCTGCAGTGTGCAGGGCAGGGGGTGGGTGTGTGGGGAATGGGGTGGCCCCAAGCAGCCCCTTGCAGGCTGGAGCTCTGCCCTCCCGTAAGGGAAAAGCCGCCGTTTCCCACATTTGTCTCCTTTAAAGGAGAAACCATTTTTTCAAGTTTGTTGATCTATTTTAAAAGTGTGTTTGCAACCTTGTCATATATTCTTGTAACCCATGGGTTGAGAAATGCTGATGTAGTCTGCCCCCTGCGCAAAGCAGCACCACCCCCAGGGAGATAATCCCAAAGCTTTGTCTAGGTAGGTGTTCAAAACCTAGAAGGATAGAGACTCCACAACCTCTCTGGGTAACCTGTTTCAGTGTTTTACTACCCTCCTAGTGAGAGAGTTTTTCTTAATATCTAACCTCAACTTCCTTTGCTGCAACTTGAAACCATTACTCCTTGTTCTGTCGTCATATCAGTACAGAATAATGCATGGTGATGATGATGATATATCCAGATGTTTACTTCAGGAATTTGCAGGTGGGGAGGGTTCGTGTTGGGTTGTACAGATGCTCTGAGTTGCAGGATTTGTAATTTCACTTAGTATTTTCCTTTTTGGAAAGGGAAATCTCTGCACCTTTCTAAGCCTTAAATATGCCTGTGTTGGTTAAAAGTGACAGCCAAGGCTATATACCCAGAATATGCAGCAAGTGCAATGCTGGAATTCATCTGTGAGGATTAACAGCTCTGTTGGGCTGGTTTTGAAGTTGTGCTAGGTTAAGGCTTGAATTTGAATTACTTCACTGCCTGCTTTGCATAATATAGCAACACATGTTAATGTGATGTGGATGTATATCGTCATGGATAAGCAACCCATCCTAATCTGGTAATTTAACTCATGCACTTGTGGTCAATAGACATCAAGTAGTATGCTCTGGAGAGGGCATCTATTCCACCCAGAAAGGCTGTGCCTTGAGTGGTAGGTTTTCAGCTCTCAGTGAAATCAGAAGACTTGCATTAGTGGAGGAAATAGCTTTCTATAAATAAGCTTTTGAAAGCCCATTTGAATTTGACCTCCTCAGATCTCAGGAAAAATAATGACTTTCCTTTGTCTCCAGTTATAATATATTTTGCATGAGAAGCCTTCATGTCTGGACATTCGGGAGTCAGTTTCTGCCGACTCACTGCTTTCTGATCTGTTCCAGATGTGAACGTGGCCTTGATGCATTTCAAACAAGGCCCCAGGAACGCTTCCCTGAGCCCCCTCAAACAAAAGCAAAGTGTATTCAGCTGCCTATCCAGCAGGGACGTCTTGCAGAAGTGTCGAGGTCCTTTCAAAGCAGTCTTCATTATAAAGGGTTTCACGATGGGGGAGCTGGCACCGTGTGCAGCCTGGAGAACATCTGGAGCTCCAGTTCTGCAGGGCACTGAGGCTGGCAAGATCATATGCACAGGGTCTTGGTGCTTAGCTGAGCAGGGGCTTTGTGAAGAGGAGCTTCATTTGGGGGAAGTTAATGCCCAACTGCGAGCTTGATTCTCCACTCTTTGCCCACTCTGTTCCTTACTGGCATCCATAGGATTTCTGGGTATGCCAGGGGGGGCTTTGGCCATAATCCAGCCACTGTTGGTGACCAGAAATGAGACGAGTTGGATCATATTGGCCTAGCCCAAAGCTCCATGTTTGCAACTAGCTTGTACCAGATCTAAAACAACTTCCATCCGCGGGGAATTGTAAGGCATGAAGTACTTCCCAGGCTGTTCACAGCAGAAAGATGCCTCTTTTGGACAGTCACTGCTCTGTCCTATTCGAGTCTAGGTGACATCTGGGAGCATGAAGTCTTGTGAGGTATCGTGGGTAGCAGTGTGAGCCGCAGGGGAGTTCAGTTGAAATCTTAGCTGCTTCTCCTATTATTTCATGCCAGTTTTCATGCCTATTATTTCAAGCTGCAGATGAAGGAGGCCTATTGGCCTTCTATTATTTCATGCCATACAGAGAGGTGTGGTCAGCTGGGCAAAAGCTCAGTGCCAGAAGTCTCCAAGTACCTCACAATAAGCCAGGGGCTTGCATTGTCAAAACGGGCCATTGACTGTGTGCGTCTTGCATTTTTGGGTATCCAGCTGAAGACAATGGAGGCCTGATGTTTTGGCGATGCCAAGCACCCCCTGTTCTACACAAACCAGAACCCAAGGCATCCTAAATCAGGCAATTTGGGGGATGTATGGTCCCCCAGCCCCTTGTTTTTGGTCACCCCATTTGTAAAATGGCAACAGCAGCACTCATCATGTGTGCATCCTCTGTTTCCGCTCATCAGAGTGGGCCTGCCTTAGGTGGGTGGATAGGTGGGACATTCACTTTGTTCCTTTACATAAGAAAGTAGAGTGGGCCAGAGAGGAGTCCCGTTGCAACTAGTGCCAAGACTCACTGCTTTTTTAAATGAGATGAATGCTTCTATGGATGGGCATTCACAAAGGATGCAATGGGTAGTGTTTATCAAGACCCCCCAACCTCTATAAGGGAAGGAGCGGAGCAGGGAGTAGAAGCGAATACCCCATCCACCGACTTTAAAGGCAAGACTATTTCAAAGAGGTTCGACCGGGGAAAGGGGATAATGCTCTCAATTCATAAGCAAGATGCAGGAGAGGATGCCGTCAGAAATAATGAGCCATCTGTTACCCAGTATGGACAAGCTGCTGAAAAAAGCCTGGAGTGAAGTAGCCAAGGCTGCTGAAGGCTTGACATGTTGACTCCATTGCATAGTAACACGCTGGGTATGTCTCTCCACTGACAAATGTTACAGCTGATTTTTAGGCTCTGCTCCTTCTGTAACTTCACTGTTTGTTTCCAGCGTGCGGTAGACTGGGCCCCTATTTAGAGAAGGGAGCGATTCCAGCTGCAGCATGTTAGCTGTCTGTGTCTGCCCACCATACCTAAGGAGTGGGCAGCCTTTAAAAGTGCTCATAATAAATGGTGGCCTTGTCAATGCCCGTGGCACTGCCTCTATTTATAAATGCTTAGAGAAGTGTCTGAAAGTATGACTTTTTCCCTGAATTGGGTCAGACAGTCTACAAAAGTAACAGCTCAGCCTTCTTTTCACCTCCCCTCTCACCCTCCCGTAGCCAGTGAAGTCTGTTTTAGGCTCTTACTTTCTGGAGGGACTTGGTAGCAAACAATGCTGAGAAAAGGGAGGAGGTTAAGACAATATTTGTCCCCCCAGCAGCTGCAAGTTGTGCCTTTGAGACTAGCAAGGGCACACTTTGCTGTTACCCGGCATCAGCTATCTGGCCACTAAGGCACTGAATAGGGAAGATGCTTGTGTGGTACAGTTGCCCTTTAAAGCAAGGCTATGCACTCAGTGAAGTCATTCAAAGGCACTTCCTTTTCATGAGCTTATTAAATGAAATTCCTTCCTAGCTTAATCGAAATGCAGGCCAAGTGCTTAGCTTTGGAAGTTGGGCTGCTGGTTATGCATTTGTATTTGCAGTAACACTGAGATGCCTCCATCAGGGATCTAGGCAATGCGCTAGGCGCTGCACACAGGGGCAAGGACAGCGCGGACCACCAGGCTCGATTCTCAGGGGTTCTCGCTGACTTTGACTGGTGTCGGGCATGCTAAGCACCTCTGGACCTAGTTATTGGCATCACAATCCCACCTTATCAGCATGATTTCATCCCTCCTTATCAGCTGCCTGCATGGCGACTGTCTTGCTGAGCTCCGTTTGCATTTGTACTGGAAAAGAAACAGACCTTCTGGTTATAAATGTATAGCACGCTTCATGTTTTCCCTACCCCCAAAGCAATTCTGCTGTCCCCTATGGACATTTTGTAGGCATAATGTGGCAGAAGGCAGAAATCCTCTGTTGCAGATATGTTTGACAGCAGCTTAGATGCTGAAAGCTCCCATGCTTTAAGACCTGGAGGCTACAATAGCATAGCTAGCACGGGGCTCGTCAGAGAGTCTTTGATTTAAAATAGCAAAATCTCCGGAAATGCATCATTCAAAGCAAACTTGGAGGGCTTGTTCAGGTCCGTACAGCTACTATGCAAGAGGAGGCTTAAAAGTCCAGCCTAAAGGGCACTAAAGGAGAGATGTCCCCTGGAGTGATCACGCTGAAAACCTCCGGTTGAAGAGCAGCTGTGATCCCAGGTTGCAGATCACTTGCTGTTCTCCATATGGGAGTTCATTTTGCTTTTCTCTTCCTCCCAGACATGTAACATGAAAGGTCCTTGATTGCAAGCGTGGCCTTGGGAATACGGTAGTCCTATCAGCTTTGTTCTGCAGTGTGAATATGGAAACCCTGGCACATAGGCTTGCTATTTGGGATCAGAGCCACGTTGTGCGAAATACTGTAGAAACAAGTGGGAAGAGACAGGCCCTGCCCTGCAGAGTTTCAGCTGTATAAGACTAGCCAAAGGCATTCAGGGGTCACTCATGGATTATTAATGGTGATAGCTGGAGAAGGGGGTGGAATTGCTTGGAAACGACTGCGCTTTTTAGGTGAGGCTATGGAGTCTAGCAAAAAGTACATCTAAACTCAGGACTGCCGCCCAGCCCTGGTTTACCCATCCCATGAAAGGCAGACTGAGCATGTGCTGCAGTGGTTCAGATTGTAGCCGAGGAGAGGAAATCCACTCTGCTCGTCTCTTAATCTGCAATAACTCATGCAGCTGGCTGCCCTTCTCTCCCAGCTCAGCGGTGTGACCGCGTCAGTGAGAACACCCCAGTGCGTCACTGTCGACGGGAATCTTGATTGCTCTGCTCTTACGATGACATTTTATATAAACAGCCACAAATTCTGGGAGCTGGCAGCCGTCTCTGCTGGCATCTATTGGCGGGCCGGGGTCTCTGCAATAACGTAGCTTGCGTCTGACCTCTGAGTTGGCTCAGCAGGAAGCTTGCTTTTTCCCTTTTATTAATATCCCTTCTCCTGTAATGACAACCTTTGGAAGAGGCAAAGGATCATTTTTCCTTCTGCATTTATGAGAGAGCACAGCTTGGAATTGGGAGATTTTAAGAGCCCTGGACAGTAAAGGATGGCAATTGTGACTTCCAGTGTCGGCGGAGAAAGCCCAAAGGGGGAATTGAGTATTTGCACCAGTATTCCTATTGTTTCCAATTTGTGGCTGCCCTGGCTGTTCTCCTTCTTAAGACAGCGCTGTTCCTGTGTGAAATTCTCTCCAGATGCCTCATGTGCAAGGGGCTGGCAAAGGGGGTCACAAGAGGGACACTGATGCCGGTGGCTTTCCCTGCCCGCCCCGTGGAGTGGCTTCACTTTTAAATTAGGTCTTATCCCCTTGGAAAAAGGGGATGTTTGCAACCAAAGGACCATTCATGTTACACGTCTAGGAGGAAAGTGAGGTGCACACCTAGGCAGAAAAGGTTGATCATACAAACTTCATATGCCAGGGCATGTCTAACGAGCTCCTGCAGCCACTCGGATTGCACTTTCCCTGGCACGTGAGAGATGTCCACAACACTTACTTCACAAGCTGCATGGTGGGTAGGGAATAGCATCTCATTCCCATGATGTGATAAAAATTGAGGTTCGTTGGTTCCTTCTGATGTGTCGGTTTCTCCATAGGTAGGAGGATAAATAATTGGTTTTAACCTTCAGATTGATATCACTCCTTTGCTGTGCATGGATCTGAATGCAAGCTTCTGTGCGGGCCTGGAGATTATGGAATACATAAACCTAGCATTATTTTGACTGATTGCCTGTTTCCTCCCTGAATTATAGATCCGTCTAGAGCAACAGAGCCTTCAAGAAAACCAGACGGCGTCATCTTCATCTTGATTTCCATTGAGTAGAGAATGGCTGTGAGTCCTGCCCGACCTTGGACTGTTCCTTTGGGATGCTTGCTGATTCTGATGCACGAAGCTCATTGTTTCATCTTGCCCAATGCTACTCACCTGGAGAGCCTCCTGAGCAGGTACCGGGATGAAGAGCCTCGCTCCAGAGCCAAGAGGAGCATCCCGTGGTCAGACAGAGAGGAGATTTTGATGCTCCACAACAAACTGAGGGGCCAGGTCTACCCTTCAGCCTCCAATATGGAGTACATGGTGAGTCCAGCTGCAGGTGCCAAAGGCTGACTTTTTCAGTTTTTCTTTTGGTCAAATTCCAGTATAATAAGCTTTTTTTTTTTTTTTTTTTTTTTTTTTTTTTTTTATTCTCTTTCTTTTTTTAATTTTTTATTTTTTATTAAGTAGCTTTCTGCTGCTATCTGGCTTTGGGGGTTTGCATGCTAAGCTCATGGCAAAAAGGTTGAGAGTTCAAGGCTGGGTGTGGGCTTCTGAAGAATTTTTTTAGGCTAGATATCAGGGAAAACTTCTTCACGGTAAAGGTGGCCAAAATTTGGAATGGGCTTCCAAGGGAGGTGGTGCTTTCCCCTACCTTGGGGGTCTTTAAGAGGAGGCTGGACATGCACCTGGCTGGGGTCATCTGTCCCCAGCGCTCTTTCCTGCCTAGGCAGGGGGTCAGACTCGATGATCAACTGAGGTCCCTTCCAGCCCTAACATCTATGAATCTATGAATGATTATTTCGGCTATTGAATTTTTTTGGTTGGAAAGGCTGCTTAATGGGGCAACTAGCCCATGCCACTGCATAGTTTCAGGACTGATTTCATTATTTGTAAAACATCCCTAAGACTGTGTAGTCTACCCTGAATATCTCCAGCGATGGTTATTCCACACTTTCCTCTGGCAAGTTGTTCCATTACCTAAATGTCATCAAAGTATCCAATTTTCCCTAATATTTAGCCTACCTTCTCCCTGTCCATTATGACTGGCATGGTGGAATACCATGGTCTGGACAAAGTGACCGTATGAGTGAGCTCACAAGTGTTTGCTTAGTTTACCTAGCGTAATCCATCCTTTACTGGACTTCTTCGGCTTGCACAAGTTACTGCCCGGTATCTCTGGCGATGTGCTGACCCCTCTCCTTTCTCGCTGTCATCAGCAAGAGCGGAGGGTACGCTGCCCCTCGGCAAGGTGCTCGGCCTCTTGGAGCTTCAGGGCTGCAACGACTAATGGGCTAGCCCCATTTTGTAGACATGAAGTAGTAAGTGGGGTTTGCTCTTCTGACTTCAAGGAACCGGACAATGGGGTTTCCCACTTCAGAGACAGACACTGAGAAGTCCATATATTAAGTGTTTTGTTAGCAGTAATTAAAACAAATACATGCTGACCATGGAGCTTTCACACGGTGCTATAGGCCTCACCTGGAGTTATTTTTAGTGTCTCTTCAAAATATTGTGCAATCGGGAAACAATGTTGGATAACCTTTTTTTATGCACAGTGTCTTCCATTTGAATGTTGTTACTGCAGAAGGAGCTCTGGTTTGACAAGCTGTCTCCTACCGATTGGTTGTGCAAGCCAAGTAATATCCACGGCTCCTTTTATGAATATCACTTTTCCTGCTGAACCGAGCGCCACAAATAGGAAGATCTGTATTTTATAATACAAAGGGGAAAAAAAGCTAAGGATGAAGAGAGCAATGAGGAAGGATATATCGTACCAGCTCGGTATTCAGGGAGCCAGGCTCTAGCTATAAGTCAGCCTAAATTTGTCAGTGCGAGGGAATGATATTCCTTTCTAAGAATTGTTATTTTGTACCTGTATCATTTAGTAGGCTGTGATCCTGTCCTTGTAGGCTGCCCGTAACGTACTGCGAGGGAAGAAGTGGCTTGATTAATTCCAAGAAAGTAAACACAAAGCAGTGCAAGAAAGCCCAATGTGTTTTCGTTGGCTTTAAGGATCTAAGAGAGCTGCAGTTGTGGAGTGTTTTCTGCCTGGCTTCTACTGACTTGTGCTGTTTCATGTTTGTCTTTGCTTTTCTAGTGGTTTTATGGGAGATTTAGGGCAAATGAAAGAGCCTTGTATTCTGTGAAAGCAAAGTTGAGTATAACATGGTGTTGTTTGGAAGGGCCATAATCAGTCTTTCATGTGTTCACGTTTACCTAATGTTACTTGGAAATGTTTGCACACATGAATTTCACTTGAATCTTTTGTTTTAAAAGAGGACACTTATCAGCCTGAATATTAAGAGGATGGGCTGTTTTTTAGCACTCTGCAGAAATGGAGGGGAAAATGGTTTTGGGTAGCAAACAGTTCCCGGGAGAAGATCTGATGTTAACGCGGATACGTAAGCACAACGTGCGCTCTTGGCTAGCAGTCTTCAAGCGCTGGCTGTGAAAGCCCATTACCCCACGTCCATTGCTGATGTACTCACATGACTTAAATTTGCACAGGGGAACTAATGTTTTTTTCAGGAAATGGAGAGATCAATCTGCTGCATCATGAGCTTTGTAAGAAATAATAGCGTACCAAGTTTATGCCAACTTGGTTAAAAATGTATACCAAGTTTTGTGACACAGCTGTATGCATGTTGAGCATCATTAGATAGCAACATGCATTAATAGACAGTTTATAATTTATGCGCACCCTATATCTATGTACAAGTATTCGAAGCAAAAGAATAATTAAAGGAAAAATTATGGTTAATTGGAGAAAAAAAGAGACATTTAAAGAAGAAGCCTTCTAGTGTATGGAAGTTGTTTGCTTGGCTATGTTAGGGTAATGGAGTTCAAGGCTAACAGCGGTGTTTAGTGCTAATGGAAAAAGCCCTCTCCTGGAGAGGTTGTTATAGGCCAGATGTGAATGGTGTACACATTCCTCAAGACAAAGCTGGCCAAATATAAAATTGCCTTAACCACCTCCACAGGTTTATTATGTGCCCATCCATAGTGTGTTTTCATTACAGAACAGTAGTAATGGTGATGGACCGAGGCCAAAACAAAACAAATCCCATGTCAAGAATGAATTTAGAATGAAAAATAAGCTGTGGTTCCTAAGAAACCAGGCACCCTTCAGTTGGCCCAGTCAGCAGCAATGAAAATACCTGCCTTGGAGGATCTTGAAGGCATATGTATTAAGTTTGTCTGTCTTCAGTGGAAATTACCAAAGGATGAATGCGTCACAAAACGCAGGTTCTTAGAGGAAAAGTATCTGTGGAGTTAGCCCATCTTTCTTTGAACACAGTGGCTTTCAAACTTGGGGGGGGCTAAGGAATCACTGTCAACCTCCAAATTTCTTGTGGACTTCCTACTGTGCCTCATCATCAAACTTTTCATCGAAAAGGAAGGAGGCCAGGGCCCAATATTGATTCACAGACCACTTAGCATGGCCTTCTGCATGACGTGTGGTCTGCGACATACATTTGGGAACCACTGCTCTAAGAGGTTTCAGTGCAAGATGGTAAAAATGCAGGGACTGTTATTACTAAGTGGGTCCAATAAGCTAGCCCTACAGTTGGAAAACTGTCCAAGCCTTGGCCCATAGGCTTCATTCCTGACTTCTCCTATGCCGTTTCCACGCGGTCTGTGAAATCTTGATGCCAGGGTCAAGTGTGTCAGCTGGGGTCCTGCGTTCAGTTTCTTCCAGAAGGATGTGGAGAAGCTCGGGAGAGTCCAGAGAAGAGCCACTCGTATGATTAGAGGCCTGAAGAGTAAGCCATAAGAGGAAAGGTTGACAGATACGTGACTGTTCAGCCTAGAAAAAAGAAGACTTTGGGGGGCAGGATTTGGTGGCAGCTTGCAAATCTATCAGGGGAGAGCATCAGGGGATAGGTGAGCAACTATTCACCAAAGCACCCCAGGGGAAAACCAGGAGCAATGGGCATAAACTCCTAGAAGAAGGTTTCAGACAGGATATAAGGAAAAACTTCTTGATGGTTCATGTGACCGGACTCTGGGATAGCCTCCCAGCAGGGGCAGTGCAGGAACCTACCCTGGAGATCTCCCAAAGGAGACTGGATGCACCCCTTTATCACACTGATTACCACCTTCCATACTGTCTACTATAGAGTATCGTCACACGGATGACTAGTATGCTGACACAAGATACATGCTTATGTCATAAACCTATCTGCTGCTATGGTGTTCTGATTACACAACATCTGGATGTGGGGGGAAAATAAAAGAACAAAACAAGAAAACTCATGATACTGATTAAAATAAGCAGAGTGTAGATGCTTAATATAGTTTCCATTTTAATACTGTGCTGAGAGGTTGCATTGAATATTGGCATTATAAGAGTTCAAGAGAAAGCCATGAAGAGAGCCTGAAATCTATTTTGTCTGTATATTTATTGCATCTGAAGTGTTTCCAGTCCCCTGACCACATAAAAGTCGGTGCGAGAGGCAAGAAGCAAACAACAGTTCTAATTTAAATGGCATGGCTTTGTAATCTGATGCCTGCAGAAACCAGCCACTATTCCAATTAAAGACAAAAAAAGAAAAAAGCTCTTTCCATTCATTCACTAAGTGACTTTGGTCTGTGTTTATTGGCTTCATCCATAGGCATCCGCGGAGGATGTAGTGCGTATGTTCATGTCAACTTCCATTTACTTGTTTGTTGCTCATAAGGTGTCTGCACTAAATTAGGAGACTTGGGACGCCTGCCTGTGAGAGCTGTAGATGCAGTCCTTGCTCTGAGCACAGCAGTGGGAAGCTGTCGAAGGGGCAGGGAAGATAAGGGTCATGGTTTTTATGTCATCTTTGTCATTGGCCGGTGGACCTAGATGGTTGAAGAAGGCTGCCTGTCTTCAGCTAGATAGTTGAAGAGACTGCTTGTCTTCTGGGGAAGATGATGGAAAGCTCTGCTGGTAGGTTAATTAGCAATTTTAGGGCAAAATGTTTGTCTTTCAGAGCCTAAGCAGTGTGAATTTCCAATAGGGAGCAATCTCACACTGGCTCCAGATGGACTGGGTAGGAACTAGTAGGTCTTTCTATCCTGGACGGTATGATTCACTTTATTTATAGACATACACAGCAATCCCAGTAAAAACATCCCCCCAGGATGTTTATGAAACAGCAGGGCTGTCGATGCTTAAGCAGTGTGCATACTATTTCATGTCACTGCACTCAGGGCCATGTTAGCAACTCAGACCTAGAAGTGATGCAGCATCTCCCCGGTACAGTGGCCAACCCTGAAAAACAGGCCTATTTTGTGCTGTGACTCATGCATGGGTTTCCATTTTATGCAGTGGGGTGGGAGGGCATTATGGGAAATATACTGCTAGATTAGAGCACTACGGAAATAGGCTGGGGGCTTGACTTCGTTGTCAGAGCTTCTTTGGTTCTTTTGATTGATTCCTGGTCTTAGGGAGCTTGCAAGATAAGTTGGGAGAGGCCTGAAAGGATTGGCAAATTGACTAGTTCTTCCTCCCTTCTTCTCTTCCCTAGATGTGGGATGATGAGCTGGAGAGATCTGCTGAGGCTTGGGCTCATGAATGCATCTGGGACCACGGACCTGCCAACCTCCTCCCATCCATTGGTCAGAACTTGGCAGTTCATTGGGGCAGGTAAGAGGTGGAAAGCTGGAGGCGAATGCTAGTGGTGGCCTCGTAGGTCTTCCCCTGGTACTCGGACGTTTCAGAGATTTGCCTTGTTGATATTTAACAAGAGATCTTGACTAATGGGAGCAAAGGCTGGGAGGAGCAGTTGCTTTTCTGGGGCAGGCGTGGGAATGACATCTGTCGTGCCTTGCAGCTAGCTCTTCCCAAGATGCTTTAGAAATATGCAAGCTAAGTCTCACTACATGTCTGCGTGGCAGTATTATCCCAGAGAAACGGAGAGGTCAAGCAGCCTGTCCGGGTTCGCACTGACAGAGTTGGCAACAAAACCCAGGGTCCTGATTCCCACGTCCCTTGCTCCGTCCATGAATCAGCAGAGGGCTGAAGTTTCTCAGGATCCATTTTTGGCCACTGCCACTAGGTCCAGCACTCACTGTGACGACTCCTTCAAACGACTCGCACCACATTACCTTTCACTGCTGGCCTTGCCTCCTGATTTCTCTTTGTATTCGCTCCATGATGATGGCACGAATCTGGGTTAGCAAAGTTTGCTTTACGCTCCTGGGAAGAGCGTTAACTGAGAGTTGTCAACTAGGTAGAAATGATGTTTAAATTAAACCCAAATGATTTTCCTTTGCCAACTCCCCATGAGAAGAGCCCAGTGGTGCTTTCAGCTGAAAGTATGCAGTGCATGGCGAGATTTTTCTTTCTCGTCCTTGTCCCGATTGCTGTTGGCAAAGCACTTGGATGCTAAGGCGATGCGAGATCTAGACAATGGCTAAATCTGGACATTTTTAATGCAGGGGGGTGAAAATTCTCCTGTGAACATCTTCTTCATGCTTACAAAGCAGGGTCCAATCACAAATGAGGTGCATGGTGTTAAGCAACTGTTTTTCCATCTTTTGGGACATGACTGGGAGCAGACCCACTGTAAATCCTGGGTAGCTTTGGGGAGAAACTCCTCTACCGTAAAAGTAGTGTGATATCAGAATGGGGCTCAATACTTTTTGACTATGTGAAGCAAGAGAGGAACAAATGTGGTCTTTTGGTTCATACAGGAATTCAGGAGATCAAGATGGTCACCCCAGGTCATTCGCTTGCTGTAGTTGCCAATCTTGCTCACACTGGAATCAATGAAAAACACTCATGTTGCTTTCAATCCAGGCAGGGTTGGACCTCTGCCTCAGTTTACTTATCTGTAAAACGAGGCGAATAGCGCCTAATTCATGATGCTGTTGACTTAGAGCCATCATTGCTGAATGGCCGTTTAAAACCCACTGAGATCATCATTCAAAGTTTACGATCATTATATTCTTGCTTGATAGCCCACGTGAGGTTAGTCATCACGGCTGATATAACTTTGGCTGATAGAAATTAGCCTCCAGCATATACCATATGCTGTGTGCATGCGTGTCTCTAAATAGTCGCAACAACATTCATATTCCTGCCAGAAATGCAGAAATGTGCGGCAGGTAGCATTTACCGGTTCACTTGCAAGTATGAAACGTGTTGTGAATGTGTCCTGGACTGTCTGTGCAAGGGAGCTGCTGCGTAATAAGCTTGGACGTATAACTAGCTACTGCATGCTAATGCCTTGGGCGCGTGCTGTTAGTGTGTCGGAGAAATGAAGCAGCTAGCTCCAGTTTCAAAGCCCTGCAGTATTGCAGCTGTGGACTCTAGTGCGCTTCCAGATTTAGCAGATTGCCAAGAGGTAAAATAGGTACATGATGGCTTCCAGTTTAATATGCTTGGCAGCCCCTGACCGATGTTTACTCTCAAAACACAGCCTTCTGCCAAACTAGAAGTCTTTTGTAATTGAGTGGAAAAGCCAAGAGGACATTTCAGGTTAACGGCATTGCAAGAGAAAGTTAAACCTATAAATAATACCCGAAGTCAGCTTGGGTCATGGGTTTTAGAGAAGAAATTGTCCCTAACGCTTCCCCGTGAGACTTTTTTTCAGTGGTGAAAACATGATGTTGGGTTTTTCTGTTATTTCCCATTTGTAAAAGTTGCAACGACTTGCTGAGCTGGTACCATGTTGCACTGCAAAATGGCCCTAGTGCTTCACAAACTTCTTATAGTGAATTTCCAAGAACCTCATTTCAGTAATAAAAATGACCGACCCAGGTTCATTGATCTAGGTTGAAAACTTACAATAGAAAATTAGTGATCTAGGTCACAACATCTCTTTGGTCTTTTAGGTATCGCTCCCCAGGCTTCCATGTCCAGTCTTGGTATGATGAAGTTAAGGATTATACTTACCCGTATCCACATGAATGTAATCCCTGGTGTCCAGAGAGGTGCTCAGGAGCTATGTGCACTCACTATACCCAGGTAAGGAGCACAGAGGCCTAAGTCCACACTTACTGCTTGATCTCATCCCCTGGGAGACACTGGGCATTATGAAAGCATCCCTGGAAGAAAGTGAATAAATGGTTTGTTTTTTAAAAATGTTTTTCCATGTGCTTGTGTTGCACTTTCAGATCGTCTGGGCCACCACCACCAAGGTGGGCTGCGCTGTCAATGTCTGCAAGAAGATGAACGTGTGGGGTGAAGTCTGGGAGAATGCCGTTTACCTGGTCTGCAACTACTCTCCTAAGTACGGCAGCTAAGATACATTGCCACCGTCAAGCTGGCAAGTTGCTTAACTAATGCAGGGTTTCATGCAAAGAGCTCATTCAGACCTGGCTGCTGCTTTTTAAATACTTAAAGGGCAGTAGCAGGTGGAGACCAGCCAAGCCCATGGTATCATTGAACTTGGAGCTGGACAAATATAAAAGAAGTCATAGTCTCTGCCCCAAGGACCTTTGAAAGTTGGGTAACTCCTGCATTCACAATTTAGCCACTCCTGTGTCCTGTTGATATTTCTAGTCTAGCAATAAGCCTGTACCTGTGAAATTTGGTGGGGCTGGATGACATTGGTTCCCTTGCAGGATTGCATCCTCTTTCTGCCTTCAGTCTATTTTGGCCTTTACCTAGCTTTCTATGCATGACAGTGCTATGGGCAGTAACCGCAGGCATGAGAATCACAGCTCAGCCTCCTTGAAATCCAGGGCTTTCAAATGTGCAATAACAGAAGGTCAAAGGAGAGCTTTGCTTTCTGCAAAGCCAATAATTTCCTAAGAGAATCGAGCCATAGTGTTTGAACATGGCACTTCCATAGGATTTCAGTTTAAAAGTAGTATTTTATATGTGTGTGAGCTTAGGTAGGGAAACCCATCTGCAGTAGTAGCTCTTTGAGAAACCAAATGATATCTAAAGCATGAGTCTCCCAGATTTTGTGTTTGGCAGCTGCCTTGGGCTTTGCACAGTAACTGGGGAGAAGATTGCCCTGGTAAAATTGGGGAGTTTTCCCCAGTGGCCAACGTGAGCAATTAGAAAATGCAGTGTACCGGTCCAGGCACTTGGCATCAGCCTGTTGCCTAAAGCACTCGCTGTGACTTGTCTTTCGGATCCATCAGGGTGAGCTCTGTGTGGGTTTTTTCCTGCTTGGGACCAGCTCCAGGTGGAAAGATGGAACAGCTTTTAAATGGAAAAGTGTTGCTTTCCAGGCTGGCGTGTGTAGCTGCCTGACTGGTTTCGAGAGCAAAGAAACGGTGGTAGGGCTTGTGGCTCTAATGGGCTCTGAAGAACACACACAAAGAAGCCAAAGGCAAATCCTAGTCACTGACTAGGCAATTGTAAAATAAAAGCCAGATGCCTGTGCTGCCCTTCGTTTATTTAGTTTGCTGAGTTTATCGCTAGAGAGCTGCAGACTGTAAGTTCGTGAAAGGAGCAGAGTCTGGCAGCCTTTCCCAGTATTTACAGCAATCTATCAGCATGGAGGCACAGAGGAGACATTCATTTTCCACGAGCCCATAGTGCCTGGAGGCCTCAGAGGCATAGGATGCAAGCACACAGCCTGACTGTGTGTGTGTGTGCATACACATTTAGCATAGAGACCGTGCAGAAACACATGTTTTGTATGCTTCCAGGGGGAACTGGATTGGAGAAGCCCCTTATAAAAATGGCAGGCCCTGCTCCGAATGCCCACCCAGCTACGGGGGCAGCTGCAAGGACAATCTCTGTTACAAAGGTATGTGACCAGGCAGTGTCGATCCCCGCTTAGTGCATTGTGGGGGGAATGCGTGGTATGGGAAGGTAGGAAAAATTTTGCCTGGAAACTTTCTACTGAAAGCAGGTTGCCATGTTAAGTTTGGTCTTAAGTTTACAGATACAAAACTTCGAACGTACATATAAGAGGTTTTAAGTTTTCAGTTAGCCAGCCTGGACGTTTAAGCAGGAGGAATAAGGTAAAGCAGCCCCTGCATGAATGCGTCTGGAGCTGGAACCCGGTGAAACCCCATTCTCATTAGGAAGCTGGGGGACTGTGGCGTAGACACCCATACAGTCCAATGGGTCGCCAACTGGCTAGAGAGTCGCACCCAGAGGGTGGTAGTGGATGGGTCCTTCTCCACCTGGAAGGACGTGGGAAGTGGGGTCCCACAGGGCTCGGTCCTTGGGCCCGCCCTGTTCAATATCTTCATCAGTGATTTGGATGAGGGGGTGCAAAGCACCCTGTTCAAGTTTGCTGATGACACTAAGATGTGGGGGGATGTGGGCACAATTGAGGGGAGCAACAGGCTACAGTTGG
>NW_017728998.1:6662054-6682972 GCF_001723915.1 Gavialis gangeticus | reverse complement strand
TCAGGTCCCTTCCGACCCTAGAAACTATGAAACTATGAAACACCCAAAATCTCGAGAGCAAATTCTGCTTCTTTTCAGTGGTGTAATCCAGCTGAACTCGACTGGTTTAAAAGCATTCCTCTGGATTTCCACCAGTTCTCATGGGCCAAAGAGCAGGACAGCATTGGCTTACGACTGGTCTGTGGGGTTGTGGTTTGTGGATGCTGTGGGGATGAGCAAGCCCATCCTCATCTGGTTTGTTTGAGAAGGGCCTGTTTACAGAAGTCACCGTGGGTGGGTGGGCGGCGTATGGTGAGTTCCTTATGTGTTCTTGCAAATGCTTCTGGGCCTCAGTTTCCCCAGCTATAAAGGACTAGAGTAATTCCTACCTAGAGGATTTATAGGCAGCTAGTTTGAACTGCATATTAAGCGACATAATGAAGGGTTTTGGACAATCTGGGGATCTTTTGGACTAAATGCTGCTGTGCATGATGAGTGGGAAATAGTAACCCTGAAACCCTTGAGGCAGTTGCTTACATCACTGACCATTGAAGACTCCCTGTGACTGTGTCGATAGGATCCTTTTATTTCACCCGCACAAGCCATTTTCTCTCTGAGGAAATAAGCCTTTGCTCACAGATGTCAGCAAACCCCCTGGAGATGTGTTCAAAGCAGAGAAGGATCTTGGGCCAAAATCACTTTTCTTCTTTAATGTTAATAATCTGAGTCATAAGGAAGCTGAAAGGGTGCCGCTCTGTTGTCTAGACACAGCAGAGTACATTGAAAGTATCGGGTGTGCAGCCGGAGGACAGATAGAGATCATGAGGGAGTATCGTTGCTGAAGATGAGAGAGGACGGGCTGAGTTTTATCACTAAAGTACCACTTCCAGGTCCCACTTTTCCTAGGCCAGGTGTCTGTGCACGCAATGACATTAATTCTGCCAACGAAGAGAAAGATCTATGTAATGCATGCAGGGTTTCTTGGCCTAACAAGGATGAACATCAATGAAGTGAGATCTTTATTTTTAGAGCAGATAGAGCAAAGCTACGGTGACATTATTTTGAGGAAGCTAACCTCAGCGTAGAAGTCTTTGGCAGGTTTCCAGGGAATTTGTCTGCCCGAGGTTAGGAGCAGATGTTGCATTTGTCCCTGGACAAGTTGTGCTGGTGTTTGTCCTGGAATGGAAATATCCCAGCATCGGCATGTGCACACATCATCCTTCCTATCAGGGTTTAGTGAGCAGCTGAGTGCACTGCCACTATCTGGCCATCGATTCAGTGAGGCAATCCCAGCATAACCATTCAGCAATGTGTTGTGATATCCCAGGATAAACTGTTAGTCCTTCTTATCCCGTGAACATTTTCAGGATTTATCCTGGGACAATGGACACGGATGCTTGCGTGATTGCACCTTGTCCTGAGATGAAATGGTTTCTTTTGGGATAAATGCAATGTCTGTTTGTGGTCTGAGAGGAGTCAGCTCTTCCTCGGTGGAGCAGAATCTGCATTGCTAAAGGGGGGGGTGTAAATAATAGTGGGAGCATCAGCTTGTGCTCATCTGTCTTCCACCGCGTAGTGACAGATCACATCAGACCAGTGTGGTTAAAACCCTGGATCGCCGCTCTGGGTGCAAAATGAGCGACTAGGAGGAAGCCAGGTCTCCTTCCCTGGCATTATGCCTTCTCTGGGAGTAGCCCTTTCTGACTATAACTGTGTGTCATTGGATTGCCAACTATGTAGAAATGGGTCTTTGTTTAAATCGAACCATCTCCCTCAAAAAATCTTGGTGCTCCTGTAGCTCGTCGAACTCGACTGTTAATGCCAAAGTGATCTTTTTTTTCTTCTCCTCTCTAATAAGATAACCATTATGCCCAAAAACCTGAGACAGATGAGACTAACGAAGTGGAGACTCCGCCAAATATAGAGGAAAAATATGTGTGGGCACATGAGCCGGTGAATAAACCCAGAGCAACCAAGCCCAAGAAAACAACCCCTGCAGACCACTACATGAGTAAGAGAGCTGCTTTGTCATCTAAAACCTACGAGCTTTCCGACTCCTCCAGAGGAAGGGTGCGGGCACCTGTGTGGGGGGTCAGTTAAAGAAGAAGAGAGTGGATTTGGGGGCCGGGGGGGAGGGATTGGTGCAAAGCTGTGCTGTTAATGATAAAATTGGCCTAGAAGGGATGGAATCAAGAATTTCAGAAGCGACTAGTGCTTTTTGAGCATCTGATTTCAGACCTCATTTTTCTGGCAGTGCCCCATAGCGCCTCTCAAGCTGGATACCCAAAAACTCAGGCAGTCAAAATCTCTAATCCCTTTGGAAAATCTTGGCCGTGCTCATTGGATACATCAGCAAGCATTTGACTTTTACCCACTATTGCCTCCTTTAACTATTCTGCACTCCATGCTCTCCATTTCAAAGTCTTTTTCAATTTTGTTCATTGCCTAAAGAGAGGGGTGGAGGGAAGGAAGGGGTCCTGGTGCAGGTCTTCAGAAAAAGTCGTGCAGTCGATCCTATCTGCTTTAAAGGGTTTCTAATCACTGTCATTTGAAGTGATCTGTTGCTTCTGTGCTGGGGTGAACAAGTGCACCCTTCTCAAGTCTATCTGATGGGATGTTGAGAGCCTCTAATTAACCGGGATGGTGGGAACCCTGGGTCTGGTCACTGAAATCCTCTACTGTCAAGTTGGCTTCATGTCCATACTGACAAAAGACACTTTTTTGATGAAAGGAATAGTTAACATGTCAGTAAGTGCCTTTTGTAGCTGCAGGGCTGATGTAGCAGTGCTTCAGGGTTATTGCTCTCAGCTGGAAGTCTCCTATTGCTGAGTTATCCTGTGAGCAGCATTCACTCTCGCAGTGCTACAAGTTGCCGTACATATAACACACCCGAGTGAACACTGCTTGTGATTTGGGTGGAGGTTTCTCCCTTGAATTCCCTTCTCTTACATCTCTCATTTTGCTTTGTTTTCTAGCTCAAGTCATTAAGTGTGACACCAAAATGAGGGACAGCTGCAAAGGGTCAACGTGCAACAGGTAGCATTTGATTGACAGCGGTCAGTGAAACAGTGTCCCAAAAGCTGGCTGGGATTTGCAAACATGGGTTGGGCTATGTTCTATTTTTTGTGACTAGCATCCAATTGCTCTGTAAATCCCTATGAACAAGCCTTTCATTCCCCTTAAATACAAGTTATCCAGCCAAGTTTAGCAGTAAAGTGACTTAGTTTATTTCATGCTCGAAGTGATGAATGGGCATGATAACCCACAGCCCCTAGATGGCCAGTGCCGCTTAGTAAACCTTGGCACAGCTATTTTGTTCTCTCTTCATATGTTACACTGTACTCCTGGCCAGCCCAGCCCATTAATTCATGGCTTGTACACACCTCGGTGGTCAAGAACTCCAGTTAAGGTTTCAGGCAAGTACAGTACAGTTTATCGCTTGGAAAAAGACCAAACCCACAGAATCTAAATATTGGTCTTATGGGGAAAAGCGTCTTTTAAACGTAGCTATTTTGCAATACTGGTTTTCAATGGAGTAGTTTAATGAAGTGATTATGAAATGTAGCAAGAGTCTCTTTTTTTCCCTCATTGTTCCCTCCCTGTCACTGAGAGAGATCTCTATCGTTCCCAGGTATCTGTGTCCTGCTGGCTGCATGAACAGCAAAGCCAAAGTCTTTGGGACGTTCCAGTATGAGAGTGTAAGTACTTTGTTAAGCCGCATGGAGGTTTATGGGCTCATAGGGGAAATCTTTATGGGGTGGTAGGGGAAATGCAAGAAACTGTAAGTGCTGGCAATCCAACTGCAACCCAACTTTTCTTCCCTCCTGTGTTGGTCTGGCATGATCCTGTGAAGTTGTATAACGCAGGTTACCTGTCTTACCCTGTCAAAATGATAAAAACAGTCCTAAAAGGTAGAGTTCATTCAAGAGCTGATTTTGCAAAATAAGTCCTTTCAATGGCCAGCAAATACACTGGAAGTTGAGAGCAGGGGGCCAAAGCATCTTTTAGGAACTGTCCTCCAGTGCACAAGATGACTTAGGGTGATGCATCAAGTAAGATATAACCCTTTCCCTTACCAAGCATTTAAAAAAAATTAGATTTGGAATTTATGGGGGGTGAAAACTCAAAATTTTCCATTGGAAAAAAATAATTGTTTTC
The DNA here is from genome assembly GCF_001723915.1 of Gavialis gangeticus. Taxonomy (NCBI): domain Eukaryota; kingdom Metazoa; phylum Chordata; order Crocodylia; family Gavialidae; genus Gavialis; species Gavialis gangeticus. The sequence continues at coordinate 6,678,835 of NW_017728998.1, read as the reverse complement.
TCCCAGCTCTCCTTAAGAATTATATTTTAATGGCACATATGTGTGTGTGTGTGTGTGTGTGTGTACACACACACACACACACACACACACACACACATAAATAAAATGTTTTAATAGACTTAAAGGATCAACTTATAGGAGGTTGATATCGAGATCTAGATAGGATGTTCACCCTTACAATGGATAGGGCTTAAAATTTTAAAAAAAGCATTGGCATGTACGTTCTAGCAATATGAAGTATGCAATCTGAGCCTATGTGAAATTTGGTCAGGAAAGGCCCAGGCCACTTGACACTTACATATTTCTGTTACATGTGTGTTTTAATGTTACTTTACCGCCATTTATTTCAGGCTTTATTAATTTTAAAATGCTGCTTTTTATGGTCTTTCTAGTCTTCCAGTATTTGCCGTGCTGCTCTTCATTTTGGTGTTATTGATAACAGAGGAGGCCTGGTTGACATCACTAGGAAAGGGAGAACACCGTCTTTTGTGAAGTCCACAAGACATGGTGTTGAAACGTTAAGGTATTCTCCCTTGAGAAAATATACCCTGATGCACCTAGATTTGCCTTTGTTATAAACTGATGTTGTATTTTCTCTGCTGTTTATATACAAAATGTATAGATAATTGATTTAAAATGTTTTGCTGTGCCTCTGTATTTTAAAAAGTATATTAAATATATATTTCATTTTTGTGTTTTACAGTAAAAATAAACCCTCAAATGCATTCATGGTTTCCCAAGTAACAGGTGAGTTTAAATGCCATTTACATCATTATAAAATTGAGAAGAAGGCAATGGTGTTGAAGTTTTACATGAAGCTTTGACACGATCATGCCATGCCATTTTCTCTTTTAGCTTCAGTAGCCATGTCAAATGATTTTGTTGCCAAACTCTGGTCCAGTCCTTAGGGAAGAAACCATCACTTAGCAGCAGCAAATGTCATTAAGTCTTTTCTCCTGTTGGGAAAGACTCCTTCAGAAAATGAGAAGAGGCCAATTACAATGCTGTCCAATTTCCTGAATCTTGTGTCTAGACAGATCCTGGCATAGAGAGCGCTTTGGCCTCCTGAGCTGACGATGTCAGGGTGATGGACAGAAGTCAGATAACCATCCTGATATTATATTCCTGGGAAGCCTATGGGGCTCTGGATAATGTTGAAAGGGCAGTAAGGGGGTCTTTCTCAAGGTGGGACCACTCATTTATTTTGGAGGTTTATGATGATCCCTTGCTCATTCTTCCTGATGGCTTTATGACAGCAAGGTGTTCGTGTTGCCTCCAACTAAAATGCAGTATAAACCGAGATGGGCCAGAGCATTTTAATCTACTGATGGCTTTTAGATTGACAACTCTTTCTCTCCTAAACCAGATATTGCTATTTCCCGTCTTTACCAGCATGTAGCAGTGGTCATGACCTGGATTAATGATAGCTGGTTTACAATCAGTATGGATAAGACTGAAGTGGCACAAGCAAAAGTCTGTAGGTTTGGGCACCTTTAGTTGAAGGCAAGTGCCCACACATGTCAGGGAGATTGGTGCTTTGTGGTCTTACTGGAATGATTTCTACAGTGTGTTTTTCCAGGGTCTTGTGGTCTAATATTTAATGACCCAAAGAAGGGGCTTCCCACCCTTTTTGTAGTTAGACTGTACAGACAATTAATGGTTTGCAACAAAACATGAAACTTTTAGTTTTTTCTTTGTTTGGTTCTGACTGTAGTTTTGCAGTTTATTCCAAACTGAAATCATTTCCTCACAGCTGGCTCCCAAGCTTTTACATATAAATATGGATTTTTTATGACTTGAGCTGGACGGGGAAAAATGAGAACCAACATTTTTAACTCCCCCTTCCCCCCTCTTTTTCGTTCAACTATTTTTCCACGTTTTTCGGTCAGTTTGAATAATGCCTCTGGTTAAATACAGTCTGTTTTGACTTTTTATCTTGTGCTGCTCAGAAGAAGACTTCAGCATTTGCAAATGCAGGGTTGAGAAATACCGTGGTGTTGTGCGCTGTAAACTCAGAATTTAATCTAACAGCTGAATTTAATCTGCCACTTCAAATGTCTGTAAGAAAGAAATGCTGCTCCATCCTTAGATATTGTTTTCTAGCCCTTTAACAACAGTTTTCTAGCAATATAATGGATCATTGCCAGAAAGCCTAATACATGTTTCTTTTTAATGCAAACTGTGTGGAACAAGCAAAATGCAGTTATTCTTCTGGCTGCATATATGCCATTAGTTGGACATGAGTCCTATCCAGTGCAACATGTGACCTTGGCTTTTCTTTGCTGCTGGAAGCTCCAGGTTGTAATTTCTCTCTCCATATTTCTCTCCACAGTGCAGACGCTGGATTGTTATACCACGGTAGCTGAACTGTGTCAGTTCAAAAAGCCAGCGGCTCACTGCCCTAGGTAAGATGCATCTCTAAGCAGGCTTTAAACCTAAAATTGTACTGGTAAAGGGGCAAATGAGCTACAGAGAGACTGTAGATAGTGAGCTAGAGGGTTTGGAAGTGAAGATGCACATTGTGGGAGATGGACTGGAGTGGAGGTTTGAATAAGGTAGCTTCATTTCATATCCATAGGCAATATGTGACATGAATAAAGCATTTTCCCTCAACAGCCAGGGTTTTCACCTGAGCATATTCACACTTTGGAAGTGCAGATTAGTGTTTACATAATGTAAAGGTTGTATTTTTATAGGCTTATTACTGAATTCTCCATGGTATCAAAGGGTCAGACTGAAGAAATCCCCTTAGATCAATTGGTATGCATCAATGTGCAGCTTTGCGCATGCTCCCTGCCATGTGCGGTTTTGGGGCACTCTTTCCCATCCAAATTCTCAAGTTCTCACACACCCAAATCTGGATCCTAGCCTGCTAATGGACTTGGCGCACACAGAGCTCTCAGCTCCTTCTTTTGCCTGCATAAGTCATGTTGGAGAAATATAATTCTGTGCGAACAAGTGTGTGGGCAACGTTATGCATGAATAGAGAAGCTCTGCTTGGAAAATGCAGCTCCAAAGGCCCAACTCCTGTTTTATTTGTCTTATCTGCAGTTCAGTATTAGGGGGTAAAAATATTAGCCACAGCTGTTGCCACCTGCAAACCAGATGTGAGCACCAGAAGTTTTCCAGCAATGCAAATAGCATGCTCTTGTTTCTCGATGTAGAGAATAAATGCAAATACATTGTCTCCTAGGGTGTACTGTCCAGCCTACTGTAAAGACGAGCCTTCGTACTGGGCACCAGTGTATGGCACAAATATTTATGCAGATGTAAGTATTCCCTTTGCCTTCATATCACTTCATAAAAATATGTCTATATTGAAAGAGCTTGGTCACGTGTCATTGAGAGTTGTATTCCTTGAACTAGGAATTATATCCCTTTAAATGCTCCGTCAGATATGTGCAATGGATGTTTTACAGCAGCCCTTGCATTAGGTGGCCCCATTCATTAAACATTGCGTTGTACTTAAGTGGTGGCCATATTGTGTAGGGCAGAGGACCACAAGCTGGGAGACGAGAGGCTTGGATATCATTTGCATTTCTGACTCTAACTTGCTCTGCGACCTTTGGTGTGTAACTCAACGACTCTGTGCTTTTGGGTGTTGGTTTGTAAAATAGTGATAATATCTGTCCACCTGAGGTCTACAGATGAAAAGCTAAGGTTTTATTATGGCCTATATTGCTACTCACTAGAATTGGCAAAAATAGATCCTACTCGCCCCCCTTTCTTTTGCAAGTACAATATTATTTTTGAAACACCTGGGAGACAGTACAGTGTTAGTGAAAATAGCAGATGTTTGTTGGGCTTTTTTAGCGTTGTGAACAGCTGTACAGCTGATGTGAAGGAACAAAGGTTAAATAGCACAAAAAATGTATTGATGAACAGCAAAAGGATCAACTTTGCTTTTTCTTGGAGATTTTGTGCATCTGAAGCCCACTGGCAATATAGGTGTGGTGTAGTTTTGCAGAGTGGAGATAGAGGCAAAGAGGATTTCAAAACCTTGAGAAATACACTGGCCCCCACCTGGTTGTTGGCAGTTTGCTGAAAGTCATCCAGAGAGACTTTACTCAAAGCAAGTGCCTTCCTTCCCATTAGTTCATTTTCAGAAAATCATTTTGTGTGTAGCAGGATCAATCAGAGCAATCGCATGCTTCCTAAGGCTGATAAGTCATGTCACTGATATTGCTTTTACCCATCAGCATCTGGGTATACCATCTCTTCTTATATTTTCCCTCTTGAGGGAGAGTTTTAAATTTTTTTTCAAGCTAGGTTCCATTTATATGGACTATACCCAGATTGATGACGGTGCCACGTGGGAATTGCTAAATTGTTTGGGAGAGAATCATTTTGGTGGGGAATTGCCTGTTGCGATCTTGATGTTGGTTAGTAGACCTGTTTTCCCTTTTACCTTTATGGTTACAGGCAGGAACTTGAATTGTGTCAGTTGTGGCTTCGCCTAAAATTGACTCACGGTCAAGTAAGATCGTTCTAGATTCTTCAGTTCTTCCAATGAAATGGCTATCCTGGAAGCCATGAAGGAGCTATTTCAGCTGTTTATGCATATGAACAAACCCTCGTTAAAATTGCTTGCCCCTTTTCAGTTTACTTTGTTCAAATATTAGGGCAATATTTTCATTGCCCATTTAAATATACAGTAAACTAAAAACTGGTGGGTGGTTGGACTCATCAGCTATAACCTTCCTGGAGTTCCTTTCATCTCAAAAGTTCTGCAAGACTTTCTAAAGTATATACCTGGGGAACATTTCATGCATCACTGAAATACAGCCACCCCAGGTGGGGGAATAGCATCATGTTCTTGAAGCAACATGATGGATGCCCAGCACGATAACCAGCAGGAACATCAGGGTGAGTGAAGAGATGGTGACCTGGACCAGAAGCACTCATAAACTGCATTGGGATAACTTTAAAAATCAAAAGGCAGCAAAGTCTTGACAGGCTGCAACTCGAGGAGGCCAACGGTCCCTAGCAGAGGGGTTAGTTCAGGAGCATCATATATCATCTTGTGCAATGGGGTTTGATCAATCCTGACTCGGTTGAATTAATGTTTTTCAGTGAATCATCCCAACTCCCTGGAGAACCCTGACTATCATGATGTAATAATGCTGCTGCTGTGTAAAGCAGACCTCTCAAGATCCTATGTATGTATATAGGATGTATATATAGGAGGTCTGCTCTCAGGATTATATGTAGAGGTAGAGGTATGTTGAAGCTATCTATGGCTGAGAAGAAGTTGGAAGCTCCTTGGTGCTGATAGTCAATCAGCAGTGGCTCAAGGCCTTTTAGACTTCCTTTAGGTTGGCATGATAATGTCATCAGAGATAGCAAGGGTCAAGGGAAGTGGTTATGACTAAGAGAAGAGAAGAAAAAGGCAGAGAAAGGGTTGGCAGTGGGGGAAGGGAGAATACTGCAAGAATAATGAGTGTTGAAGTAGAAATACTTTTTGCATTAATGGTAATCCCAAAGCCCGGAAGTCTTATAAAATAAACATTCAGTGCAGTGTGAATTTAGGCAACCTTCTTTTCCCACAGGCATATGCCCTACAAGAAGGGACACAATGAGTTAACATCAGCCAAAATCAGAGTACGCAGTAAACTGAAGTAGATAAGTGCTAATCTTCTGGTGGGTTCGCATTATGGGGGCACTTTCTGGTTCTCAGGCAGATACGTCACAGGCTGCCGTCTTGTCAAGAGGTCAAGTAAAAGACAAACCACATTTTCCCTGTGCCATTGTACTTGGCTTTAGAGATCTCAAGACATTTGCAAAAAAAAAAGACCTGGTGCTTTACTTTAAATTCGGTGCATTCCTGCGCCATCCCCACATGTGCCCAAAAGAGGCAGCACCTCAGCTGAACCTGGCTTCCCGTTGTCTATATAAATCCAGTGCTTTAGTGAGGCTTTTTTGGCGCTTTTGTCTAAAAGCTGATTGAATCAGCTTTAGCTAAAAGCACCACAAAGTCCCTCTGAAGCATCCGATCTATGCAGATGCTGCAGAGTCAGGTGAAAGTAATGCACTGCTGCTTCCAGGAAAGCATGCATTTTTTTTTAAATGACTGCAAGCTCTTAGATGATGTTAGCAGCATGTTCAAAGAGCCGCCTTCCAAAATGGTTTGATAGCAATGGGATTAATCACTGAACCAGCCTGTAGTTGTCCGTGGCATTGAGTCACTCCTGCTTGGGTGTCAGAACCTGTTCCATGAACTTCCAATCTTCTTTTCTACCTTGGAGAGCTTTCATATTTGCATAATCCCAGGATGCTTGTGAAAGCCCATTTATCAAAGGAACAGAGCTGTGACATGAGCAAAAGAGGTTCAGCTGAACTGGGTTCTGTTTAGGCTTGTTCATAAAGACCCAGGAGCAGCAAACTCTGCGTCATGGGAATTAGCAATTTAAATAGCGTTTCTGTTTCACCTCATAGAAATAAAAATGTTATTTTAGATTGCTTGATGTCAAGGGCTTGGGAAAGGTATGTTTATAAGAAATGAGGTCAGTTTTGTTTGGGGAAATGAACCAAAGAGACAACGCAGCCAAGGTACTCATGATCAATGGCAAAATAATAAGACCACAAAAGCACTGCTGAAGGCAATTGCTCAAGTCTTAAAAAGGTGTATGATAAACTGTGGAAGAAAACAGTAGGCAAACCCGGGTCATCAAATCCAGATGTTCTGCCATTCTGCTAAAAGTTATTTTCAGAGTAGAAAAAGATGTTCTGGGATCTTGGCAATGGCAGGACATGAGCAGTGATACATAAAAATAGACCACCGACACATGTTCAGCACCTTCTTCGTACATAATATGGTTTCTTGGGCCTATTTGCTGATGCCTGTTAATATGTGGCTGTGTACCTCAAGTAGATGGTGTGCTAAAGCAGTAGATACACGTTGATGGCCTCTGTGTTCTTTTTTAATCATTCATTTCCTGACATGTGGAAATTTGAAGAGTTTGCACTGAGTCTTTTCAGTAAGAGAGGCGTCGTTCAACGTGGGTCTGTTTCCAAGCCTTTGCATCCCTTGTACTTTATGCCAGTGAATTTGTAGCCTGGTTGGACGGCTTCCCTGTGTACATTTGTGGATGCACTGATAGTAAACCTGATGGCTACTGATGGTGAGAAGAGTATTTCTGAGGCTCTGTGCGAGCTCTGCAAAAGGCGGGGGTCTTCTCAAAATGGTGTGAGAAATCGTGCGAAGCTTGCAATGCTGGAACATTTGGAAGTGTTTAAATAAATGAGAGGAACTTGCTTATTCCAATCATGGTAGGGCTTTCTCTTGAAAGGGAAGCCTTTGTCCTATTTGTGTTCAGGGGATGAGAAAAAGAGAATGGCTCTCTCTTGTGAGATAAAAGGAGTATTTCCTAGAAATCCCATTTGTCAACCAGGGGGAGATTTCCTGAAGGAGGAAGCTTTTGTGAGAAGAGTTGGTTTTTGTCGCTAGTAGAACCGTACCATGTCGGTGGGCCTCCAGCGGGAGATGGCCTTCGTTTTAGACTCATCATACTCAACTGTGAAATGCTGGGTGAGGTCGGTGGTAGTCACAATAGTTTGCTAACAATTCTTTGCAAAATGGAGACTCCTAAGACAGGATAAGGGAAGCCCCAGAGACCCCAGTTCTGCAGGAAGGGAGGTGCTCCCAGAGCCTGGCATTTTGTTCAGGAGGGCAAGACCCAGCAGAGACAAAGAGCCAGTGACAAGGTTAACTTCTGCGAGATCTCTGAAGCAATAATGTCCTTCATTTTGGAAGACAACTCCCTCATCCTCAGAGTGCTTCTCATCTTCAAAGCATTTTATAAACAGCTCATTAAAATAAAACACCACCTTGGCTTGGCAGAGGACAACAACCCAATAGGGTGCTAGAGGAAAAGGTATGTAAGGACAACAGTCAGAGGTGAGCAGGGAGCAGAACAACCAGTCCCAGAAAAATAGAAATGCGTTGGAAAGAGCGCTATTAAGGATGTTTCCCAGTGGAGAGCATCACAAAAAGGCCTTGCTCAGTTGATTCAGATCAGTCTAATTTTATGAGCCAATTTTAGATTTATAGCTTTCCTGTTGCATACTAGAGCAAATTCAAAGCATGTCTTCCAAACAGAGTGTTCCCTTGCTGTCCTGACCATATATAGAAGCAAAACCATATTGGCAATTAAAACCATGAAGCCTGCCAAGAGATAGGCAATCCAAATATATAGGGGACAAGGAAAAAACCTGCCTTTTATGGCCTTGTAAAAAGTTGGCATGATCGATAGCCCATATATACTACTTGAACGTACAGCTTTGGCAGTTGTAGTGACATTGGAGATCTTGCAGTAGAAGTTTGATTTTTTTTTCCCCAGGGGTAAAGAAGTATGTGGATTTTCACCTGTTTCAATCCTCTGTTGCACAGCTGAATTTTTTTTTTTGTTATTGCTCAAACTAGCTGCCTATAAATCCTCTGCAAAGTTGACATCCAAGTTTATATTGAGCCTTAGTGTTCTCTGCTATTACTCTATTTCCTGGATGTTTCTGGAACTGAGTCATCACTTGCTAGTAGTTTGTGTTCCTTCAGCAAGCCTGACATTGCACATACGACAAAATAACAATAAAATAACCAAGGAAAAACAGAAGGCAATGGGGGCATAGTGAGTATGAGTTTCAGAGGGACTCGTTTATCTACAGTGCTTGGTACAGTCAGGGAAAGGTCCAAGTTATCAGCACCTTCAGAAATCAGAACTGTGGTGGGTAAAGCTTATCTTAGCTTTTTTGGAACAAGCGATGCCAGCCGTCACAAGTCAATGATGATAATTTATCCCTCTTAGCTGAAATATGTTAAAAGACTCCGCTGTTTATACCAGCAAACTATTGCAAAACTTTGGCTAAGGGCCTACTTGCTAGCAATGCTAAGTGGCCGTCTCTTCTTATATGGACAAGGCCAAGGTTGGTATGGTCAACGTGGGTTATCACAACTCTGAAAGACAATGCATTGGGTGTAAAATAGGGCTGTGGTGACTGGAAATACCATTGATTCAACCAGCCTCAGGATAACCTCCCAGTGAACCCACTGCTGATTGTAGATCCATGTAGGGAAGCAACAGGAACGCTTGTCCTCCATTGAGAGCAGGTGGATCTTCCCTGTGACTTGCATCTCTCTGGACCGGCCTTGCTGAACGTTGTCCTTTAGTAACCGAGCATCCTCCCTCACCGCTCAGCCTGAGACAAACCATGATGCCGTACTTTTGTTTCATAAAAGTCTCTCTTCCTTGTTTCCTGTTTTTGTTAGCTGTCAATTAAAAAAAAAAAAAAAAAAAGGCCTGTGAGCCCAGTGTAAATGAAATGCTTCTTATCCTTCAGAATTCCAGTATCTGCAAAACTGCTGTGCATGCAGGGATCATTACCAATGGGGAGGGTGGTTACGTGGATGTGATGCCTGTGGATAAGAAGAAATATTACAATGGCTCTTTGAAGAATGGAATCAAGTCTGAGAGGTAGGCTCATTTTCCTTTGGAGTTTTTATGACCGGTTTCATGCTGATGTCAGTAGGCGATGCAGATGATACGTATTAAAATATTCAAGTAAATACTGTCACTAATTTTTGAAAGATCATGGGTTTGTTTTATTTTTTAACTTTTTTTTGCAGTGGTAGATGCTGTGCTCAGCTTCCAAATGCACAAGTGGGACCCTAATTGTGGGAGGTCCATGCTCAATTTCCTACATCTTTGGGTATATTCATGCTGGGTCCATGCCACTCAAGGCTAGTGCTGAAAGATAAGCTCTACCTGCTTCCTCCCACTCCACATGATCCTTACCTGGGATCAAAGTGATGGGGACACTTGGGGAGTATCTGACACTACAGCTCTTGAGATTCATCTCTCAGCATCTTGCAAGTGGCTACCAGAACATCCTCACCCCTGCATTGGTGGGTTGGGAGTGAGCGAGCAGGGATTATGTTTTGGCAGCAGGCTTGAGAAAGGTGCAGGACCAAGGTCACACATACCTTGTGTGATCTCAGGCAGGTCAATCAGTCTCTCTGTCCCTCAGTTCCTTATCAGTAGAATTGGGATAATGGCCTCTAAGGTGTGTTGTAAGGAGGAAGACTTTAAAAACTATGAAGTATTTAGATGTGCTGATAATGGAGGCGGGAGAGGGATGCGTGTAAGTACCATAGTTGGATGGCATCTCTACCCTGGTAACAGGAACAACAGAGGCATGGCCAACATAATTTCATTCACGTCTTTTCAGCCTATTGTGTTTTAAGAGAAACACACAAACTGGGATGAAGACGATGAAGTTGTTCAGATCTAGGTCTTTAATACTGATTCCTCGAGTAATTTCACGTAAGCCATGAAACAGACATCTTGCAGTGATAAACGTTGGCCCCTACTGGCCTCAGTTATTTTGGGATATGAATCAAAGATGAGGAAAAAAAAAGATTGTATGCTACATTATCCCAATTCCTTTCATCTCCGTTGCATAATTTTTTCTTATGAAATATTCCAAAACCATGCTATTTTTACTCTAATAAATTCATGTCTTAGCATGCAACAAAGCGTTCCAGAAGGAATAATGGGAAGAAATGGTAGATGTTATTTATGCAGCAGCCTAATTGTATCGGGGTCAATGTTCCTAGAGCTAGGAGAACACAACAAGGTCTATTTAATTTAACAGAGTTTATTTGCTTAAGGGCTTGGAGTAGTGTCCCAAACCTCTCGGGGTCTCAAGGAGCACTGAGTTTCTTTTGGTGACAGTTAACTTGCTCTAACTAATGCACGGATAAAATAAGCTTTTGGATTAAGCTCATTTCATGTCTCCATTATACTCATAGCATAACTTTACTCGCTGTATGACAAATGTTGGCCTAGATAAAAGGGCACTGTGGTGCAATTTGATTCAAGTATCAGGTGCTGACCCAGGGGTGGCTGGGCCCTGGAGAAGTTTTATCACATCAGGAAACAGCACAATGATTTGGAAAGGGAAATTTAGGCTGACTAACAAGGACACTTAACAATGAGGATTAATTAGCTTATCAGGGAACACTATGAAAGTTTTATCTCTTTGTTAATTAAAACTAGCCCATCCAAGGAAGTTGAAATATTCTGGAAAGATGTAGAGAACAGAGTTTCTCATAAGATTAACTGTACTTCCTGACTGGCAACCAAACTCTGCAGGAAAAAAAGAAAAAAAAAAAACCCCCAAAAAACAAAGCATAAATTTTGTCTTTCTTCTGGGTTTTCATTTCCAATCCCAGCTGGAATCAGGAAGTGCAGATTGGAAATAAACAAGTCAAAGCTCTTGGAGGCCTCTTTGAACCCTGAGTTCAGGTTATATATGAAGCTTTATTTCCATTCTTTTTTTATCCAAGCAGATTCAATTCACCTATCACCCTCATCCGGACATTCAGCCCCTCTGGGGAAAGGATATATCAAGCTTTCTCAGCAATGGGCAAGGGGAATCATTCTTTGGGAAACGTGTTCCCCTTTATGTATGAACCACCCAATAACACCTGCTTATTGTTCACCATGCACCCTTGTGTTAGGACCCAAGTCCCTTTTTTTGGTGACACGAGCCTCGAAGAGCTAGTTACAAAGCATGACGTTAGCACGAGTCAGTGCATTTCTGCCTCTCAACTTTTCTCTCTCTTTATCCTACTATGTACTCCCTCAGTGCACTGGGGAATAAAACATTTATGCAAGCAGATCGCAGCCACGGGAGGACCAAAAGCAGAAAGTAGCCTGGAAAATCAGCTATGAGCTGAATTAGAGCATTGCACGAGGGTGAGGAAGTTTAAGTCTAAGACAGCCTCCCATGTCGGAGGTCGTAGGAGCCCAGGTGCTTCAGCAGCTCAGGACAAAGCTGTGCAAAGATGCTGTTCCAATTAAATAATAAGTTGGCACCACCACTTTCCTTTCTGGCCTGGGCAGCTGCTATCACCACCTTTGGTTCACGAGGCCTGTTTCTCTTTCAGCTTGAAGAGTCCTAGAGAGGGGAAGGCTTTCCGGATTTTTGCTGTTAAGCAGTAAATTCCCAAGGACGTTGCCAAGTACCTTTTCAAGAGTGATCCACTGATCTCAACACACAGGAGCGCTCAGCTGATGGCATCTGCTCTGGCATGTATACCCTCCCGGCCAATCTCTTTCAGGGAAGAAAAGAACAAGCCGCCAAGAAGTTCCGACTCAACTGTCCACATCTCAATGGCATCAGTTCAGTGTTGTTGTTTTTTAATTATTATTATTATTTTGTTTTGTTGTTGTTTTTTTTTAATCCTGGGGCATTCAGCAATAATAGACTGGTGTATCTTTCCATTTTAAAAGAGGCGTGATGAACACAGCAAGCATGGGTTAACTTTCAATCAGCATAGGAATCTTCTATGGGCCCCCATCTAGTACTTCAGCTTTCAAAGTACCTGCTCATATGGCAGTGACAGTACATCTCAGCAAGCAGAATCAGAAGTGAAATATTGTACAAGGGATGGGCCCTTTGGAATACATTGTTTTAAAGTCACGGCTCTTTCGGAGGTGGGGAGCATGGTTTCTTTGGAAGCGTGTTTAGTTAGTTTGGTTTAAAAAATTTTTTTAAGAACAACCCATTTTTGTCTTCCTAGTCAGGGTAGCATGTGCACAAGAAATGTTGAATTAGATTGGTGATATGTTGCGTTAGGTCAAGTAACATGATGATGTCACATGCGGTAGGACATCCGCAGAGGGCTGAAAGATTCCTGGAGTTGAAATTCATTGGAAAATGGTATGAAAGCATGTAAAGGGAGCAAAGATCCCCCTGCCCAGAAAGTGAGGACCCCAGAAAAACCAAACTGTGGGTTTGGTGTTTGCTGGTCAAACATTTGCAAGTGCTTAGCGCATTGGGTGACCCATAACAAGTTGAGGAATTAGTGCTCCTGTCCTGGCACATCTCCAAGTTATACTGCGCACCATTTTTTATTTACAGTTAAATGCAATTTATTGTTCTATACAGCAGTGCTGGTTTTATATGTAGTAATTTAGCAAGGATAAAAAGTTAATCTTATTTTTGTTAGACATGGGTGCATCCATGTAAAGCGTCTTCACTTTAACGCTAATGGAGATATTTTGTACAGTTCTGAGGCTTTAAATATATGGAATGTAAGGGGGCTGGATCATGACCTTGCATACGGTTGGTATGATTTCCAACGTGATGATTATATCTGTGAGCATTCAAGGTGTTGTTTTGTTTTCTTTTTTAAAGTTTTAAATTTCATTTCTTTGTGATTTCAGATTTTCCTCCCAATAGGCGCGTCCTGACAAACGTACGTGTGGTTTGCAGTGCCACAAACTCGTTCGAGCACATGTGAGCCCATTTGCCACGCTACTAATTAGCAGCATGGCATTTTTTTTTTTGACACTGGAAGATCCTAGTGTCAAAACCCCCCCTGCTACTAAACAAAGCAGCGTGGTGCATGCAGCAGCAGCGTACATCACCAGAAACAGAGCCTGGCTGGCCAGAGCCATGCTCTGGGTGCCAGCAAGGCTCCAAACAGCAGGCTTGGCACCACTGCTGCCTCGGGGGGCTCCCAGGACCCTAGGTAAGGCTGCTGGCACCAGCACATGTGCTGGCCCCAATGAGCCCTACCCCACCCAGGTCAATTTGTTGCATGCCAGAGCACATGTGCAGAACGTGTCCAGGGACAAATAGCATCAGCCCAAATATGTGCCGCTGCTATTTTTCCCACAGAAAAAGCATGCACCTGCATCTGGATGTGCCCAACAGGGGTTTAAATATTTTGCATAGAAAATAAGCCCCAAAGGTAGCCCATTATAATGTGCTCTTTAAGATCATATAGAAATCATTGATTTATAGCTGAAACTAGTTGCTCCCACACTCTCAGACCAGTAGCATTGATCTAACCACAAATCTATTCTTCCCTCGAAGAAATCCTGTGAAATATGAACTTTCATTTCTACCCAGGAGAACTTTTCCAATCTTTTATCCAATGCCTGATGAAGGGTGTTTGTGCCCGAAAGCTTTCAACTAAAGACTTTTGTTTGGCAAAAATCTTGTTGGTCTAATAAAAGATATCACCTCTGCTACGAGTCCTGATTTGCCTTTTCCTCTAGACCAATCCAGCTACAACCTGGATACCTTCTTCCCTCGATACACATACCCACATTAACATGGAGAAGGTTGCAGAACCTTTAGCTCTTTGGTTGATATGAACATATAATCCCCTTTGCTCCGTTACTCATTTGTAGTATGAAGCATACGGGAAATATTTCACTCGTCCTATTTTAATTCCATTGCAGACTGAACGCTCATTTAATGTTTAAACTTCAGAAAAATTAAGTTCATCAACCTGTTTGTCTCATAATTGAGGTTGCTTTCACTGCAAAATTTGAATTTAGAAAAAGTCCTTCCGTCATATTTCAAACCTGTCATCTCTAGCAGTTACACACGGCAAGCCCACCTTTGGGGTGACCACGGAGAATTAATTTAATATGTTTTCTTTATTTATTTAATGTGGTCTTCTAAGGTGTGCAGTATTTGCTTCAGATAATAAGGAGAACCAATTAATTGGTCTGTGTGAACTGATGTTAAAAACAGTTGCAATGCATCTGAGAAAAGTGCTTAGTTGGAAGTGTTTGACATCACGGCAGTGAGAGCAGTTGGGCTTCCTTGTTTCTGTCCACTATAAATAATATGGCTACAGGCTTTCTAGTTCAAGCCCACGAAATACCGTAGCATGACTCTTTGGCCCCCACAGGTCAAAGGGGAATAACAATTTCTGTTACTGAGGGCAGAACTGGAAAGCTGAATAGGTTCAGTTAAATGCCCATTGGGAGGCTTTGTGTTGACCTGACGATTATCGGATTGCTTCATATTTAGCAAAGTGGTACATCACAATGGATGCGGAGTGTCGGCACTTTGTTATCCTGTCCACGGTAATCACTTATTTTACAAAATGATGAATGAAATCTGAGACGGGGAGGGAAAGAGAACTGAAGAATTGCTAGGAAGCACTTGTGAAAATCGAAATAACTAGGAATATAGCTTTCTTTCAAGGCAAAGGAGGGGAAAGCCTAACACTTTCTATTCTAAATGCTTTTTATACATGCAGTAAATGATATTCCTATTCTTGAATTCTCTTCAGCCAACTGGTTTGGATTCTCAGAACCTGGTATTAATTTAAATCCGTGTGTCTTTAATTGTATATGTTGTTGTACAGCAGATAAATTGTGGTTTTTGATACATAATCATTCTCTGACATCCTGGGTGCTACTAATTTAAATAATGCCTCTACAGTATGTAGGAGAGTTCACTTCCTGTAGGGTGCAAATGGCATAACTTCACTTAAAGATTCAACTATATATGCCAGATTACCCATGTTTTGGTGGGATATGCCTTATTTTTAACCAAATATTTACTGATTTTCTTTTACCTCTGTCTGACCAAAGCGTTTCTTAGTTGAATACACTTCAACGCAGCTTAAAGGTCCAGTGTGTCCTTTCTTATTTGTCACCAAATACATCCTGTTTAAATCCAGTTCAACATAGTAGTAAAACAAGTGCCTAACTTTAAGCACGTGGGTAATCCCATGGAAATCAAGCAGGGTGCCCATGCGGTTAAACACCTTGCCGAATCAATGCCTCAAAAGCCTTTTCAAGTCTGGCTAGCCAGTGCCAGGTCAATGCAGATGATGGTAACAAGGGGCATCAGGTCACACAACTGTCGGTAAAAAGGCGTCCATTAGCCATGCTGCTTTTCCAGAGACCTGAAATCAGTTCTCTGAGCAGAGGCCGTTTTTATTTCAGTGTCTCTCCACCAGCAGGTGTGTGGTACGATGCCTCTTCACTGGTGTCCATTAAGGGAGTCTGTAGTGTTTCAGCCGACACCCGAGTGAAAGTCTCCAGTGCTTTAGGTTTGTTTGGTTGTGCCTTCTAAATATTTAGGGCCAGTTTATATATTTGCTTTTTTCTATGAAAAACGATGTATTTTACTACTTCTTTTGTGCAAAAGTTTATTGTAATTTTTTTTTTTTGCATGATCTTTAAAAGGGCCATGTTTTTGTTTGTAAAACTCTTAATTTTTCTAAATGCAGAACTGTAAAATAGCTTTTTGGTGGTTTCTGAATTACTTGTGAAATAAAACTTTTAAGGAATAAAAAGTCATGGATATAACATTTAATCCTCTTTTAAAAATTTTTTTGGTTTTATTGAGGAGGATGATCCTGGGCTCCTATTTGGGTTAAGGTAGCACTAACTGAGTTTAGGTCACACTGAGTGCCTTGCAAATGGGATGGTTGCTCACCACAAACTGAAACAGGGATATCCAGAACGAAAAGCTTGATTCTTTTCAGCTTGAGCTAAGCAAGAAGGCTATGTAGCTGGAAGTAGGGCTGTGTGAAGCTTTGGTAGTTGATTCAATGTGGAGGAGATGTGGCCTAATTCGGGGACCAAATCTCCAAATCTGAATCAAATCAGGAGACCAATTAAAAGCTCTGAATCGATTCGAACCATCTGAATCGATTTGGAAAAGATTTGGCCATAGACGAAGCAGGCAGCTGACACAGCTGCCTCCAGCTGGTAAGTCTGTTGGGGTTGGGGGAGGAGGGAGGGAAGGGACATGGGGGAGGGAGGGTTTGGGCTGGGACTGGGACAAGCTGCCCAGCCGGGGCAGGAGGCGTGGGACTTGGGGAAGGGGATGGGGGGGATGTAGGTTGTGGGGGCAAGTGGTAGCAGGGCATAGCCCCTGCTCACAGCACTGCAGTGCCTGCATCCCATGCTCTCCTGTGCTGGCTGGCAAGTGGCGACAGCGCCTGCCCCTGCTCCAACTCC
>NW_017728998.1:6640777-6662043 GCF_001723915.1 Gavialis gangeticus | reverse complement strand
CACTGTCCTGTGCCAGCTGGGCAAGCGGCAGCGGGGCAGAGTCCCCGCTCCCAGTGCTGATGCGGGTGCGGCAGTGCTGGGAGTGAGGGCTCTGCCCTGCCACCACTTGCCGCCTCCTGCCTGGAGAGCGCCGCACCCACATCCCCCCCGCCACCCTGTGCCCCTCCCCGAGTAATGCACCCCACTACCTCCCGCCCTGGCTGAGCAGCTTATCCCAGTCTCAATCCTTCCCTCCCCCAACCCCAACAGACTTACCAGCTGGAGGCAGCTGTGTCAGCTGCCTGTTTAGTCTACGTCCAAATCTCCAAAGCGGCACCAAATCTTTCGGATCTGATTCGGCCAAATAGAATTGGGGCAGTGATTCAAATCTCCAAATCGAATCACTGTCCTCCGAAATGGCCGAATCCAAATCTGAAGTGAATACTTGCTGCTTCACACAGGCCTAGCTGGAAGCTACAAGAATTGCATATCTTCTGTGGATGAGGTGCAGCTGGGGGCTCCGTATCACACACACACATGCACAGAGATGGCTACACAGACACATTATTAAAGATAACTGGTGTCCCAAAGAGCTTACAATAGACCATTCTGAGCTTGTACAGAATTACCAAATACTTCTTTCATGAGCTGTCGTGCACTGTGCAGTTGATGGTGCTAGCTACTATACGGATAAGAAAGTCTATGATTGTCTTCATAAAATCAGGGCCTAAATAGCAAAAGTATACAAGTTCTGAAAGTTCCTGATGCAATAGTGCTACTACTGTGCTGTTAGCAAAGGTGCTGTTATTAAATAGGCTATTATTTTCCAAGAGGAAAGCAGGAGGGAGGTGAGGGGGGAGAGTGAGTGGCAGATTTTCAGCTTCTTCTGTAAACTTTTTTTGACAATCCAAAGGCACTTAACAGCAAAATAAATCAAATAATAATATATTGCAGCACTATCCAGCACCATCCAGCTTCGAAGTTCAAGCAAATAGGGGTTATGAAATGTAGCTCCCTAGATTAAGTGCCAGGAAATACGAGCTGCAAAGTATCATCTTAGCTGTGGGATCCTCGATGGCATAGAAAACCTAGGAAGTCTTCAAGAGCAAACAAATATTTGTGTTTGTCTGCAGCCAGCCTGATAAGAGTGGTCCTGAGACAGGCAAGCTTTCAAACCAGGTTAATGGGCAGTTAACTCTAAAATGTAAGGATACCCTTATAAACATTGATGGCATTAACTATTTCATTGCTAAGCATTTCAGAGGGAAAAAACAACCAAACCTTGCAGTTAATGATCCTTTTCCACAATTCCAAATGGCTTTCAAGTTACAAAAGGTCTGCTACATTGGCTGTCAAAGTCCGCAGCCCCCATTAACATTTGGGAGAAGAATATACAAATTGTATGTAAGATGAAAATAAATAAGCACAGGGCTTGATTCTGTTGTATAATTTACTTTTCTTTTTAATCCTCCTACTTCTGTATTTGATTGACACTTCTATAGAAATTCCAGGATGCACTACCAGGCTGCTGCGACATCCTAAGGGACCATCCCGTGAAATTTAGGTCCAGCTTCCCATAGGGGATACAGTGTTTTGATCAAGGTTTTATGAAGTCCTACCTGATATTTCTGGGCAAGGTCTTCTGTAGTCACTTATTTTAGCTCCATTAACCTCAACACGGCTACAGCAATGGGCACATTTGAGAATCTCCTTCATTGTTTCCTCCTCTCAGCATAGGCAGCGTGCTGTGCCATGCTGACCCCGGGACAGTGACACATCCTGGTTGAGAATCATTGCTCTAGAGGGTAAGTGCCACAGCAAAGCACGTGCTACACCTAGAAAAAGATGCAACGGCCCTGCATTAGCACAGCGCCGGGTGTGAGCCAACACTCGCACAAGAGACTGAGCTTATCAGAGCAACCATACTAAGACAGCTACATCACACCGGTTTTGGAAGAGCAGGCTTTCCTATGGTCCTTTGGCAAGATAGACGCATGGCCTGTTCATCAATTCAGCTCCGGTGAGATTGTGAGCTAAATTCCACTTGTGTTCGTGCCACGTTTCTGTCTCCCAAACCGCCCCGTTTCTCACTTTCGTTCTTTCTAATGATGTGGTTAAACAGTCTCATCTTTACGCAGCAATAGGCATGCTGTACAGATACATATTCTTTCTGAGACTTGCATTGACTTTGCAGGGTGTAATCTGGACAATGTTTTCAAAATTGTTTTGCAAATTATAGGCTTGACTCTCATTTCCCCAAAGGGCCTAATTTTAAGGCACTTAAAAGACATTTATGCCACTTTAGGGCAAAGCTGGTACAGTGTCGAGGATGCCTCAGTGTACACAGATGCCACCCCTAGATGTTGTTGACAGTGGTTAAAATAGGGTTACTGAGTTATACCAAGAGACAAGGTATCCCTTATGCAAGCCCCTCTCTGCAATGTTTGCTCGTTGCTGACAGCACTGTGTATGCCTTCAAAGGTTGCAGGCAGTTTCTGTCCTCATCTGCCTCGGAGCCAAGTACATCCTAGTGCTATTAAGTGACACACTTGAATATGAGATGATTTATAGTGGGCTAAAAGTCAGGGAACAGGAGGCTCAAATGGGATATTATAGTTTGAGCAAAGAGCTCAAGGTGCTAGAAGTCCAAGCTGGTTACGCAAGCCAAGTCCTGAGGGATCCTTGGCAAATACCAGGAAAGCACTGTCCGTCTCTGACACAGGACTGCTCTTGTTAGCAGCTGTGGAAAATCAGGCAGGCCCAGAGAAAACTTTGGCGAAAAACCCAAATATATTGTTTTGAGAAGTGAAAGTGAAGGCGCACACTTTCTAACACGCTAGTTCTTATTTCAGCAGCCTTTTCTCCCCCTCAGGGAAGAAACAAAGGATGCTTCTGTGTGGTTTTTCTTTCAGCCCAGCACTGGACTCCACCAAGAAGACTGTCAGGAGGGCTCAGCACCCACTTATGCTCACTGAGAATAGTTTGGAGACTGGATATCCCTTTAGAGACTCTGTCCCAGAGGGAGAAAGCTGCCGAATCCTGGCTGGTTGGGATTTATTTATATGCATCATGGCAGAAGAGATATTGGAGGAAGGATATGCGGTGGCCTCGTGGATGAGGACAGAGCATTTTGGGCCTATAGGAGGAGGCAGGATGAGCCTGTGTATGTGAACAGGAGCCCCTTCTTTTGGTGGAAATCCCTTCCCCTTTCCACTCCTTCACCAGGCTCATGTAGGGTGGCTGTTATAGAGGACAGTCCAGGTGTCCTCTGTCCTCTATTGATACAAAACCCAATGCCTCTATGTCCTCTATTTTTCTCTTTGAGAGATGAAGTGCCACAGCCAAATTCTCACAAAAGGGGACGTTCACATTTTTCAGGAGAAAAATAGAGGACATAAAGGCATTGGGTTGTATCAGTAGAGGACAGAGTAGCAGGAAACCGAAATGTCCTCTATGATGGCCACCCTAGGCTCATGGCAGACCTTCTGCAGTAGTGGCAAACCAGGTGACTGCCTGGGCCCCACACTTTAGGGGACCCACATTTTTTGCAAGGAAGTGGCTCATCAAAATTAAGCCTCTAAGGGACCCTAAGTGACTCTCTTGCCCAGTGCCCCAACAACCCTAAGGTTGCCTTCTGGCTCACTTGAACGTCAGGACCCTGAAAGAAGCTGAACCAGCTATGAGAAAGGACTTGGGGAGCCCAGGCTGCTGTGGTCTGTGCCTTCAGGGGACTTGCAACAGACCATTTTGGGGGTAGTTGTGATAGCTTTTAGCATGGACAAGTGCAAAGGGCAAAATCTGTGGCCACAAAAAACTTCCCCCCCCCACAACCTCACTGGTGCTACAGCTCTCGAGGCTGAACAGGGCCGGATTCTGCCACCTCGCAGCCTGCCCTTCTGGAGCCGGCTCAGGTTGCTACTCCGTTCCCTCAGGTAGTGCTTAGGGAAGGAGGAATCGGCTTCTAATAACCCCTCTGCTTAGTGCGGATTTGTTCTGTGGAGCCATAATGGCCAAAGGCCTCTACCACGGAGGGGCTCTCTCTTACTTAGGCCATGTGTAGATGAACCGAGGGGCATGCATGCACAACACTAAAGCGCATTAAATACTTTTGCACCACGTCAACGGTATTGGTGTTTGCATGTGTTGGCGATGTACTGCACATTAATTCCAGGCACTGTAGCAAATTTGCCTTAAATGACTTGGGGTGCAGCAAACCAAAACTCCTCCGAGGAGTTTTAGTTTGCTGCCCTACAGCTGCGGAGCGAAGCACTGGCCTCCGTGCAGCTTCACGACTCTGCAGGAAGCCCATGCAGGCAGCCTGGCAGCAGCCTGGGAAGGCAGGCTCCACCCCAGAAAGAAAAAAAAAAGTGTTGAGCCTGATCTTTTTTTTTTCCCCCCTGGAGCCTGCCTACCCGAGCTGTGCGAGGGCACAGTACTTCCCTCTGTGGCTGCGGAGCCCCCTGGGACTGCCTGAGCCAGGTGCCTGCAGGTGGGTGCTGCCTGGAAAAAAACCCACCACTTCAATTTAGGGCTCCTGTTTCATCTATACGCATCCTTAGATAGTTATTGGAAAGAAGCTGCAAGCATGACAGGCACGGGTGGCCAGAAAAAGGTGCAGTCTACTATGGTTGTGTATGTACGTACACGTGCTGACACACACACACGCACACATATACAAACAGCCCTGTTATATATTACATGACTTCAGATGAAATTAATGCCAACCCCTGCCCCGCAAAAAGGATTGCGTGTGTTCCATTGCAGCCTATTCCCGGAGCCCGAACGCAGCCTTCAGCTGTAATAGGTTTGCCAGTAAAAGAGAGGTTTTTCCTCTGCTGTGAGCTCCAAAAGTAAAATTAGCCCCGTCTCAGCAAAGCTGTGGGGAGCGACCCCTGCCAGTGTCTGAGCTGTGCTGCTACAATTGCAGGGCCATCAAAGAACCTCGCAGCCCAGTTTAAACAGTAACCAGAAAAGTTTGCTCAGCGAGGGCACCCTGGCTTTTGACAGCAGGAGTCTCCGTGAGCTCGTCCACTGAAGAGAGGAGTCATACTTGACACAAATTGGTCCCCAAATAAATATTAGCGAGTTACAGATTCGGGATTCTGAAAGCTAAATATTAGTAATTCATAAATCAGGACTATAAATATTAGCAGGATCTACAAGACCAGGCTTTTTATGGCCGATAAAAATGGGGATCACACGTGTTCCTTCTTTTCTTTGTCTTGTGTGGGGCAATCTTTCAGGGCTGAGGTCTAGGCTTGGAGGCGGGCCAGTATTTCAGGTCAAATAAGCTCATAGGTTTGTTTGAACCCCTGGAGGACAGCAGTGGCCGAAAAAAACGGTGGAGATCGAGCCCTCCTTGGCACAGCGAAGAGGGAAAGCATTGTACAGAGGAAGCAAAGGCTGAAGACCAACCTGCCTGGCCAGTTTGAAGGTCAGTAGTGGGGCACTTTTTGGCTAGCAGGAGCATTTGGTTGGCTCTCCTCCAGCTGCTGTGGAGATGGATCTATTTTATTTACCTGTCTTTTTTTTTTTAACAACTTTATTTTTATAATCCTTTTATGCCAAATGTATGCAAACTTTATCAAATTAGGTGCTGAAGTGGAACAGCTGGTCTTAATAAGGGGTGCCTGTACACATGCTCTGGGCTGGAGGTGGGGGTGTTTTAATTAGAGCAGCTCTTGGGAGCCGCTTTACCTAAAACGCCTGCAGCATCTCATGTATGCAGCGTTCTGCACGTCAAAATGGTGGCGGGGCGCTTTAACTAAAGCTCATTTGATGAGCTGTAGCTAAAGCGTCCCTGCTGCTGTTTTGAGCCAGAGAGGCACTGAATACATGTGATGGCAAGGCTGCAGGAGTGTCTTAATTAGAGTGCTCCTGCAGACTCAATTAATTGATGAATTAATCTGCTTCAATTACTCACATCTGCTCTGATGCTTTCTAATTAGAACACATCAGAGCCGGCGTGTATATTTTCATCAGGCTTTTTTTTTTCCTTTTTAAATGAGTCTGTCCCCCCCGCGCTTTTATTTTCTTTTTAGATGAAAACAAAGGCTACTGGACTGCAATGAATAGCTGTATTTCACTTTGTTCAAGATTTTCAGGTTGGCTTTTACTAGGAATCAATTTGTGTTTTTTTTAACGCACGTCGGTTTTCAACAAAACTGTAATTGTTTCAGGTTTCACTTGCCATTGAACGTTTAAGAAGTCCTTTGAGAAGCAATGGAGTTTTTTTGACCAGTGTCAGGCTTAAATCCTGATGAATGGCAGGGGGAGTTAGGAGAGGCAAGGAAAGAAGGCCGTTTCGAGACGAGGTTGGAAAGGACTTCCTTTCTGACAGGACAAGCCTTGTGATGAGCACTGGGGTCAGCCAAGCAGAAAGAGTGACAAGAAGAAGATACAACACGTTGAAGAGGCTGGAGGAAGTCCAAGGAAGTTTTTGGAAACAATGGAGATAGTTTTGAACTGGACACTCACACGGATGGGAAATTACTCCCTGAGTTGTGTGGTTTGGAGACAAGGGCAGGGAGTTCATTATGTTTTGTGCCCCCCCCCTCCTCTTTTTTTGATGCTTCCAAAGAAAAGAGTGTGTTATTCTTCTAGTAAGTCTCATCATTGGTGGCTATTTTAATCCTCCCTTTTCTACTGGTTTCATAGCAACTCCCCTTACTTTAAAGCTGGCTGAGTGTCTAATGGTGCAGGAAACAGGCCGTCAGCAGGACTCGGCTGCCACTTAGGTGGTCCTAAATTACTTCTTGTTCCTTGTTACCCAGCTCCCTCCTCCTTTGTTCAGCCAAGCCCAAGTGTTTGGGAGAGCTCCGGGCACACAAAAATTGGAGCAGCTGATGAATTCATCGTCAGCCCAAACAGTTCGGTTGGACGTTGTTGATGCTGAAAAGCAGGACAGGTGAAGGGCTAGTTCCAAGAGCCGGGGATTGATGCTCACCTGGACAGTTTGCTGCTTCCTCAGGCTGGGCCCTTTCCAGCCTGCAGAGAGAAGATGCACTGTGAGCTCGAAGACAAACATCAGAGCTGGGAGCACGGTTGGCATCGAGGAGCTAGCAAGCACGTGTGAAGCTCACGCAACCTGGGCATCTCCAGGATGGAGGAGGTGAAGGCTGCTTCATGCACTGCGTGGTTCTTGCAGGCATGCTGTTGATAGACTTGGCTGCATATCTCCAGGGCGTGCTTGAATTTTCTCCTCTGGCGAGAAAAAGGAGCTAGCATCAGCTGTGCCTTGCACCCTGAGCACGATATACTATATAATATCAGGCTCTGAAATCCCTCTGCTCATAGGATCATACAGAAGTCAGGCTAGAAGGGACCTCATCTAGTCCAACCTCCGTCTGAAGCAGGATCATTCCTATCCAAACCATCCCATACAAATCCACTGTCTAGCCCAGAGGTTCCCAATCTGGGTACCACCAGTGGTACCCAGACAACCCATCAGTGGTGTGCATTAACAGATTGAGTATAATTACTTTATATGACATGCAGGAGCGCAAGTGGTGCTGACGTTTGGTGCTGGTGGTACTTAAGTTTGTATCGTTTTAAACTGGTGTGCAATCTGTCACAGTTTGGGAACTGCTGGTCAACCTTGACCCAAGACAAGACCAAGCCCCCTAATCCGCCACGTGGCAGCCAACATCCCGCTGCTGAGAAGGTTGTAAAAATACGCTCAAGAGATCCCAGGGAGAGGGCCATGCCCCCCACTACAGGGGAAGCCAAACCACCTTACCAATCTGACCATGGGGTGAAACCATGGTCCAGCTTACCAACCAGTCCACACCAATCTGACCATGGGGTAAAATTTCTCCCTGACCCCAAATATAGTTGGTCTGACCCTGGGTGGAGGAGCCAGACCCTCTAGCCAGGAGCCTCTGGGTTAAGGTCCAAGCAGGAGCACAAGTGGGCACACCTCCCCAGCCTTGGCTGCAGCACAAGTATAAAATAAATGCAAAGGCACTTCCCCGTTGGAGAGGACAGTGAGAATGATTGTCCTTTTTTCATTAGCTAAGAGCCACAGCCGGTCCCCACTGAAGTCAGGGCAATCTTTCCTGTTACATGGACAGGTAGCTAACTGGAGCTTGGGTGCTGTGAGGCATGGAAAAGCATGCCTCCGTGCTTCGGCTGACATTTCTATAGTTTATTTCACAGCAGGGGAAAAAAATGCGTTCAGATAGGGATGGTTTTATAAGCTACATGAAAAGTGAAAGGCCTCAAAACCCAACAGCCCAAAGGCTCTGGTATCAATAGCTCACAGAAAGAAACAGATGGCAGCAAGTCCTGCGGCGGGGGCGGTGGTGGCGGATCACATGGGAGAAGGGCAACTACTGTTTATTGCTCCTCCAGGCACCGCAGTTGAACCAGATGCTGAGTGTCCATCAAAGCCTCCCTGAGGGTGCTTCAAGCACCCTGGGCCAAGGATCTCCCTTCCCTTCTTATTATTACCAGACTCTCGTTCAGCTTTTTGTCATCTTGCCTTTAATTAGAAACAACTGTGGGAACCTTGCAACTTCCAGCATTTCTTCCTTCAGATCCTCCACCCAGCAAGCTGTAATAAGTGGGTCTAGGGTTTGATGGGCAGGGTGGTGATTAGCCGGTTCCCACAAATTAATGGACTTGGTTGCCAATAGGCCCGGAGGGTCCCCCAGGGCATGTCATGCTTGCAGTGCTCCGTTGATCTACGGGAGTCAAAAATTAAAGCATCTGTGTTTAAAGGAGCTGCCCCCATCTGCTTTCTGATGTATTTCCATGGAGGTAGAGGGAGGAGACAATCAGTGCTTGGGTTTGCTCCTTTAATTTTAGTTTTACCTGTGGAGGAGTGAGTCCGTCTGCCTGCCTGCCTTTCTTTCCTTCTTTTTCTCTTGCGCTCTCTCTCAAACAGATGGGTCCAATATCACAAATACCAGATTGCAGAGCTCAGCTATGTTTGTTAACTTTCTTGTCCATTTGAAGGACGCTGAAAGCTAAGCAAAAGCTGCTGCCATGTCTGTGTGTGGTGATCTTGACTGTGCTCAGGCAGTGCACAGGTAGGCGGCTATGCGCGAAATGTACGGGAGCATGACCCAGAGGGCTGGGGAAGCAGTAGCAGAGAGAAACAAAGCCTCATGGGTTTTCCTCCTCTTTGCACTGGAGATCACTACTGCTTTCCACAGAAGTTTTGTTTGGATCACAAGCCTTGGATCAACAGCTAAGGTGTCACAAGAATTTTTTTTTTCAAGCAGGACTCTCAACTTGTACCTTGGCCTTGGGCGCTCAGTCGTTGCATATGTGGTCCTGGCGCCTGACCACCAGGTTTTCACCTCCAAGTACATCTGCACATGCGCAACCCAAGTGTCAGGTTTGCAGAACTGAAGTCTGCAAATTTGCCACCTTTTGCTTCTGAGCATGCCATAATGCTGTGGGACTACATTGCTTTAACAGGGCTGAATCAAGTGTGATGAAGCCTTCACCAGGCAAAGGGCTGCGCCCCTGCAGGGGTTCATCCGCTCCCCCAAGTGAGGGCAGGCAACATCCTCCCTGTGCTCTCTGTGGATATTTTCCCAGAAAGGAAACTTTAAGCTGCATCTGGGTTTCATAAGAAGCAACAGGAGTTTACTTCAGGCAGTGCTTGTTGTGGACATCCTTGTTTGATTTTAGCTACGCTGCCATGGTGGATTGGGTCTACTGGGTCTTACATACTGCAATCCCCAGGAAACGAATTTTCTGTGCTGGGCTCTTGACTACCGCTCCAGTATTTCCACTGCAATTGGACTCCAAGCAAGGACCCAACTACCAAACCCCCAGCAGCATCCTTGCCCTGGTGTGACCGTGGTCCTCTTAGGATTTTCAACAGAGCAGTGCTTTGGAAAAGCATCCCTGACAGCAACCTGAAGCACGGCTTAGGGAAAGCTCAGATCTCTGCCCACTCTGCTGAGCACTGGCAGGCTGCTGCTCCATCTGACATAGACTTCATCGAGTCAGAAAGGAAGGCAAACAGCCTGATAAATGGTGCAAATGGGTTTCATCTTCCCTCCACGTTACTGTGGATGCAGACGCTACCAGGAAGAGCCCAGCTTGTTGTCCACACTTTCCTATCATCCCAGTGGTGGGCAGCTTTCCATAAAGCAGGGAGCCTGCCTGTCAAACCAGCTCTTATAAGAAGTCCATCTGTGGAGTCCTATATAGGACACAGATGCATTAGTGTGAACTCTTGACATTTTTTTTTTTAATGCAATGGCCATTTCTTGAACTGCCTCACTGTTCATCAGAAATGCTGCTTCTCATTTGTGGCCTCTGCGGTGAAACTCCTGGGTGGAACAGATCCGCTGGCAAACTTCTGGTGAAATAAGTTGAACTAACTTTTCTTCAGGCTTACGTGTGCCACCTCCAGCTCTTTTAGGTTTAAAGCTCATCCCCTTGGCATATGGGACCCCATCCTATCCGAGTCTACTTCATTGCCCAAGAATGCACCACGCTGCAGGGCTCATCTGTCCTTTTCTCTCCTTCTGCCAAAGGCACTTCTAAAACTGGCACCTTCTCTTGCTCTCATTCCTGAGGAGCAGGGGCGCCGGGGAGAAAAGTCACTCCGAGAGATAACACCATGCTCTCTATAAGGCTGGTGTTGGCTTCCAGATCCCCCTATAAATGGAGTGCCCAGTGGACCAAGATCACCAGCAGCGGTGTGACGACTAATATAACCCCTGCAGCACTGCTTGGCTGAGGAAGGTGGTCTCAGAGACTTGGCTTGCTAGGGAGCTGGCATGAAACCCTGCCCCTATTTTTTGCTGCCAGCTTTT
This sequence comes from Gavialis gangeticus, assembly GCF_001723915.1. Taxonomy (NCBI): domain Eukaryota; kingdom Metazoa; phylum Chordata; order Crocodylia; family Gavialidae; genus Gavialis; species Gavialis gangeticus. The sequence continues at coordinate 6,651,283 of NW_017728998.1, read as the reverse complement.
CTTTATCCTTGGAGGATGGGACTGACATAAGGAGAGGGGAAAGCACAGGCTGTCAGAGAGGGCCTTTGCTGCTGCCGCAGGCTAGGTCTGAGAGCAGGCCCACGGGGATGCTTGTCTGTACGTGACTGCTGCATCATCAGAGGCAGGAATGAACCAGAGCCCAGAGGGAAAGAGGTGCCCTGAGCCCTGACCAGCAACCAAGGGACAAAAGGGTTGCTAGGACTGGGCTGCTAGTGGTAATAATGACAAGGCTGATTGCTTGGGTACAAAGCAAGCCTTTGGAGCAATATCTTGGGAAACTTCTCCCAAGGCTCTAGGATGGGTCCCTGCTGCGGTGCAATAGGTCGCAGTGTGGAGACAACAAAACAGCAAGGAGAGCTTCCTCCACCGAAACAGGAGTGAACAACATGGCTGAAATTTTAAATGCAGCCCTTGGGGAAAATGAGGTTTGTCCTCCAAATTTCTGATGGAAGAAGTGCAGATGATTTACATCCTAGATATATGAGCAGCCAGCAAGAAGCTGGTTTTGCCAGTAATGATTTTTTTTTCCAAAAGCTCAAATTGTCCCTGTCCATTTGCCAATAAGAGCACACACTGACAGCACGGCTCTTGTAGGCAATGGTTTCTCCAACTGTTTTCCCTGAAGACCAAAATGCTGCCCCTCACCCAGCAGGGGAAAAAAAGACATCATAAAAAAGTGATCGGAAACAAATGAAATAATGGCTTCTTCCTTGCTTGTTCCTGGCTCCTGCTTTTTTTTTGGAATTGCTTGAAATGCAATTTAAAAACAAAATCTGTACCCTTTAAATACCTTGGAGTGGAATGAGCCAACCCATTCAGACTTTCTGTATCAGTATAGGCAAACAACTCTTTGTTTAGCCTGTCTAGCCTCTTTGCTACGTGATTGACATAGTTGGCACTTCTCTTGGCACGCTCCGGGTGCATGTACAGGAGATGTTACTGCGCAGTGGACTAATTAGCTGTGCACTAAACTTCTTGGCATCTACATGTGCACCCCTATTAAGCTGGAGTAAAATAATTCACTCTGCAGTAAAATACAGGCGAGTCTACATGTTACTGTGTGACGACTTTGCTACGGCTCCGAAAGGAAGCACTAAAGCATGGTGCAGTACGGGCAGTTACTGTGCTGTGCACACTGTGCATGGTTAGATTTCGCCACTGCGTCGCTGCTACGCCGCTATATCGGGGATATATTCAATTTAACCGCTTGGTATAAGATGTGAGACCTGCCACTCACCTCATCGGCACCATCTTGTGTGTTCATCCTTTGCCACTGCAACTTGGAGGCTGTAGATGAGCTAACTAATATAACAACCATAGATCATCAATTATATGAACTAATTGGGGCCCAAATCTATTCATAAAATCAAATCATTTGGTTAATGAAACACGTGCTAAATGGTGCGTGTGTGTGTGCATGTAGATATACACACGCTATTTTTCTCAACTGTTAGGACAGTTCCCTTTCTTTCAGTCACCATGGCTCTTACTTCCAGACCATGCCATGCAAGTTGGCAGCATACCCAGCACTTAGACAGCTCAGTGGCTTAGATAAATGGAGTTTGCATAATTGACTCATTACTGCATGTATGCTGAGGGCTGTAGGAAACAATACCATTCTTGTAAGAATAATTAAATGGATTAGCACTTTTCATCATTATATTGGCAGTGAATGTGTTCTGGCATCTTCCTTTGTGGTAAAAGTGAAAATCATATGCCATGGCAATAAATACAATTTATAGACAAACTCATAACTGTAGGGTTTTGTGACATTTCCATCCTTTCAAGAGAAAAGACATTCATGGAAGGTTATGGGAAATAAGCACAGGGTCCTGCTGCCCTGAAAACTACTTTTTTGCACCACCTGCAAGTGTTATCCAGTATTATGCTGGCTCTGTGAAGCAGCTTCCTGCAAAGCAGGAAGAGCAAATGGCATCCCTTATTCTAGCCCTCTTAATCTGAGGGTGGTGGGGCAAAAGGTCTTCATATCTTAAGTGACTGTGCAAGTTTGCAGTGATGCTACAATGATCCAGAATAAAGAAGAAAGAAAGCTGAAATGACATCCATCCAGGTTTATCTTGAAAGCTGTTTTCTATTCCACAATTTAGGATTTGGGGGATTTCTGGCAGTAAAAAGTCAGAGCTTGTCAGATGTATGTTTGGTCCAGAAAAAGTGATGTTCAGTTCTTATCAAAGAAAGACATTAAAATATCCTTAAAGGTGAGTGCCATGGGAGGGAAAAAGACAGTCTAACCTTGGATCCTAGTAGAGTCTTCTTATTCACTCTTAACTTACACCCAAAGCCAGATGGGCCGGTGAAATCTGAGCCTGACTCGCAGGGTTTTACAGAGTGAAAATTAAGTTGAATTCTTAATAAACCCATGGAGGGTCATTTAAAGCAAACCACTGTCTGACTCTGAAGCTCTTATTTAAATTATTTCCTTTTCTTTTGACCAAAACTTTCCACCATTTCAGAAGTAAATCAATGGCAAGATTCTGCACATGGATATTGAATCCTACAAATAAATATGTTTCTATATTGCGTATTTTTCTTTAACCAATTTACATACTATTTTTCTCCCTATTAGGTTTTGGTTATTCTTTCCTTTTCCATAATGTGCTTCTGGAACTGTCACTTCAAACTTTTTCTACTTCTCCTTTCACTTTTGCCTGTTACTTTGTCCTTTATCTCAGTTTCTCCATGAGAAACAATGGCATTTGCATTTTAGATCTTCTCACCGAAGTTACAGTCTCAGTCCAAGTACAGACAGTCAAAAAGCCTGAGGCTGAATCGATTCAATCTTTGCAGGTTGCGTAGATTGAACCAATAGGCAAGTGAACAGACATTCACTTTTGATTCCAGAAATGCAGCCATCTGCCTGCAGTGGCTCAGGTCACAATCTGGAAAGTGCTGGAGCATGCCTCCCTGCTTGGCTGGAGCAGACAGCTTGGGCCAAGGCTAGCCCACCCACCCTGCGAGGGGAAGCTTGTGAGGGAGGTGCAAAGTATTCTGGGATGCTGGGGGGCCATGTGTCAACTTGAATCTCAAAGGGATCTGGGATAGAATTTCAATAAGCCAATTCAAATTAAATCAGTTAAGTCTGATACGACATCCATCCAGGTTTATCTTGAACTGGTTTTGGCCATTTTTAAAACAGTTTATGTGTATCGAACTTCTGTTGTGTCACAGATTTGAACCAGTTTCTGATCACTTATATTGGTTTATGTGTAATTTCAGAGATGAGGCAGGGATTCCATGATGCTCTGAAAATGGTCGTATTTGAGCGTTTATAGTCTTTGTGCTAACACTAGGAAACCACGTGTAGCGATTATGTGCTTCCCTAGGCAGGATGTAGACCTTCTGGTCTTGTTTTGCTATCTAAACAAACCTCACATGTCTGCTAAGTAAGAACCACAAAAGGATTGCAGTCCCGCATTGAAGAAGGACTTTTTTTTTAGCAAAGGAACAATATTGTTGTGTTTCGACAATTGTGTTTGATAGTTCATGGAACACCTGAATAAATTCTGCAGGATGCAGTTTTTCCTGTGAATTACCCTGAAGATTGAACACACAAATGTACTTTCCTCCATCTCAGCTGGATTCTCTGTTTCCAAAATACTTTGGAACAGATGCTCAGCTGGTGTAACTTGGCATAGCATTATTGAAGTTAATGGATCTACATCCATTTATCCCAGCTGGAGATCTGGCCCTATGTTTTTGGACTCTGGCACAAGTGCCTGAAAAATATGCATTGCAGGCAGTAACAAAATAAGCAGGATCATGTCATGCACAGGCATCAAACCCTGTTTCCAAGAGGGGCTAGAATAAGAGCTAGCTCATCTTGAGGTGGAGTCCAGTACATGACATGGAGAAACTTAGAAGTGCTGCCCATGAGCTCTGTTGGTGGTGATGGATGTTTTCCTGTTTTATTTGGAAAATCCAGTAGGAAGCAACCAGCATCACATGGCAGCGTGGAATCTTATAGGGATGGAAACAGAAATATCTTTCAGATGGTACCTTTAACAAATGGCTTCTTCTGATTGCCTGTTTGCTCCCCTGGAGACCAAAGTCTATTGAAAAACTAACGTCCAGAGGGCATCTTTCCCTGCCTAGGTTTACACTATTTCTAAGTGTTTTCTTGCATTTGGTTTTGGTGCATGCTACAAAGAACAGGAACTCCAGCAAAAAAGATATAATGGTTGGAGGAAATGCAGGATAGGGCCAGCTGTTGTACAGATGTTACTGTGATAAAAATCAATTTGTTTCTGGGTATTTTTAAAACAAATAAGCTGCTTTCTTCCTTTCTTTAATACAGCCGTTCTTGAGGACTATCATTGCTTTAAGGATAAAAGCATCAGGCTTCTGTTGCTGGAAATAGAAAGAAGGGAGAGGAATGTTGAGGTTTGCATTTGGGATGTTTTACATTTATCAGTTTAAAGACCAGAAGTGGATGGGGAGAACAGCATTTGGGAACTTCTAGTCTGTCCCCTGCATAGAAGAAGCCAGAGAATGCTACCCATTAGTTTTTGTATCAAGCCTATGGCTGATAAAAAAGCATATCTCTTTCAATTAACTTAGTGATTGTCAAAGGGTTTGAATGGACCATCTTGGAAAAGGAAGTTTTCCACCTACAAAAAAAGCACGGGTTTTTCCATGTCCCTACAGTTTTCATTGTTATATCCCTTCAGGCAGCTCCTAGGCTGAGAACAGACAGTCAAAAAGCTCAAGGCTGTATCAATTCAGTCTTCATGGGTTAGTCTAAGCTGCGTAGACTGAACTGATAAGTAAGTGAACAGACATTCAAGTTTGAGTCTGGAAATGTAGTCACATGCCTGCAGTGGCCCAGGCTAGAAGCTGGGGCATCCTAGAGCACACCTCTCTGATGAGCTGGAGCAGACAGCTTGGGGCAAGGCTAGCCCACCCACCCTGCAGGGAGTTGTGGGGGTGGGGGATTGCAGGGAAGGTGCAAAGCATCCTGGGATGCTGGGGGATTATGAGCTAACTTGACTCTGGAAGGGATCTGGAACAGAAATTCAATAAAATGATTTCATCTAAATCAGTTATGTCTAATACTATATCCATCCAGGTTTATCTTCAACTGGATTCGGCCATTTTGAAAGTGGTTTATAAGCACTGAACTTCTGTTGTGTTACAGATTTGAACCAGTTTCTGATAACTTATGAACAGCGGGTGCCCCCCGGCGGCTGGGGGGGCATAGTGTGGCGGCGGTCGGAGCATGGTGGTGGTGAGCAGGGAGCTCCCACAGATGCTGCTGGTGCTGTCGGCAGTGGGGGGTGGGGAGCACAGACCAGGGGTCGGTGGCCACCGCAGGTGCCATCGGCAGTGGTGGCCAGGGACGGTCATGGACTGCCCGCAGACGCCACTGGCAGTGGCTTTTTGCAGGGGGTGGGAATCAAAGTGGCGGTGGGGGGGAAGAGAAAAGAAATTGGAAGGAAACAGGGAAGGAGAGAAGAGAAAAGCAGGGGAAAAAAAAGGAGAAAAGAGAGAGAGGAAAAAGAAAGGAAGGGGGTGGAGGCTAGGTTGTGTGGGTATGTAAGTCACTTATAAGCCTGATCTTTGCCTTGAACATCTTGTATTCAAAGATAAACAGTCCTTCGATTGTTTTTTCTGAGCTCATTTCCATCTTGGATTAAGCAAAAGCAGAGCATTTAGAGCACAACACACACAGTTTATCTCAGTCCGAAGTGAAGTTAGTGAAGTGCTGGAGTTCAAACCCAGGAAAGAAACTTAGGAAAACAAAGAAGTCAAAGCTGATTTGCCACTTTCTTATACATTTTAGTAAAACTGGGGAGGAAAAAAGCAGTTGTGAATCAGCCCCACTGTTTTCTCTTGGGGATTATTCTGCACTCAGCAAATAGAGGCTGAGATTATTCATAGGTATGATGAAAGGAAAGAGAATGAGGATACCAGAAGTTAACTGGAAGTACTAACATTATTAAAATTGCTCCACCAATGAGTTATTAATTGATGTTTAATAACATATATTTGGAGATGAATTTCCATGGAGAAATAATTGTCAAAGCAGGTTCAAAGATGAGCAATATTTCTGTGCTCATCTTTTCTCTGACCTTCCAGTTTCTTCCATGCCTCAGGGGATAGATGTAATTCTTATGCTGGGCTCTATTCAGCTGTTGCTGATGGAAAATTGATACCTGCATCATGTCACATTGCTTTCACATGTGAAGAGCTAAGGAATCCTGCAACAGCTCTGATTCATCATCCTTTTTTTTTTTTTTTGATTGCAAAACTTAGTGGTACACACTCCAAACTCCCCTCTGTCTTCTGAAATCTTTACAAGACAACAAAAACAGTTCAAGAGATTGAATCTCCCAAGAACAGCAAGCTGATAATATGTTTTGCATTAGTTTGTTTATAGGAACATCCTCCCACTGGCTTACTACTCCCTCCATAATATCCTCAGTTTTTCTGTTGGAATATGAATCATGCACGATTACCAACCAACAGCTTTCTTTGTCCAGTATGTCTCATATTCTGGGGTCCCAATGTATTTTTGAAGAGCAACATCTTTTATCAGCAGCTCAAAGATATTTGAGCCCAATCACGACACATTTCAGTCAGCGATCTCTGTGACCTTCAAGTTTGGCAGGTAAAGAAAGTAACAGGTTGACCTTTCAGGATGCCAGAAGCTGCCTTTTCAATGCTGTAGGAGTATGGCACCTTGCCATGGGGCGCGGGGATGGGAGCTGTTGGGACTGAGGTGCCTAAGCTCTTTTGTGGCTCTAGCTCTTCAGGGGATGACTACATGGCGCAATACAGCGGTGTGTTGACACATCCAGGTTAGCTTGGAACAAGTTTTGGGAACAGCTGGATTACTATGGAGCCCTGCTCAGGTAATACACACCTTTTCTCAGATTAAGCAGTTGCCCTGCTTCTAGTACCCAACCGAGCTTTGAACTAGCTGCACTGACTAGTGTAGACATACCTTAAGGGAAAAAGCTGAGCTAAGGTCTCTCAGAACTGGGTGAGTGCTCTAACCACTGAGCTATAACATGGAAAGGGTATGGCACCAGCCCCACATCTTCCTAGTTCAAAGAAATTAGTGCCCCCGCGCTTGGTTTTGGAAAGAAAGGGGGCATAGGCCTCTGCTTTGACATGAGGATCCTGGGTGGACAAGCCAACGTGAAAGTCAACGTTTACTGCTATCTCTAGATAAATCACTGGGGACGCTTGGGGTTTAAGATGGACCCTTGTCCTCAGCCTTTCTTATTGGCTTGCTGGTTACCTGCTGAGCATGATGGCTCTTGTGAATCACCTTCTCTGGTACCTAATTCTCTTCATCCAGTGTACAGGAAATCAAGTGCCCAACTCAGGGCTGGGACCCAGTGGTTAGGTTGTGTGATGTGCTGTGCCAGGTTACTTACACCTCTTTGTAGATCGAGGCCTGAACATGTGTCACTCACCTATAGTGAGTTTTTAAGAAGGGATGTCCACCACTTAAAAAAAATCCTAATATCTACAAGTACAAAGGGTGGGCTTCTTTCCTGGATGGGAGCTATGGAAGTTCTCTCCAGCTGGCTCAATAGAAAAGGCCTATTTTGTAGTTGGAGACCAAGATTTTAGATTGTCTTGCACAAAACACTTTTCTGAGTGGCATTGGTCAATTAGGGTCCATTTTTGCTGTTCCAGGGCACAGGGAGGATATGAAATTGCTTTAACTCACATGCTCAGAAATTCCCATTATGGGACGAATTTCTGCATTGCCAAGAGCTTGTGTTCACTAGTGATTCAGCTGGTTACCCTCTCACTTCTATTGTCCTGTGGGGGGGATTCTCCCAGTGGTCAATACTCATGGATTGTGCCCCGGATGTCTGGGAGATGAAACTATCTACAGTCTAGGTGAGCCGTACAACCTACTTATTGCCTTGTGTAAGTTTTCGCACAGTCTGGCTATTCTAATACATATTTAGCTGCTACTATGTTATGGTGCCCTGCACAATGCTATATTGCCTTATGACTTGGGAGAATGTTATTCCATAATGCAAGGAGGAGCTGGAAGTGGGTAGCTTTTCAGAGCCTGATTATGATTTGATAAAGCTAATCTCAAGGCAGCGCTCATGACTTGGTTCAGGTCCTGAATTATTGGCTGATTACACAAAACAGATCTTTATAGATGAAGTTCGAACAAGCCCTTCCATTAAGGTCACAATGAATGGCGTGCCAAGGTTAAACCACTTTGTTATAAAGCAGGCTCTGAGGGAATACTCGCATTAAGAATAATGATTAGGTTGGAGACTGAGAAACAGAACTGGGAGGAAACGGAGCTTATTTCAGTGGTAACATGTCAACAGTTGACTTTTTCCTGGAAAAAAATATTGGGTAAACATTTGATTATATAACGCATTAAATATTTCATAAGGCCAGTGCAAATGGTCTATGGGAACAAGCACAAGGTTAAACCGAAATATCATACCCTCTTCCCAGCATATAGCACAAAATATATGGATTATATACTGAATGGTAGAGCTAATATTAGAGTCCCTCTCCTCTACCTATGCTAGCCATCCTCCAGCCTGTCTGGGTTATGGAACAGCAATGGAGCTTAAGGGAGGAGACAAAGTCCTAGCAAGGCCCATGGAGTTAGTTATCTGGATACAAGTGAGAATTTAACCTACTAAGAGCTAAAACTATGAAGATTTTTAAAAAGCTACAGAACATATTACAATCTGTTCCTAACCATCAAACCTTTGAATGCTTATCCTGTGCTCTGAGCCCCTTTGCAGAGAGGTTAGTAGGCATTACCTGCACTAAACTCAGTGCTCATAAAATCAGCTTCTCTCTGTGCACTGAAGCCAGTTGCTTTACCCACTGGGCTAACAACAGCTGCACCTGCTCCTTCTCTAGCAATCCCCATATGCCAGCCTTGCTCCTTCTATTTGCACCGTGAAACAACTCATTTTTCCAGGTTGCTGAATGCTGTGGGCCCCAACCAACAGTGGATTTCAACCTGTTCTCACTTTGAGCTTAAGGGCATGTCTATACCTCTTTCCTAGCACTCCTGAAGAGCACAGCTCAGAGATACATCTTCACTCTCCACTGCATATGAACCAGACCCACAAATGTAAGGGTGAAGTACCCATCCTGAGGTAGGTCCCCTGAGGCCACTCTCAAACAGGCCAGAGAGAAGAGACTTGAGAGAGGTAGGAGGGGTACCCTCAGGGAAGGTTTTCTGTGTTTGCAAACGGGACTAGCCATGCAGGGCAGCATCGTGCTTCCTGGCTGTGTTCTCAAGGGTACCAGAGAAGCAATATGGACATCCCTAAGAAGGCAAAGGGTCTATAGGACAGCTCACATACACATGCTAACGACTTGGAAGATGGCAGAGAGTGCACCTTCAGCAAGTCTGCAGACGACACCAAGCTGTGGGGAGCAGTAGAGATGCTGGAGGGTAGGGCTAGGATTGAGAGTGACTTAGACACATTGGAGGATTGGGCCAAAAGAAATCTGATGAGGTTCAACAAGGATAAGTGTAAAGTCCTGCACTTGGGATGGGACAACCCCATGCACCGCGACAGGCTGGGGTCTCACAAACATGCCGTAGGGTAGGGCATGCCCTACTTGCCGTGCCCCACGTTATTATACATCTGAAGATTTCATTAGCTCTTTTTTAGCATAACATTGCATTGGGAACTCCTACTGAGCCCTCAATCCTTTTCAGTCACTTCTTTCCGGGATACGTGCTGTAGCTTTGTACAAGGTGTACACTGCCAGTGATACCACTGTGTGGCAGCTCTCAAGACCTTGGTCTCCAGTGACTCACCGAGGACAACCCTACCGCATCCTCACCATTACATTTCCAGATTTGGAGCCTATCAAGCAGAAGCAGGGAATTGGGGCATTTTGGGTTTGTCTCAGCCAGGGAAGGCTGCCATCATGATGTAGACATGACTTTCATAACCTGAGGATCAAAAATATTTTCACTCCCCATTGACCGGGGCTATCTTCCATTAAACAGCCAAAAGTGGAGCACCCATTTACTACCCAATTCCCTCCCTCAAAACCATCATTCTGAGACTAAAATTCCTAGACAATATTAACCAGCCGGAGTCAAAGGACTTTATGAATCCCAACAAGCTGCTTAGTTTTGCATTTTTTTCGCATTACTAGTACCCACAATTGTAGTGATCTAAAAAGAATACAAATAACCATCAAATTGTAGTGCTTTTTGAGCCTTAAATGTCTGAGAAAAGAGACAGGGTCTTTACAACATGCCCCAAAAGTTAATCCATGAGGGTTCTGATATTACGTGTGAGGTGGTGAGTATTTCACTATGTTTTTCTACACATGAGGGTTTCTCTTCTTATGAAGTACTGTATCTGGTGAAGCATTAACGAGAAAGCCCTCTGCTTTGATTACAAGGTCCAGGCTGGGAATGAGGATGTGAAGGAGGACACGAAGAGGGGGTGTGTGTGTGTGTGTGTGTGTGTGTGTGTGTGTGTGTGTGTG
>NW_017728998.1:6639187-6639441 GCF_001723915.1 Gavialis gangeticus | reverse complement strand
AGGTGGGAGTAGGGGGGCTGGGGGAGCAGGCAGGGGATGGGGCCTGGAAGTGGTCCCCCCATAGTCCCCTTCCCTCTCCTGTAGCCCCCTCTCCCCTGTCCCCTGCTTACTAGCTTGGAGTCTGGGTCCAGCTCCCTGCAGGGATTACCCAAATCACTGATGCTCTCCGAATCTTTTCTGAATAGATTTGGAGAGCTTCAAAATGATTTGGACCTTTTAATTGGTCCCCTGATTTGATTTGGATTCGGAGATTT
>NW_017728998.1:6637897-6638772 GCF_001723915.1 Gavialis gangeticus | reverse complement strand
GTGTGCGTGTGTGTGTGTGTGTGTGTGTGTGTGTGTGGTACAGCTGTATTGCCTTTGATCAGTGTTTGCCAGTGATTGTGTTCAGGAACATGTGTTCACATTCCAAGCATACAGGAGGACGTTTTACTTTAAAAAAAAAAGCATATTTCTCGGTATGCACAGTGATCCTCTCTCTGGGGAGGGACTGGAAGGGATGTGTTTCTGGTCAGGGATGTGTCTTTGGAAGTCAGGAAAACTTTGCAAGATGAGTAAGAGGGAAACATTGGCAGTGTATGTGGAGCCTTCTGTATATAACATCCCAGGATCCATGTCCTTTCAACCCAGCTGTGCTGTTCTGACCTTTGCTCCCCTTTGATAGGCTCCCTCTGGCGATGGGAAGCTGTAGAGCCGTACAGTGGTTCTCAACCCCTTTGCCATAGTGGGCCACACTGGCAGCTCTCAATGTGTTATGTGGGCCGCACCCCCAGAACTTACTTCCTGTATATATAGCCATTTAATAATGTTTTGTATCTTTTATCTGACAATAATGCCATACAAATCAATATTCTGTAATAGGCCTGTGTGAAGCAGCTAGTATTTGCTTCAGATCCAGATTCGGCCGATTCAGGCGACAGTGATTCGATTCGGTGATTCGAATCACTGTCCCGAATCAATTTGGCCGAATCCTATTTGGTGATTCGGCCACTGCCAAATCAGCCAAATCTCTGAATCACACGGGCTCATCCCCCAGCTGGTCTCCCAGCCCCGGCAATGCCTGCTCCACCCGCCCCAGCTCCTGGCACTTCGAAAAAAAAAAGCCCTCACTCACTGGCTGCTGCCCAGGGGGACAATCCCTGCTGCCCCCCACTATCCCATGCTGCATGGGGGGCTCTGCC
>NW_017728998.1:6607745-6632897 GCF_001723915.1 Gavialis gangeticus | reverse complement strand
CGGAGATTTGGGCTGAATCTCCTCTGAATTGAATCGGCACCTGAAGTTTCACACAGCCCTATTCTGTAATGCCTCTCATTTCTACACTGTCAAATGTCTTTATTTTTTTTTAACAGGATGTCACATGGGCTGAAGCAGTGTGCTGATTGGGCTGCATATAGCCTGCAGACTGAGAACCACTGTTGTAGAGGAACAGCTCATGCTGAGATGTGCATCACTAGACATTTGCTACTGATCTAGGAGCCCAGGGGCAACGCAGAGGGGGTATGGAGTGAGTGTAAGTGCACCTCCTGAGTGTGGCAGTGCACCCCTTACAAAAAGGCACTGCTAACATTGTTGGCGGTGCCTGTGGGCGGTCACTGCTTGCCACCCCACCACCGACACTGCCAGGGGCACCTGCGGGCAGTCTGCCATCCCTACTGGCCGCCGCTGCCGATGGCTGCAGGTGGTCAATGACCCTTGGTTGGTGCTTGCCTCCCGGCCCCTCTCCAGCCCACTGCCTACAGCGCCGACTGCAGGAGCTTCCCTGCTTACTGCCACCACACTCCCGCCACCTCCACCGCACTCCCACTGCCACCGTGCCCCCCCAGCCACCAGGGGCACAGGTCAGTCATGTAGGAGCCTACTGCTAGGGGCACTGCTCCCTAGCTTGTGGGGTCCTGGACTCTTCCATTTGTGGAAGCCATATTGCTGGCATGCTATATCAACCATATTATTAGAGAAGAATAATGTGCCTATCCCCTCCTCCAATGCTGTGAAAGAGGAAAAAACCCAGGCCAAGGGAAGTACATAAATGAACCATACCTAGGGTATTTGAGTCTTTTTCTGTGTGCCCTCAGACATTTGGCATTGGCAGCCTAGGAACCACTGCAATTTCTGCTTATGGAAGGATCCCTGTTTGTCCATAGTTACATGTTTTCCATAGGCAAGGACTAGATCATACTGTTCAAAATAGTTATGTCATTAAAAACAAAGCACAGTCTGAGCCTGAGGGTAGGCTGGGCCATCATGTTACCCATCGCTAGAACTGAAAGAAACTTCTGTCAAGGCAAAACTCCAATAAATAACTACCTAGAAAAAAATGAATATATACATTGGAAGCCTTAAGATAGTTCTGCAGTATTAGTCCTATCCTTGTTAAATGTCTGATGATATCAGGAACCTTAATCACTTAGTTTTTGAACATGGGTGTCCTCTTTGTTCATTGGTAAAGCTGCCATCTTTCGTTTCTGGTGCATTCAGTGATAGCTGTATCTGTTGTTTGCAAAGCACTTCAGGATCTTTCCGGGTGAAAAGCTGTTTTATCATGTGACAAATGCCTGCTTTCTGTCAAAACTGCAAGAGTCGTATTTGTTTTGAAAACACTATGTTTTGGTTAATCCAATTCTTGAGATAAAGGGAGGAATAGAGAGTTTTCAGTGGCAGGAAGGTTACAATTAATAGTAGTGACTAGAAATATTTCTTCTAGTGAGTCATCATCACATCACAGCACTTTTATTTTGCTGTGAGTTCTTTAAGATAAAGTGAATTGGCATAATTTGAGATGTTATCTAGAAAAATCAGAAGCTGCTGTTTGCATTTGAATGTCCTGTCCTAAAATACAGTAGCGATTACAATTTGATTCACTTTGTGAAAATATATTGCCTCAACAAGCACTTTGGTTGACTGCTTCATAAATATAACTCTCTCTGTTTCTTCATGGCCCTGGAGGATTTGAATCATTACAAAAAATAAAGGTAATATGAGCTGAGGAGTCTCCAGACAAAATGGCAATGTGTTTATTTAATTCTGGCTCTTCCTCCCTCCTTTCTGCACGTGTTGGTTTACATCAACACCGTTGACATCAATACAGGAATGGTGCTGCCCCATCAGAATCTGACCCTCTCGTTAAATTTTGATCCATTTGCTTTTTCAAGCAAGATGAAAGAATAAGACTCCCAGAAGCAGCATTAGAAATATTGTGCCTTTTGTAGAAAACAAATTAAAGGAGCCGAAGTGAAATGGATGGTCTCCATTTGGCAACAGAAGACAATGATGCAACGGGCATATTTTATTAAGAAATACTTCCAAAGGTATGAGTTTGATAGATTTCTTTTTTCCAGTCAAATATGTCACAACACACCAAGCAGAACAGATGAATAGTTATAGTGCTTAAAGAAAAAAATGACTTCCTTTTGTGTTGTTAGTCGGATAAAGACCACTTAACAGACTGAAGGCTCAAAGGGAAAGATAAAAAGAAAAAAAACACCCTGAAAACGTAGAATAAAATAAAATTTCTTAATATGTTTTCCCTCTCTGTGCCACCACTTTCAAGTTGCCTTCAGTCCTCTCTTTTTACCGCTGTGCTTTTCTGTGGTGGAAGTCTCGTCTTTCAGCGGTATCCTGCAAAACCGCAGCACAAAATATGTCTTCAAAGATCCCAGAAAAATATGTTTCCTTTTACTCTTTGGGGGTTTTTTTGGTAGACATTGAAGATCCAAACTGGTTGTGTCAAATCTGTGTGGTGCTCTGAAAAATGTGTATGTCCGCTATGAAGTTCTGCTAGAAGAAATGACCCGGGTAAATATGAATTGTCCACATCCCTCCGTTTTGTTGCCAAGGCTCTTGGCATTTGTATGCATTTTGGGCTTAAAGCGGGAGTGCGAATGGGCAGGGCTGGTTTTTTGGGCAGCACAGAGTCAGTGTAAACCTTCCCTAAAGAGCTTGGTGTGTCTGGCTTGCGGCAAACACCAGAGCAGCAGAAGAACGATTGAAGCTAAGGGAAATGTTGGCACAATAATGAATGGATACAAATGGGCCAAGAACAAAATTTAGGCTACATGTTTTCGAACATTGGAAATCACCTTCCAGTCGGAGAAGTGGGGGCAAGAACTCACTTCTTAAGCTGAAACTTTATATGTTTATGAGCAGGATTATATACCATAGTTGCCTCTCATAAAAGGCAAGAACTTCAAGGACCGAACTCAACGGCTTAGGAAGACTCTTCCAGTTCTGTGTTCCCGAATAAAAGGAGTGAAATTATACCCTCATGTGTCCCTATATTATGGGTGTTCTCTGCCTCCAGTTCTCAAATCCCAGTGAAGAGATCATCTAACTATTGTCATTATATATGCACGATGCCATAGATCAGAGGTCAGCAACGTTTTTGGCCAGAGCGCCAAAACCGCCCCAACTCTGACCCATGCCTCAGCTTGGTGTGCCAGGGGGAGACCGCAGGGGAGCCACAAGGGGCCCAATCCTCATTGCCAGCAGTGGCTGCATGTGCCCAGGGCCCAGGCCAGCTGTGGCATGCCAAGCAAAATGGCCTTGTGTGCCATGCTTTGGCACGCATGCTTGGACTTGCTGACTCCTGCCATATATACTGGTGTGTGTGTGGTGGGGTGAGGGGGGTGGGTTATGTATTAAAATAATGCATTTATTTATTACCATTTTTAGAGCCTGGATTGGCAAATCCAATTGCCATCCTCTGTGGAAGCCCTAACAACTCTGAAACCTATTTGTTGATTATTTTAATGAAAGCATGTAAGTATGTTCTTTTTTTGCCACATTTATTTTTAAAGGTATATCAACAAGTATTCCCCTCTGTTTTAGACCCTGCAGAAGGAAAAGGACCGTTTGTTATTGACCTGCTTTATTAACTAACCCTGCTTTGTTTGCTTCATTAATAACAGGGGTGGGTTTCCCTCCCGCCCCCCTTTCCAGTGTGTTCATTGGAAATATGCTCGCAAAATATTTGTGCTACACTTTGCAAAGCATGAAGTGTGATGCAGGATGAATTGGCCCAAACTTGCTTTTCTGGAGCCCTTTTGGAATAAACGCCCCTTTGTGACATTTATAAATTAAAACAGACTTTTTTGGAGGTCTCGTCGTTAAGAAACCTTGGACTGGCGTGTTACCTTACTCCAAGGGGTAGCATCTTCCTTTTCTGTTTGCTTTGGCAGGATGTGAAACTCTCCATGGGATCCTTTTGCCAGTAGCACATAGAAGGTTGTTTGGATTGCAGTCTCGCTGGTGCTGAATTGAGAGCAGGATTTGTAGTTTTCAGTAAATGCAGACGGCTGGGTGGGTGGATAACAATGTTAGCAATGGGTGTGAACCTCTTGTCTGGAGTTTGTTTGAAATTGCCTTTTGTAACTGGCATGAAAATAACACACACACACACACACACACACACGTGTGCACACTATCCTTCCACATTTTAGCTGGTCAATCCACCCCGGGGTTTAAATAATGATAATAAGCTCATTGTCTTTGACATTTCTCTTGCCTGAAGACTTGAGGTCCAATCTCATTTCTTTACCGTATCATTTCTTCTCTAAACAATACCCTGGCCAAGATTTTATCATTTCCGCAGACAATCACAGCCATCTCTTTTCAATTACATTACATTCCTCTATCAGTGCAACCAGCATCCTGTTTGTCTTCCTCCCTGCAGCTGCACATGGAGTCAAAAGCTTTACGAGTCTCTTCTACAATCTTCTAAATCTCTTGTCTAATTTGCTTGCTGTGGCACCTGTCTGCTTTTCCTCCACCTCCCATTTGGACCTGGTGTTATCCTGCTCCGGGTGACACTGTCCGAGGCAGTTGTGTTGTCTAATCAAACCTTAGACTCACGGAAAATGAGGGTTGGGTGGGACCTCAGGAGGTCACATCTAGTCCAACCCCCTGCTTAAAGCAGGACCAGCCCCAACCACATCATCCCAACCAAGGCTTTGTCTACCTGGGTCTTAAAGTCCTCCAAAGATGGAAAGTCCACCACCTCTCTGGGTAACCCGTTCCAGTGCTTCACTACCCTCCTAGTGCGAAAGGTTTTCTTAATATCCCATCTAAACTTCCCTTGCTGCAACTTGAGCCCGTTGCTCCTTGTTCTGTCATCTGTCCCCATTGAAACCAGTCCAGCTCCATCCTCTTTGGAGCCCCCCTGCAGGGTGCTGAAGGCTGCTATCAAATCCCTCCTCTGTCTTCTTTTCTGCAGACAAAATAAACCCAGTTCCTCTCAGCCTTTCCTCAAAAGTCATGTGCCCCAGCCTCTCAACCATGTTCTTTGCCCTCTGCAGGACTCTCTCCAGCTTGTCCACATCCTTTCTAAGCAGGGGATGAATCCCGTCTTTGCTAACCCAAGCTGGGGTATGCCCTTCAAGGGTTGGCTGAAGCACTACAGGAGCACGTGCTCCTGCAGAGGTGAGGAAATCCAGAGGAGTCTATTAAGATGAAATTCCCCTGGGCAAAGGAGCCACACAAGGCTAATGAACCACTTTAGGCCCATACTAATTGCTTCAGTGGTACTTAATTGAATGTTGACACATTGCTAACATCTGGAGGGGATAATCCCAGGGAACAGGGTGTCAAAAAGGGACCCTATTGGTGCTCCTCTGTCCTTGGAAGACAGCCATGTAGCATCTGCCAATAATAAGTATTCTCGTCCCAGCACGCCTCCAAATGACTCTCTACTTCTGTCCGCTTATTGGAAACTTGCTTCTTACTTAACAAGTTTCATTTATATCTGCTCATTAACCAGGTAGCCACCATCCTAACTTTCACTCTCTTTTGCACAATAGCTTAAGCATAACTCCCATTAAATGCTGTTGCAGCTTAGTGAATAAGGAAAATATCAGGGTATATTGTTTTCTTCATCTCATCTGTTCTGCAGAAGCAAGAGCAAAATGATGTCTTGGAACAAATACAAAGTCATGTCATCCACCAGAGAAGCAGAGTAGCTATTTCTGCAATGAGAAAACTGGTTGTTTTATAGGAAGCTTTAGGTACAGTGCCTAAAATGGCAACCTAGTAAAGATGATGGATTGAGATGAATAAGCAATGTCCTTTCACAGCCTGTAAGACTCATTTGTGCGGCAAGGAAATAGCTTATCAATAAAATAATGCCCCATATGATGGATAAGGGAGAGTGGTTGTTTTTATTCCACGTTGATAGGTAAGTGATGTTTCACTTTCAGGATTATTTAATTCTCTATTAACTCATAAGATTACTGAAGGGAAAAAAGGTTTAAGAAAAGGGAGATAGGAGAGTGACAGGATTATGTTTTTAATCCGTAAATTAAGTCTGAAAGCTGGAATGAAACTTCTGATTGTACACAAATAAGTTTTGGCCTTGAGGTGGATTGTACAATGGTATATGGAAATCGTTATGAACAGAGCGTGCAAATTTACAAATATGCAGCAGATCTCTAAAGGGCACTGCCAAAGCCCTGTGGGCAGTGGTTTCAATGGCCCTGTACAGATGGCACAGACTTGGAGGACTCAGCATCCTGGCAACATTATAACTGTAAGGGTTAAATTTCTGCTTCCCATTTTAATGAGCTAAATGGCCTCGCTGAATTCCCAAGGCAGCCATCTGATTGGCTTCGGCTCCTCATTTAAAGGGCCTCCCCACTTGCCTTATGCCATATGCCACAGCGGTTTCCAGTCTAGAAGCTCTTCCAGGCTTGTTCCTAGCACCTGGCCTTGTTTTCTGGGCCCCGGTTCCTGACCCAGCTTCCCGAGCTCAGCTTATCTCTTATCTTCTGACTCCAGATCCTGACTCCAGCTTGCCTGCTGGTTTCCAGTCTCTGCC
Source organism: Gavialis gangeticus (assembly GCF_001723915.1). Taxonomy (NCBI): domain Eukaryota; kingdom Metazoa; phylum Chordata; order Crocodylia; family Gavialidae; genus Gavialis; species Gavialis gangeticus. Next base: position 6,626,326 of record NW_017728998.1, on the reverse strand, counting down.
CTGGACCTTTGGCTGGACCCCCTTGCTAGCGGTCTTTGACCTCAGTCTGGTATCTTAGACTTGCTGCTTGCTTCTGCTCCCCTCACTGGGCTCTGCCTATTGACCTCTGGCTTCTGACACCCCAATGATTGTCTAAGACTGTCTAAAACTAATGACTGTCCAAGTTTACTTTCATAGAAATATCAGGACAGGGTAGGGCTAGAAGGGACCTCAAGAGAATACCTGGTCCACCGCTTTGCCCCCGGCACTGAGGTAGGATCGAACAGACCCTGGCTATCCCTCGCAGGTGGGTGTCCAACCTATTCTTGAACTCTCCAGTGAAAGGGATTGCTCAGCCTCTCTAGGCAGTCTGTTCCCATGCTTAACTCTCTCTATTGAGAAACTTGTCCCTTTAACTACCTTTGTCTCAATTACCTGATTATTCATGTCCTATCCAAAATGACCATGGTGAGCAATGGATGACTGTCCTCTTTATAACAACCTTGTATATATTTGAAGACAATTCTTATGTCTATCCTTTGCCTCTTTCTTTACAGCATTCACGTTTGCTACCTCAGTGGGCGCATCTACACATTCATTAATACACTCCAGGTAATGCACATTAAATCTCATACCTCTGGACACTTTTACACGTGTTCTGGGGGCGGCAGCCACTCCGAGAGTGGCTCTAATTAAAGCACCGCTACATCTCCTGTATCACCATCTCCAGGCTTAAAAATGGCAGCGGGGGCACTTGAACTGAAGCTCATTTGATGAGCTTTAGTTCAAGCACCCCTGCCAGTGTTTTGAAGTGCAGGGATGCTGATACATGAGATGCGGGAAGCTGCTGGAGCACGGCAATCGCCACACTCCAGCAGACCTGATTGAGTCTGCTCCGCCGCACAGAAAGCCCAGTGCCTCTGCACTTGTGTATAGGCATCCTCTATTGTGAAGTGCTAGAAAAATCTGCATTAATTTATTGTTTTGTGCATTAGTGAAAGAGCACGTTTTTTGGTGACACTTTAATGAGCATTAAAATAGGCGAATGCATATTAGAGCGCACGTGCAGACGCGCCCAGTGTCACATTGTTGATTCACATCCAGTTAGTCATCTTCTACAACTAACAGCTTCTTTGCTGCTGCCTAGCCAGTTATTGCCCATATTTGTGCATTTGATTTCTCCTTTTTTAGGGGGGCTTTTCCTCTGGTCTCTGTACTATTCCATCCTATGGACCTGAGACCATTTCTCAAGAGTACTTTGAATGCTAATCCTGTGCTCCAAAGTGCTTGCAAAGCCTCTGCACTCATGCCATCTAAAAATTGTATAAGTATACTCTCTATTCTGTCATCACAAGCCTTAATGAAAATGTTGTAATAAAACTGAACCAAGAGCAGACCCCTGTGGGCCCATAATGAAATGTCTTCCCATTGCTAACTACTCTTTGAGTACAATTTATCAACTAGTTATACAGCTACTGCCCGGTTGTTTCATTTAGACCATATTTCCCTCATTTGCTTATGAGAATGTCATATGGGAGAGACTCTCGGTAAGATTAACACTCAAATAATAACCCCCAGAGCAATCAATTCCTACTTTACACTCCCTGTTCCCCAGCTGTAAACCGTCTATGAAATTGCAGCCAAGGAATGTATTTTCCTCCATCCTCTGGAAAATAACAGTGGCCCTAACCTAAACTTTCTATTTTTAATCTCAGGCATACACCTTTCATCACATTCCCAGGGAGTGCAGAAGCAGGGTGGTGTTACTTGATCAGCTCCAAAAGCTTTCAATTATAGCGTGTTTCATCTAGAGAATGGAGCAAAAAAGAGAAAAGAAAGGAAGTCAGAGGCAGCGAGGTACAAACTTGATCAGAACAGGAAGCAGTGTGAAGATTTAAATTCACTGGATTATTAGCCGTCGCTCTTGGAGCTTTTGTGGTATGGCATTTGCAAGGCAAGAGGGCCCAAAGGTCACTGCAAGTTTTAGACTTGAGGCGCACATGATGTCAAAGGCTAGCAATTTGTGCTGCTGAATTACTCATTTCCCCCATCTTTGCCAGGCAAAGCAAACCTCATTGGTAGCTTACTTTTGGATGGTTTTAACACAAATGTGTCGATTTGGAGGTGCATCTGAACTGGCTCAAACGGTCACCTTGAAGTTGGTGGAGAGTTTTGCCCATTTCTGTAAAATATATTAGTCGGTGCTCTCAGACAGTTCAGCCCTCCATAGCTACCCTGTGAATTTCCAAGTTGAGAGTTGTCAGACCAGGCTAACATGTGAAGGCCTCAACCTGTATTGCCTATTAAGGGGGTGCTAACACTTGAAACCTGTAAGAGTCAAGGTGCTAGGAATCTATAAGATGAATGAAGGGCTCCGTGCTATCACTTTTATACATGAGTATCTCCTGTACACCCCCACTGAAAACCACAGGGTTATGTATCTTGACTAACCTATCATTCACTATGGTAAAAGATTAGATGTGCCACAAGTTAGCCTCACACCCTCCCTGAGTACTACTCCAGTCCTCTTCCCCTGCTTGATCTGCTGTTCTGCTTTCTGCTCCCCACCCTGTGCTCGGCACCTGCTTTTCTGCTCCGCTTTCAACTTCCTGCTGGACCTGCTGCTGCGTTGCGTGTCCCCTCCCTGCTCTGTTGCATGCCACATACGGAGGCTGCCTGTGCCACTTGTGGCATGCCTGCTGCAGCTTGGCCACCCAGATGGTAAAAGATCAGGCCCTCGGCAAATAGAAATGGGAAAGTTCAGCACTTTGAAGGCCCATTGTTATTGCCATTAGATGACCTGCCATGTACTCTCCTCTTCCATGCTCTTATTCCCCTGCATTTGTCCTGCTTCCTGAGTGTCTTTGAGAAAGGCATTAAGCAATATGCCTACCACATGTCACACATGAATGCTAATCAGAGCTGGTCTGGGCATGGGCCCATTTCCTTGGCTCCCTCCACTCTGAGGACTTGGCTAAACTGCAAGACCAAAACCCAAATGATGAGATTTTGTGAAACCAAAGCTCTTCTCAAATTCTATGTTCACTTCCCAGTAATATTTCATTATATAAGTGTGATTTATTGTGATAACAATAGGACACAGTGTTCTGAGCACTGGGGACAAGCTTGGAAAGAAAGCATGATTCACGTGTCCTGAAACCCTTTATTAGATATTTAGACTTCTTAAAAAAACCCAAAACATCTGTATTTATATATAAAAAAAGTTTGTTTAGCTCAGATGTTGACAAACCGTTCTGTTTCTTTTTATGTAACTTGGATGTATCTCTGTGTACAGCCATCAGAGTGCTTTGCTTGCCTGCATAAAATGAGTATTTAATCACTGTTTGCAGTTGTGTGGTGTGTGCATCTAAGGAAAGATGCTGGCTGCCCAAGACCCCTGGAGCCAGTCCTACCTGACTTAGCTCTTCATAAGTGTTCAGACTCACTCACCCTTTCTACTGTCAGATAAGGCCAAGTCCATGGATGTCCCTTCCCAGGGCAAAGGCTATTATAGTGCCTTGCTAATAGGTGGTGGCAGATCTGGTAATAGCCTGCTTGCATGGAGCAGAGGGCTGCCTCAGTATGGAGGCAAACACGGCATCTATCCCAGTATCACTTTTTGACTTGTGGGATTTTACCCCGGATTTTTTCCCACGTAAACTCTACTACTGATTCTAGTAAGCTGTACTGGGGTCAAGCTATATATTGTGGGTCTGATCCTTGTTTAGACCAGTATAACTATGTTGTATGGCAGGGCCCCACCGTACTTCTGAACTGCAGTCTTTCTCAGGTTCCTTTGGATTCAAAATGCAAACGTCAGATCTGAACATGAGCTTCCAGCAACTTTGGGGTGCGCCGGGCTGCTTGATTTGGGTTTGGGACCTTATCTAGAAGCTGACTCAGTTTTAACCCAGGATATTTCTGCACTGAAACCAACTGTAGTCCCAAGCTATAGGCTGGAGATTGGAGTTGCAAGCTTGAGTAAAAACTCTAATTACTTTATCTTAAGTGCTATTTTACCACCACATCTATAGAATACGTCTTTAACTGGAGTTCCTGTGGACCGATGACTACAATAAAGTCAATGGCTGAGAAAAAAACTGAGCATAGACTTGTGATTTGGTGCTTACTTTGGATAGCCCACCCCCAACATGATTCAGACTGACTTATTAAACAAAGCTCTTGGCCTTGCTTTGGGCTGCTCATAGCATGTTACAATATCTAGAAAACAAGAAAGGTGCTTTTAAAGCCATAACTCAGCATTTTCTTGCTCGTGTCTCCACCAGGATCCTGCCTGGGGCCTTGCCAAGGTTATTCCCGGCCTTCTCCTCATAGTTACATGACACAGCGGTCAGAAGAGGTGTACCACCAGGCAGCTGTTGCCTTGTGCTTGAATTAAACTTTTTGCAGCAAAGCAGGCAGAAGCCTGCAAAACTTAATCCTCGGCCTGTGTGCCCTGGACTGGATTTATGCTTGCTCGTTCCCATTCTGGAAGACCAAAACATTGCTCCAGCATGAGATAAGTCATAGGACAGGGTCTAGGACTCTATCAACGTTTGCCTCTGCTGAATTGGGAGCTTACACTTTGGGGATGGGGTTTGGGAGTGAGGTGGGAAGGGACGTAGACCACGTCTGCTGCTCTCCGAATGCAGGAGAGGACTGGGAGACAAGCGCCAGCACAGAAATATTTGAGGCAATGTGTGGAACATTATGGCAATAAATCAGACACTCACTGTAACTTTTCCCAGTGTTTCTGAACTCCCCTGGGCAGGATCCTTCCCTTTCTGTACTGCTTTCTTTCTCTGCCTTCAGATAATACGCACCCCTCCCACCCGAGCTGGCTTTTTTGTTTTGTCCAAGGTTTGCCACTCAGCGAGGAGCAATACCTGCTTTCCTTCGTGCTGAAACACCCAGTCTTCTCCTCCACATCCTCATTTATCCTCTACAACTCTTCCCTTTTATTTTCCAGATCAGCTTTCCTGCCCCTACCCTCTCTCCTCCATATTAGAGTGATAGATAGTTTTGTCATTGCTAGGGGCTGGAAGGGACCTTACAGACCATTGGGTCCAGCCCCCCTGCACTTGGGCAGGAAGGATTGCTGGGGTCAGATGACTCCAGCAAGGTGGCCATCAAGACACTTTTTGAAGATGGCCAGGGTGGGTGACTGAGCCACCTCTGGGGGAGCCTGTTCCAGACCCGCGGCACGCAACTTGTAAAGAAGTTTTTCCTTATGCCTAGCCTGAAGTTACCTTCAATCAGTTTGTGCCCATTGTTTCTTGTCCTCTCCTTGGGAGCCTTGGTGAATAGTTGCTCCCCCAGGCCCTGATGTATGCCCCTAATATATTTATAGGCTGCCACCAAGTCCCCTCTGAGTCTTCTCTTCTCCGGGCTGAACAGTCCCAAGTCTTTCAGCCTTGTATGTCCTGGTCTCCAGGCCTCTAATGATGCATGTGGCCCTCCTTTGGAGTAAAGGATTCTTTGATAGTATTTTCCAGGATTTTACCAGGGTCTGAGGTCAAACTGGTTGGCCTGTAATTCCCTGGGTCCTCCTTTCTCCCTTTCTTAAAGATAGGCACAGCACTGGCCTTCTTCCAGTCTTCTGGGACCTCTCCCAAGCGCCATGAGTCTTCAGATAACTTTGCCAGATGTCTCTGGTATGCTAGAAATTTTCAGCTTCACCCCTGACCAAAAACATCACTGTGTTTTGAGCTTGCTGCATGTGAATATCTCTGAGCTCCTTGTGAACAAGCATGCATACTGAGAGTTATCTCTTTGCTTCTCTTAAAGCTAGAAATGACGTTCTTGGTGGAACAGGAGGACTTGATTATCTTCCCCTGTCAGATCTCCAAAAAATCTCCAAATGGAAATCTGGAGAACTGAAAGGATCTGCACATGCAAAAATGGTCAGCTTGAGATGGATTTACTTATGCAAGCAAAACCCAGTGGCATATGACCTGGAGAGGGCATATGTGTCAAGTTGTTCTACAGATGAGGTTTTCCCCTTTGTGCTTATTATTCATCTCTCGACTTTAGAAATAAATCCAGAAGCGGCAATACAGAATTTTAGATGTTAGTGCAATCATTTAGTCCAAGGCAACAGGGTTCAGTTATGATACACAACAGACCCCTTGCCATTACAGTCGTAACCTCAGCTAATGTAAACTTTCATAGCTCAGATTTCTAATGGTTCTGCTGTAGAAAAGTTTTTGAATCCAGGGCTTTGCTTCATCTTTAATCTTGCCTTTTATCAGCATAATACTTACTCAATACAGCTTAAACACATGCTTAACTACAGACCTATTTAGGAAAAATGTTACTGAGTCTGCTTAAATTCCATCTACTTAGTGTGCATTGCCTAAAGTCAAGGCTGGGCTTGTACTGACCTAAATGTGGACCTATGATCTTTAATTTTTTTTTCTGAAATGATTGTCCTAGAACAGCACTGAAATGATTTTTTTCATTCTTATACCCCAGTCAACATCCCTGAATGAGTGCCAAGTTATTGTACTGCATCATACCAATACAGAGATACTTCCGCTGAGCTGTAGAGCAAACAGATGAAGCCTAAAATGATCATGATGCTGACTTTTTAATGATTTGGGGGAAAGCATTTTATTCTGGTGAAGAGCCTTGGCTTTAAAGCTCACTTCATTTTTTTCCTAGCCCTTGCACATGATGAATGGCTCAGCCTGTCCATCTCAGCTGTTCTTTAGCTGTTTCTGCATGCCCGAAGGCTTTTGGAGCAACCTGAGATCATCTCCTCCATCTGGCACTGGTGATCAAACCTTTTGAATGGGGAGAGGATACATGGGCTTGGCTCATGTCATATTGATTCACCTCATTCCTCTTGATACTCAGAGAGGCTTGATGGCAAATGTAGATACCAGCCATGGTACCAAAAGCCTTTTGTTTGGAGGCAGATGAAGAATTTGGATGCAAGTTCTGACCGTTCTCTGAAAGGTTCCTCACCAGTTTGTGCAATTAGTACTAGTTTCACCAAGACTTGTGATAATCTTGTGATAGTTTTGCATGAGCAATACTTAGCAATACACACAATAATGCTGTTTTTGTAAGTATGGCCCTTGCCAAACTTCCTTCATTCCTCGAGCACTAGCACAATGCTCTGTGGTCCGGGTGATAGGTGCTATATCCCACCTCCCCTTTATTCTTCACATCGGCTGCCTATAAAGTGGCAGGTTGACTTTCAATCACAGTTACTGGCTTTGAAGCCTACAACATGTTGGACATGCTAAATTTTAACTCTTGAGCCTATAGGTAATCTGTGTTCATATAGGACGTGCTGCTTGAAAGCCCTGGCTGGGATGATGTAGTCGGGGCTGGTCCTGCTTGGAGCAGGGGGTTGGACTAGATGTGACCTCCTGAGCTCCCTTCAACCCTCATTTTCTATGAGTCTATGAAAACTGTAAAGTAGGATCTACCTTTCCCCCTTACAAGCCGGCAGCAGATTTGGGGAAAGGTGGCTTTTCATTTTGATTTTCCATTTGTTGGACTCGCATGGATTTCATAGATTTCATCGACATTCAGGCTGGAAGGGACCTCGGAAGATCATCGAGTCCAGCCCCCTGCTCCAGGGGCAGGAAGTCAGTTGGGGTCAAAGGATCCCAGCAAGATAAACGTCCAAATGTCTCTTAAAGGAGTCCAGAGTAGGTGCAGGGAACAATTTGCATTTTTCCCTACGATACCATTGCCTCCCACATTCGGTGCCAGCGAATCGCCAGCGACCTGGATGCAAACGGAGCTAGCATGGTGAATGGGGAAGACGGGAGTGGAGGAAGAGATCAGCCTTCCCGGGCTTTCTGCAAAAGGAGGAGGAGGAGAGGTGATGGTCGTACAGCTGTCTCCAGCATTGTGCCTCCCCAAGGGGTAGCACATTCCTGCAGTCATTGCATCCCCACCTGCCGTCCGTTCGCTTTCCTGCCTGCCAGAGTATCCACGGGGGCATGGCGCACATTCCTGCTAGGCAGCCCAGCCAAGGGCAGAATGTGCATCCCTATCCAAACAGCAAAGCCCACGACTGCATCCCATTGAGATAATATTGCCTGTTTACTTAAACTTTTCTCCTCCTCGACCTGAGCAGGCTTGTTCCTCTTGTGAGCTCTGACATCAGATTCACCTCGGATTGGCAGTCTGCTTTACCTCCAGCCCTTTGTTTTGAGACAATAACAGAGCAAAAATATTCAGACGCTGCAGTGCTATTCCAATCGACCCTGCATCAGAGCTATTTCGTACCTTTTCTTTGGATCCACCGACCTCAGCCTTAAAAAAAATCCCAGGACTCTGGCACCTGAAAATCATGAGAATGGCTTCAAAGATTTAAATGCAAAACAAAGCCAAAGCTGGGGTCCTGTCTTTCTGGTGTCCGTGTGCCTCGGGCATGCTTGGGACACATTTGCACGTTTTTTGTGTCAACTTAAAGGACCACAAATCTCCTAAGACAGTGAGCAGGAAAGCTGAGAGACTCCTGTAGCCGCACGTCTCCAGGAGCTGGGGCTTGAAGAAGTGTGTCCGATATCTTGAGACCTATGAAATAACATCACAACCATTGGTAACACTCAAGCACCTTGCCACCCCAAGCAGGTATAATAGTGTACTTGTACGGGGTGATGCCCCACTCGCTCACATGAGTGAAAAACAGGACTGAAGCCTGTTGGAAGTGATGGGGTTACCTCATTTTAAGGGGAGAACTAGGGCCTTGTGCATTCCAAAAAGAGATTTATCCCCATTTGGGTACCCCAGAAAGCTCTGTCTTTACGTGGGTGTCAAACTCACTCTGTGCCAAGATACGACCTGCAGGGCTCCTTGTGGGCCGAATCCAGCCCAGGTCACAGGGCTGCAGCAGGATCGATGGTGGGTATGCTGGTGGGATCAGTGACAGTGGGGCTGCATGGGGCCAAGCAGCTGCAGAGTGGATGGGGTTATGCTAGGACAGCCATTGCTCGCCTTCCTGTTGCCAGTGGCCATGCCAGGTGGGGGACTTTGTGGCAGGCTCCCACAGTAGCCATAGTCCCAAGTTCTGGTAGCCCAAAGGGAGCAGCTGTGCGTCTGGCACTCCTAGTCTATTGAATACATTTTAAAATCTGGCCACTGAGTGTTCAGTTGGCAGTGGCTGGGTCCTGAGCACGCCAGGGAGGGAACTGAGCTCTTTCCAAAATCTGGACCTCGTTCTGGGAGCACATGAAGACCTGAGGTGGGTGAACAGAGACATGGCAAAGTTCAACACCTTGTCTTAGGTGACACCGTGAGACTGGGAACAGCATGAAAGAACCCGTCTCCCAACCACCTGCTTTACTTGCTAGCAAGGCAAGGAGCTAATTTTCTGCTGTTCAGATCTGGGTGTGAACATATCACCAAAGCCTTGCGCAGGAAGGGGCTCTGATGAAAGGTCTCATCCATTATACGAAGGCTGTTTGCTCTAAGTGAATTGCCACTCGCTGAGTCTTTACCAGCATCCACCTTTGTGAGCATTCAGTGCATATCCATTGCAGTTTTGTGCTCGTAATGATGCCAGGGGACTCTGCTGCAGTTTATTACTCATTTCAACAGATTTCTAGATGAATTCTTTGGAAAAAGCAATCAGCAGCAGGACAGAAAGTTAAAGAAATAAAAAAGCAGCCAGGAGGCAGCCAGGATCCCAGTGATAAAGTAGTGCAGAGGAGGGAGCCCTGAATATGCATATTGGACCGCACAACAGCACATTCTGTCCGTCTGCTATAATTAGGCATCGCTCCAAAGGGAACAGTCTTCTGTATGGGAATCTGCTCTGCACGTCAAAAGGCCAAACCACTGTGTCACACAGAGGGAGAGAGAAAATCCGTGCTACACAGCCAGTGGAAAATGAACGATAGTGTGAGGCACACACAGCAAAGGACATACAGTGAGATCATGATAAAGGCAATATGAGGCTCTTTACCCCTCCCTGGCTTGGCTTTTGCCCCATTTGCTTTCTGTCCCTACCTCCTTTCCCTTTGGGTTTTTATGCTAACATTTTCTGTGCCACAGAGAAACACTGCTCTCATTTCCCAGGCTCTGTTAAAGTTTAGGGCTCACTTGTGCTGTCAGTCAAAGGAATAAGGGACCGTAAAACTCTCCTTTGTGCAGGTTTCTCCACTGCCGTTGTTGGAGACTACAGTGTCCTTTCCTGCACATGTGGATGGAAGTGCATGAAGAAGAGTAGGCTTTGCAACCGTACCAACATACCAGCCCACACATCTGGGGCAGGAAAATCAGGCGGTGCCAAGTGGAGAATGAGCACACATGTCTTCCCCATTAGAGCAAGGGAGGAACCACACATATGACCACAGTCTGGTTCCCTGTCTGCTCCCAGGTCAGCATCACTGCGTGCCACCCCCAGAGCTGCTGCTGAGCTCTTCGATTTAAATTAAGTGAACACTGGAGCTGAGAAGCCCAGACAGTGGGGAAATGCTAATTGGATATCTGCTTAATCCAGACAACCGCCAGGACTGCTACGCTGGAAGGGGATGCCAGGTTGATGCTCCTTAGGACCTCAGCACTCGTTGATAGCATGGACCCTGAAAATTATTGAAGATCGGGGACTGTGCTTCTGTTGTGGGGTTTTTTGGGGCTTCCCATGCTCATAAGATCTTAATAGGAACCCGATTATTTATTATCGGTCACACAGCTGTCTTGGCAATGTGAACTCTTAGCGAGGTTCATGCCTTTTTTATTAAGCCATCCGGGTAATGCTCTCGTACACCTCGTTTGGCCCAGACTAGTAAGATGATCCAATGTCAGATGAGTTTGAGGAAGGTAGCTGTTGTGATGGGATGGGAAACATAGTGCCTCTTAACGCAAGGGGATTTCCTCTTATCGACCATGGAAACAATGACAAATAGAGAACGTGCGTCTGCCAAGAGCAGACGTGGTGATGCTGCCCATTGTGATATAGGCAAACCAGGTAATGGAGAGTGCTGTGTTTTGGTACATAAAAATCGAGGATTTTATCAGCTTGTTCTAGTGGCAGCGGGGATTGTTAGAGGACCCCCGACACTTTTTTCAAAGGCTATCTCTGGTGTCCTTGCCAACATCCTCTGTGCTAAAACCTTGCCAGGAGAGTTGGCAGAAATGCAACAGATCATCATTTCATAGGAGTGCTTGCACAACAGTCCCTCCCTCAGCCAAGCAATAGGGGGAAGAAAACATCAGACGTATCACCGCTACCGTCTTTATTGCATAACTGCACAAAGCAAGAACTGTTTTAATGTCACTCTTGCCTCTCTGCTTGCCAGGTGCCAGAACTTGCTGGTTCAGGTTTGACATTTTTAATATGTTAAATAAATGCTGGAGTTGAGAAGCCTGGAAAGCAAAGATATCAGCCTCAAAGGAGAAGCATATGATTAAAAAAAAAAATAAATGAGCAATTATTATTCTATTCTGGATGTGAGCAAATCCCTTGTTCTGTAATGCTTCTATACCTGCAATTTCAGTATGTTGCATTGCTGCTGCAGATGACATATGATCGCTTAGGGCAAGGTACTTGTCTGTTCATGCTGCAAAGCAGCTGAAATGAGGGTTTGGTCTAGCCCTGAGTAATTGGGCAGCGCTGCGCCTGCTGCTCACTTGGAGCTTAATAAATTGAGGTTCATTGTCACTGAAGGAAAGATTGCTATTGGCTCCAGCGAGGAGGTTTAGGTGGTCTTCCGATGTCTTGATATGTGGCCCTGGGGTCAAAGGTCCACCAGGCAAGCAGCCTATGAAGGATGCAATCAGACAGAAGTTACAGGCTTGACATGGAGGTTACGGGGTGAAGAGTTACAGCCTGCTCTACACCGGAGGTCCTGTAAAGATCCCTTCTGACTTTATAATCTATTAATCTACCTACAGTTGGGCGCCTGCATGTTTTCCTTGCATAACTTTACACGGGCAATTCAGAATTTCCTGATGAGTAATAGCTTTGCCATTGAGGCCTCCACTTGCCTGGAGAGGACTGCGCCTGCTCTGAGCTGAACTAATAACAAGGAGACCACACAACAATCCCCCGGTTTGTCACTTGTGACTTCCGCTTGGCTTTCTGGAAGTTTTCTGGAGGGACATTTAACATCCTACCCCTCCTTCCCACCTCACACTGTGCAAATATTTTACTTGTTGGCAGACAGGAGAAATGTATTTACATTGGGAGCATTACTGAATGACGCTTTTGATATTTTTTTAATAACATCCTAATATTTGTCGCTCGCCCCATCATGCAGGGAAAATCCAAGCACTGGATTACAAGACCAGATTAAAGATGTGGCGTAGGAGGGATAAAGCTGGAGGAATAGAGTAACAGCCAGAAGATGTCCAGGCTGCTCAGTGAGGACCTAATGGCAAAAAAGATAGATTTTAATTAACGAAAGAAGCAGAAATAAGAGAGGGATGTTATTGTGGCTGTACCTAAGGATGTATTTCATCTGCTGAACTAATTGTCCCGGAGAAGACTGGAATTTGTCATCTATTATTCATCTTACTGATCTGAACATGAACTGGAGGAATTTGATTCTTGATGTCCTCTCCTATAAATCATTTTCTGGGGGAGTCTGATGTTACCTTTTCATCCACAGATGTTCAAATGACATTTTTTTCTACAGTTGCTTTTATAGATACCGCATTTATAGAAAAAAAAATATTTTAAGGTTTAGGCCTGACACAAGTAGGAAAAAAAGAGGAGAAAGGAGTTTTATACCAACAGTTTATGTAAATACACAACTGAACAGGGTTTGATTTAAGGTCTAGACTTTTAATACTCTCCATAAGTAACTAACCATAAATTTCAACTGATGTTATGGTTTTGATTATACATTTTTATGATGCATTTTACGCCTCATTTCCAGGCAGATTTATGACCCTTACACAATGCTGAATGAAGGAATCCACATGTTTCATGTCAACAAGTGCAAATTTCTCTTTTTTGTGAAAACTCCCCCGGTTAGAATCATGTCAAGGTACATTTGCTCTCGTCAATTTCTAACCGAGAGCCACGATATCGTGTCCGTCACTTGCGATGGCAGAACGATTCGGTGAGAACTAGTGAAATAACTTTGACACAACTTTGACAATAACTATGGACTTGTATCCCATCCCATTTCCAATACTGAAGCCATTCATTATTTTCAAATGAGCGTTTGGTTGACCATCTTAGTCTTTGAGCTGAATGGACGGCAAGATGAAAGACCTCTTTAATTCAATGTCTATTCATTCCAGAAAAACCACACCTAGGGAGAGAAAAAGAACAAAGCTCCTCCTTATAAGCTAACAGATGTGAAATTATCTACAAATAACTGGATAGCCAAAAAAAACCTGACACAATTCATGAGCTGTAGGAAAGAAAAATATCTGTGTGTCAGGCTTTGAATAAATGCTGTGGCTTCAAAACTTTCCCGCAAATGTCCTGGCTGATGCTTTGGCCTGGGAAAGATCATTTTGGAGGGTCCTGGTCATATATTGTGTATCACTATAGCAACCTTGACATCAGTGTTTGAGATTGTAATGTAGCATATTGCCATCTGAGCAGGCTGGCTGGGGAAAAATAACCTGCTACTGGTGTAGCCCATGTGCAGATGAATTACCCAGCTCCAACCCACCTTTGAGGAACTGGAGAGCTAGAGAACGAGCGGTGACTCTAAGTTATAATTTGTTTTTTGACCCATTCCTGGGGCATCATGGTTAATTGTCTTGTCTCCTTTGAGTTCTTTCAGAAGACAGTGGCTAAGTGACAGCTTACAAGTACTGAATGTAATGAATACAGGGGGAGGTTTTCAGTTCATTGAATGATCTTCTAATGTGCCAATCACCTGGAATCCAGCCCTTTTTTCTGGGTAGAAACAACCATTGCCAAACCAAAATGGATCAGCTGTGGCAAGACACAAAGCACAGGTCAAAGCAGGTCCCAGCATGGCAGCATAGGGTCATGTGGGTCCTGGTGTGGAGGCTTGAGGTGCTCAGGATTGCTCGGCTCCCATGCCTCCATGCCAGGACCTACACGGGCTTTCCCTATGTGTGGAGATGTGCCACTGGGGTGCACAGAATTGGGCCCCCCTCAAGGCCTTGGAGCATCTGCCCCGGGTGGTGAGGCAGCTCAGGGGCACCCACCTTGTACCACCACAGACCAAATACATGTCAGCTGCAATACACTGGCACACTTTGTTGTTACCTTTTGTCATGCCACTGATGTAGGGTAGCGACATCTATTTGCTCGGCATTTGTGCAGCCATAAAAATTGCGGCGGCACAAATGTGATGTCAGGTGATGCCTGTTTCTATTGTACACAGTGGGTTTATTGCTCTTCAAGCTTTCTCACCATGCAGTGGAAAAAGGTCTCTTCACACCTCCTCTTAGAATGAAAAGACATTTCACACCATGAGGACCTTTGTAATCCTTGGGCCCTCTACTGAGAACGGGCAGTCAGAGGTACTTATCTGGTCCCTAATTTAACTGGACGTTCTTGTAATGTTGGAGGGTACCTGTAAAACGTCTCGTGGACCTGAAAGAGACTAATCTGCTCCAGAGATGTTCCTAGTCTTCCAAATGGAGAATCAGCTCAGAGCAAGAAGAAACTTTCAAGGAGGTAGCCCTTTGGAAGGATGCCTGCAGTATATCCCTGCTCAAGTGGACCACATCTGATGCAACCAACTCATTTCCTGTGGGTCACCAAATAGCCATTGGCTCTTAACAAGTTCAGATGGGTCCTAATCCTGGAGCCCTACATCTCTGTAGGCAGACCCTAGTAACGCATGAAGACCCCCAATGCAATCCATAGGGTTCTACGTAGGAATGAAGCACACGTGGTGTTGGGTTCGGGAACAGGCGTGGGGCCATGAGACATCAGGAGAAACTTCTTCAGGGTAAGGGTGGCCAAAATTTGGAAATGGGCTTCCAAGGGAGGTGGTGCTTTCCCCTACCTCGGGGGGTCTTTAAAAGAAGGCTGGATAGGCATCTGGCTGGGGTCATCTGTCCCCAGCGCTCTTTCCTGCCCAGGGCAGGGGGTTGGACTCGATGATCTGTTGAGGTCCCTTTTGACCCTAGCATCTATGAATCTATGAGATGTAGATGAGGAGAACAACTCCCTTTTTACCGCATCCAATCTGGGCATGCCAGACTGAACAAATGTGGTTAGAGAGTTTTTTTGACTTTTTTCCTTTTAATTCAGCTCTTCGATGTTTCCACTCCCAAGGCCAGTAGTGATAAATAAACCTCCTTTCAATAAGGGAACATTTTCTCATTTTAAACAATGAAGAATTAAGGGAGGAATCCATTTGACGATATATTTTTAAAATAATTGCCTTTCTGCTCATAAAAGCAGAGCATGTATCAAATTCCTCATGCGTCACATACCTCAGCAGGTTTTTACGACGTGAAAGCCATGCTGAGGGGCTCGACAGTCTTCTGTGGGTAGTTTTGATTGATCTAACACTCAAGGTCCACCCTGAAAAACAGCCGTCTTTTTGGAACGACCGGACGTAGGGAAAAAAAAGTGTTTTTATAGAAAATCAAAGTTCACGTCCAATCTTTCAGCCTGTCCTAGTTCTTTGCTTAAATTTATGGGTGGCTGTAGGTGATTTGTTGCTTCCTGGAAGAGCCTCTTACTTCACGTTTAAAGCCATCTCCATGACTCAGAACAGAGAATACAATCTGAGAGTCTTGTAGCATTATTTTTGTGCAACGTGAAGTGTCGGCCCAGCAGTGCAAAATAATTGACTGACCCCATTCTTAAAATTCAAATCAGTGGAAAGAGATCCCCTCTGTTTGGATAGTGCTCCTGGAAACCATTTCAAGAGGACATGTTGGTATTTCCAAATGTATCGATTCACATAGCAATTATGGGGTGTGACGATTAGTGGTACAGATGAAACGATGGTATTTATTGCTAGTATACTGCAGATATATGTGTCTCGCTATCCAGTTCAGTGCTGGAAGACTGGAACAGGATTTCCAAAAGACTGTTCTCAAATGAATAGATCCCGCACAATAACCAGGCCGCCTCTTTTCTTTATTCCTCCTGACCCTCCTTTTTCTTCCCCGTGTTCCTCTTAATCCGGCTCATAACATCTTTTTTTGTTATCTCCCCTCTCCTGCCTCCCACTGCAGCAGGATAGCTTTTCCATTTCTTCTAGTAAGACCTGTCAAAACTCTAGTCAAAATGTTTTTTTCCCACTGGAAATTCAACTTTTTGATTTTTTTTTTTAAAAAGGAGAAATACCTTTTTACTGAAGAAAATGCCAACTTTGGGGCAGCATCCCTCTGAAAAATGTTCAGCCAGGAATTAAAAAACAGAGGATTCTCTCTGAATTTTTTTTCATTTTCATCGTCTTAAGAAAAAAAAGTTGAAATTTCTCTCAGGTGGCAGGTAAAAGATTTTCCAACTGGATCTACCTTTTAGTATGTTCTCTCTTCGAAATGCCCAGATCCTTTCTTAAGATCCACTTGTTCCAGAAATTATTCCTGCTCTTCTCTCTCCAATAAGCCCTTCATACTGCCCTTTATCTGATCTGCCCATTGTCTCTTAATTTTTCGTATATCCTTTTTTTTTAATGCTTCTGGGCAGAGAATATAGTCAAAACTACATATATAGGTAGTCAATCTGGATTCATACCAGCCTAGAAGAAATCAGAATGATGGGTGTTTTGTTCCCATGGAAATTCACATTTGGATACATATTCTTATTATTGATACCGGGTAATCAATGAAGGGCAGTATAATGCTGACTTTGTCTGACTTGTGCTCTCTCTATACCATCGGCAAGTTATTCCTGAAGCAGAAGTCTTTTCAAATACTATAAAGAGGAGCCTCTAAATGAGTGTGGAAAATGTGTAGGAACACCCAGAAACCTTTCAGGTTCTTGACCAAAATGGCACCCACCCACAGAACTATATATTAACTACTACAAGCATGTATTTCCTTGCACAAATGGAAACTGGTTCATGTTCAAGAATCTCAGAAATTCTGTGCACCTTTCTAGACACCTCACTGATAATTTGACCCAAAATGTGGGACCTTTTAAATTAAATTACATTTAAAAAATATTTTGTTAGAAATTAAAAAAAACACTTGTAGGTATTATCTTGCGAAATAGCATTATGTATAGAAAAGCATTACCCATGCCATTGTTTCTGTGCTGGGCAAGATTCATGGAAGCAATGGTATTGTCAATCTACTTCCCAGCAAATGTCATTTAAAATTGTTCTGAGCTCCTGTTTTAGGAAACATGGTAGCTATAAGAGTTAAAAAGAATGCTTTCTATCATTTTTAGCTGCAGCAATTTCTACATCTTGCATCATGGCTAATGTGGCAAAGGTTTAATGCTATTCTTTTTCATAGCATTTGGTGCCTTCCAACTGGCCGAATATATAAAATAAGAAAACTTTTTGTACTTCATAGTGCCGCTCTCATGGTGGTCTGGCAACTGTTCAGATGATACATTTGAAGAGTTCACAGACAGCATCTTGGCGACTTTTTCAAGCCTTTCCTAGGATTTGACATTTGTGATTCAATTCACTTTTTACCCCTTGGCCATGACAAATAAACATCACTGGAGTCAGAAATAACGGCAACTCATTCAAAGAGAATACAACCTTGCCCAGAAAGTGATTCTAACTGAAGCCTGAAATCACAATAACATTCGCCATTCCCTAGACACGTGGGGAATATAAGATTGTGCATGAAATAACCTAATTTAAAAGAAAACCCGGTGATGACCACCAAGAGGCCTAAACCTGTTTTTTTCCCATTGAACTGATATTCACATGTGATGTTCATGAACACTGTACAGGCCCTCGGAAGGAAGAATAGATTCCTTAATCATTTAGGACTTTGCTCCATATGTAAGAAGACTGCAGATGACACCAAACTAGGGGGAACAGTAGAAAGACTGCAGGGTAGGGCTGGAATTGAGAGAGACCTTGACATATTGAATGACTGGACCGAGAGAAATCCGATGAGGTTCAACAAGGACAAGTGCAAAGTCCTGCACTTAGGACACAACAATCCCATGCACCGGGACAGGGTGGGGGTGACTGGGTGGGCAGCAGCTCTGCAGAAAAGGACCTGGGGGTGACAGTGGACAATAAGTTGAAGATGATCCAACAGCGTGCCTTTGTTGTGAAGAAGACTAATGGCATCCTGGGCTTCATTAGTAGGAGCATTGCCAGCAGATTGAGGAAGTGATTATTCCCCTCTATTCAGCATGGGTGAGGCCACAACTGTAGTACTGTGTCCAGTTTTGGGCCCCCACTACAGAAGGGATGTGGACACACTGAAGAGAGTCCAGAGGAGGGCAATGAAAATGGTGAGGGGGCTGGGGGACAGGACTTCTGAAGAGAAGCTGAGGGAACTGGGCTTATTTAGTCTGGAGAAGAGAAGACTGAGAGGGGATTTAATAGCAGCCTTCAACTCCCTGCAGGGAGGTCCAAAGAGGATGGAGCTGGGCTGTTCTCAGTGGGTGCGGATGACAGGACAAGGAGCAACGGGTGCAAGCTACAGCAAGGGAAGTTTAGATTAGATATTAGGAAAACTTTCTCACAAGGAGGGCAGTAAAGCACTGGAACAGGTTACCCAGAGAGGTGGTGGACTCTCTGTCCTTGGAGGTTTTT
>NW_017728998.1:6586182-6607585 GCF_001723915.1 Gavialis gangeticus | reverse complement strand
TCTGTGATTCTCTGTCCCCTTACCGGCCCTTGGGAAGAAGCCTGAAAAAGAAGTTAATAGCTAGAGTATTTTATTCTTTTATTTTTTAAATATGCCAGTACCTTATATATCTGCAGCCAGAATAAGTCACTATAGAGGGAAAAAGAGGATGACAGATTATGCCCTGGTGTCTGCTGAAAGATCTGGGAACTGTGAGTAATGTGGCTTTCCTAGTGGGGTTTGGCATACTTTCAGGCTGTCCCATGTTTGAATCAGTGCTGTTATTTAGGGACTTTCATCTGTTCCCTGGTGGTCTGTCACATAATCTTCCATTTTTGTAGAGTTGCATGGCGGGAATGGAGACTTGATCTTTTGGGAATACAAGCTGTTAAACTGCATGACCCTAGAACTAAGGAAAAATAAAAAAGAAAGAGAAATTCAAACTCCTTAAATGCATCCCCGTTTCCTGTTCACAAACATATGCATTTATATGTATACATGCTGGTAAAAGGCAGGGTCACTAAAGATGAAATTTTACTCTGCTCTGACACTTGGAGTTTCCCTTTATTTAGAATGGGAAATATTGCAAGAATCAAAGCACGTTTAACTACCACTAATGCTGTGCACTGATTTACAGCGGCCTCCACTGTATGGATGCATATTTGACTGTGAAGTACAGCATTTCTAGCCCCAGCTCCCTAAACTGGCACTTTTTTTTTGCCATGTGGAACATGCAGTTGTAATTAAAGATGTTTGCCGAAAATCTCATTCCCTATCTGTGATACAAGATTGGACTGGGAAGAAAGCATTTGTATAATCCTGGAGAATCAAGGAAGATGCATCATGCATGCAACAATGCCCTTTCTTCTAAACAAATGCACATTCCTTTGTCTTTTCTAAGACCCAGTGCAAAACTAGAGACTAACTTTTTTAAAAAAAGGTCTTAACTCTTGAGAAAGAGTTTCAATGAAAAGGTAAAACAGAGCTGTCCATTCAGCACCATGATTTCAATGGGGGTAAAGGAAGAAGACCAAAGGGAACTGGCTGTGGTTGAATCATCTGTGTTAAATTAACATTGCTTTGAAAATTCCTTCTTTACCCAAGCGTGTACAAGGCTGTATCAGCAGGATGGGCTGCTGGGACCTTATTGGTTCCAGCAGATTTTCATCCATGGTTGCTTTTTCCTGCATTTGAATTAATGCTTTTTTTTTTACCCATACTGTGCCACCAGCTTCTACTGTTGTGGCTGGGTGGTCAGGTGGATCCCTGTCTAACAGCGAGGGATCTCCCAGCTGGGCTGGGAGAATCCTCTGGTGTAGATGTAGTTACATTTTCAGCCCTTCTTTTGCATTGGTACAGCTTGGGATGGCCATGGTTTTACTCTTCTTGTACAGACCAAGCTTTCTTAATATAATAAAGTACACATTGGCAGTGCTTTGCCAATGCTCATAGTTCTCCACCAGCACAGTGTCTCCCAGGGTTAAGCAATTGTTAAGGGTGGAATAATTTGCTCTAAGAATAGAGGCATGTGAATACATTTCTATGAGGCATTGGGGGGCTGAATAGAGGTCATCTCATCCCTGTTACCACCCATGTGCATGCTGTCACCTCACAGTAAATGAAGGTCAACTTGAAGTACCTTACTTCTCTTGCACTGAGGGCTCAGCTACTACAGGTGAGTTTGCATTTAATAGGGGTAAGAAAGGGAACACTGTGGAGAGTTATGATGGGGACACTGTTGTATGGCAAAGCTCATCCTCCCCTGCCTTCAGTAACTTGCTTGCATATCTGCGCCCTTGGTTGTGATGCAAACTATCCTGCGAAGGAAATGCTCTGAACTCAATTGATCTCATTGGTACCTGTGTTGAAAAGAGAATTTGTCTCATGGGTTGTGGTGAATGCTGGCATGCTCAGACAGGCTTATTGATCTGTGCTTGCATCATAGGATTTGAACACTGGATAGCAGAGTGTGTTAGGGGAGTGAACACTGGATAGCGTGTGTTAGGGGAGTGAGCCGTTTCACCTCCGTCACTCCCTGGCAAGACCCAGCCTCAAGGCTACCAATTGCCTCACTGAGATAGACTGGGCTGCTATGAGATAAGGGCAGAGTGAGTGGTTTGAATGCAATTCTGTCAGCACTGAAACCAGATCAAACAGGATGGGTCCAAAGAGGGCAAGTCTGCTTGGGATGCTCCTGAGGCTTCTGGGAAGTTTGCAGCTTTCTGAGAAAATATAAGTCTGTTCTTGCTCGGGAATTTAAGAACGCCTATCTAATGTCACTTGTATGAGCCATAAGATAAATGAGACTAAATATGCAAGTAGGCTGTTCGCTCTTTTGAAATCTCCCTTCCCCCTGTAATGCTTTGTTCCAGTGACATAATAAAAATGTTTGTCTTAGGAAAGTTCTTGGAAACTACTTCCTTGGTCACTAGTTCCTGATGGTGTGATATTTAGGTGCCCTAAGCTCAGCCAGATTTTCAAGTTGGTCAGCAACTGGTCTGTGCTTCACTGGTGCAGGAGGGAAAGAACTGCATGATTTCACCTGGAGACAAGTAGGGGCCTACTACTGGATGGCAGAGGTTGCAGATGCACAACCATGACGGCTCCTTGGTTTTAAGTCAGGATTGCACTATATCCCACATGCTCCCCTGGGGGCTATCATTTTGAAAGGGCAGACACGATTTTATCATGAGTTAATAATGCCGTCTGTCAGTGCAATGTGTTTCTTGAGAAACTCCAGATGGGGAACGCATTGCCTTATTTCTGTTGCATGGACCAAGGGAAATTCCTTATGGCTTAACTGGTTAGACCACAGGTATGCCTCTGGCAGGGGTCCTAGTTTAGTAGGAATAAAGGTGATGCAGGTTGGGCAGAGGTCCTTTTCAGCCTCTGGTAAGGTCTCTTTTTGGAGCCTCTAAACTAATCAGGTCTCAGCTCAACCATGCATGCTGTGACATCACATTGGTTGTGACTTGACGCAATTAGGTTGCACCGGCTGTGCGGTGTGAGTGATGTGACACCAGTTGATTGATGATTCTGGCACGAGTCTTGCCCATCAGTGATGGTGACTTGGTTCAGGATATGTACAGTTTCTATCCAGCAAATCACCTTCCAGTTATTATCTCCTATTGGCAGCTAGCTCCTGGGTGGTAGGAAAGAAAGTGTTTCCAAAGTACTCTGCAAAAACTAAAAGAAAGAGTTGTCAGATAAGGTTCTTTGGGTAAATATGATCTCAAATAGCTGGAAAAATTCATCTTTGCAAACTTTCGGGTACAAATGCCCTTGGTCAGGCTGAGGAAGCATCTGCAGTTGGCGTGTGCTCTTCCTGGATGGAAGGGATAGTAAAGAAGCCAGAGGCTGGTCTGCATGCAAGGAAGGCAGTCAGTGAAGATATGTCCTTAGACCACCTGGTACCCAGGAAAGAGTTGGGACATTATTGTCTAGCATATCCAGGACTTGAAAAGACCTGGAAACTACTAAGTATCATCATGCTAGAAGAACTAAGGAAACCAAAACACTGGGCCTAGCTATACAAGTTGCTTCCATATATTAAAAATATCCATTATTTCAAAAAAGTAGAAGTAGGAAAGATTAAGCTTCCAAGAAAAGAGATGTAGCTTTTTTTATTGTTGCTGTATCATAAACAGGACAGAAACAAACCATTTCCTTGGAAAGTTTCAGAAGACATGGAATAAGGAATGGGTTTTTTTTTAAATGTGTTGCTTATGGAAGATGTGTCTTCACACACTGGCCTTGCAGATGTTTTCAATTAAGTGATGTGCCTCTTAAGCTGTGGTAGCTTCTGTTAGTATTTTGTCACCAGCTCCTGGGTTGTGTTTCAAGACAGGCGAAGTACTCCATCCATAGAAATCTTCTAGGTGGGTCAGTAAGGTTAGTAAACAATAACAGTCTTTTGATTTACATTAATACATGAATTACATGTTATATTAAAGCAGAAATGACTATATGGTGAAGTCTGCATTGTTTGTGGAGATAACGGTGTACAGCCTGTTGCTTTCGGAGGATGCAACAGAAACTTTTCTGTAAGGATCATCTTCTGTTTTCTTCCGAGCCTAAAAGCAGCAATCGAGGAAATCATTTTGGCTGTGAGAAATCTGTAATCTTCATGGACGCTTTTATGGAACAATGAGGAATGAATTTGTCCCAATGCATTTTGTCTTGAGTTAAAAGAGGCATTTTCTTCCATGGAGAGCCACCAGGCAGGCTGGCTAACCATGTTTCATATCACTCTAGCTGTGTTATTACATATATTAAGATGCAACTGGTATCAAGTGCAAGTACTTGATTTGCATGTGTAGTCCCGGTGATTATGCGTGTAAGCGAGAAGTCAACGGCTCTTTTAACAGTGCTAATAGTCTTAAGAGTGCTACCAAATGGCCAGACTCTATCTCAGGTCAAAAGGCCAGATTTTCAAGTGTGCGTCAAAATTTTACCTGCACATTTGCACTCGTGCATTTTACTTCCTGAGATCTTCCCTAGGCACAGTTGGGTACTTCCACATCTCATCCAGCCTTTCACTGATCCCTTCGGTATGCCTGTGACCTGCAGCATGTGAGCTGAAGTCAGTCCTGTGCACTCAGTGCAATGCATCTGATGTTTGTGCACACAAATAGAGATCAGGGAGCCAGTGATCCAGGATGACATCTGCACTGAAATATGTTTCTAGATCAAAGACTTTGCTTCCAACCATTTCATTGCATGTATTTCCTGGAACAAAGGGGGAACTACAGCATGTTACGGAAGGGGATACAATAAGGTACTGGCATTTAAAATTGTAGCCACGCCAGCTGTCATATTGCTTTTTGACATCTTGAGTGTGGATGTGTTGCTGAGCCCCACAGGCTTCTTTTGTTGTTGTTGCCAGTCCTGATCCTAGACAAATCAGGGAGGATTGAGTGTAAGGCTAATTAACTTCCTACCCCCCCTACAGAAAAAAAGGAGCCACTCATTACAAAAAATTGTTCTAACCATTTTGGTAAAAAAAAAACCAAACAGGGCAGGAGAGACTAGTTTTCATCTTGGGCACCAGCAATGGCTCAGGAAGGGTGAAAGGAAAGGAGAGAGATGTAGTTGAGTTTTTGTTCTCCGCACTCTAGCAGCCAGTCTGGCAAATCATAAATGTGCATAAATCCCTGTTGAAATGAAACCCAGCCAAGTTGCAGCTAAGTAGCACTCTCTGGGACATTTCAGAAACCGGGCCATTTTTTGGGGTGTTATTCTGGCCAGTGCTGCCCTGGAGGCACTGATCATCCTGGTTGTTACAATTCTTCCTCCAGTAAGACCTTTCACCCTGGCATTGTTTAATGAGGAGTGAAATCCTGCAAGAGCAGCTACAGCGGGTGTAATAGGATCTGTTACTTCTGACAGTAAGTTTTAATACCTTCAGAACAAAAAAATAAAATAAATGTCAAGAATATAATCCACCATTTCCACCTCTGGGTGTAGGAAACCAGAATAGTTCCTTAGTGGCAGCAAGAAATGGAGAGGATCTAACTTTCATCAGACGGGGCGTGGAAATTAATCCACTGTTAAAGACTTGTATACCTATGCTGGTATTCTTCATTCATATACCTCTAGGGTCCAAACACTGGGAGCAAAGAGGAGGAGGACAAGGACTTATATGTCTTACAGCAGTTTCCACTGGACCAGTGAGGACTGGGCCTTGTGTTAGACATTGAGCAGATGCCATGTGAAAGGCAGTCCCTGCTCTGAGGAGCTTGCAGCATGAGACAAATGCTTTTAACAATTGATTGGAGTTGAGAGGGATGCCTGTGGTTGTGCAGCTTACCTAGGACCACAGCTAGAGGCTCTGAGGTTGTCAGGAGCAAGATTTTTTCCTTTCCAGGTTGTCTACGTGGTGGCCAAAAAGGAAAAACAATTTTCAGGGTGAACTCCAAGATGAGGCCAAGCAATTGGACAGTAAGCACAAATTTCCCCTGTAACTTTGGCCCCTGCAAAACAGAGTAGATACAAATCTGAAGGCTTATGCCAGCAACCACATGAAAACTTGGATTCATGCCTGCAGTTGCATTAATAGAAACCCTTGGCCTTACTGTTACTCATCATAGTGGACTAATATGCATTTTACAGTCAGAGATGCTGCCCTCCTGGAAGGGAGTTACCCTTTGGGAAAGTTATCTCCTTCCCACTTCTGATGATGATTTTATTCCTATCATTGAGGAAAGGTCCTGATGAATTGTGACCTTACGTTTTCTTTGTTGGAAGCCAGGGGTGCTTGAGAAATATCTTATTTCCTTTGCAAAAGGACTGAGCCAAAGAAATACAGATTGCTCTCTTCAATATGTCATGAGACAGGCGTGGATTTGGTGAACGGGAACAAACCTGGAGGTTTCCATTGCCTCTGTGATGATGAAGGGCAAGTGCTTTCACACATGGTAGGGCTGGGGCATCTTGTTTGAGCTAACTCATGCAAGGAGAGCCAAGGCATTTCAGCTCCTTATCCTTCATTTTCAGAATATACATTTTTCTTTTCTGGATGCCAGTCTATCATGGTTAATTTAATGGGCAGCTTGCTCCCCAAGAGTTGTAAAAAGGCCGAGCCATCACATACTGTACAAATCTTGTCCTTGACTCCTACTCCTAAGTGAGGTGTGTGTGTGTGTGTGTGTGTGTGTGGAGGGTATTTATATTCCCTTCTCCTGCTTCCCACCTCTGCCTCTCAGTCAGTTTTTCCAGCCCAGTCTGTTCCTTACCTTAGACCAGATTTTGGCCCGAAGTGCATCATGGTACCACATGTTGTACATAAATGCATTGGAGCAGTACATTGAGCCATTAGCAAAAGACATCTCATTATTCTTGACCAGTCACACGAGCTCAGCCTGGACAAGATGACCTGTCTAGAAAGTGTCTTCTGCACTTAGCCTTTCCCCTGGGAGGGCTAAACATCTAAATCTCCCACTGGCTGCCTAAAAACCAGACTAGGGACTTCCTTATTGTACAGAGAGGCATAGGCACTTTGGTCATTCAAAAGATGGATAGTAGTTTATTGGACCAAAGTGACCATAGGTGACATGTAGGGGGTGCACAGGGGTGCACGTGCACCTCCTGAGAGTATTGGTGCCCCCCCGAGAGCGAGCACTGTTGGCTTAGGCAACAGGTGTGTGGGGGGAGCCCTCCCCAAGAAGAGCCGCTGGCACTTCTGGGCATGCCGCCGGCAAAAGTGACTTCAAACCAGTCTCTATCACTGTGCATCAGAGATTTTTAACACCTCTGTTTTTGCAAACACCAAGTACAGATTTGTGTTTCTGCTCATGTATATTGACAGGCTGTCAGAAGCTTGCAAAGGGCACTGTCTCGATTGTCGGAAATCTCTCTGACCTCCAGTGTAAATAGGATAAGTCAAAATAAAGTCCCAAAGGCATGTAAAGGAACCAAGCATGCTGTGCACCTTCACCCTGGGTCAATACTCAGATCCTCCCTGTGCATTGGGAATAAGGATAACTGAAGGTGCAAAATAAAAAACTTATATACAAAATGGTCTTCGTGGAGCACATCTTTTACATCCCAAGGTTCAGTACCAGGGCTTGAAAGTTTCTTCTTCTGAAAATCATACTCAGTAGTAAAGTGTAGAAGCTAATTATCCTATTACTGTTGTCTGTTGGCAATTCTGAAACATAAGTGAGTTGGGAATAGTTTTGGCCTTGAATCTGAATGGCCTATCTTTCTGCCAGTCACCCCATATATGCTACTCACAAGCCATTGCTGATGTGTGATAGCCAAGCAAAAAAAGTCACTTGTCTCTTTATATGAACTTGACTATAATTTGATGGACAATAATAGGGCTAAATACTATGTGTAAACACCCCCACCTCACCCCGGGGTAGAAGTCAAAGGCAAGATTTGTACATGACACCTCATCCTTTCCATTCAGATCTTCTTTTAATATGGCATATAATATGCCATGTTATTCAATGGGTTCCTGACAGATTTGCCGTTGGCTTCTTACTCATCAAGCACAAACTGAAAATAAAAAGCAAAATGCACTCAGTTGACACTTTATCCCCATGTTGAATTCCTCATTTGTTTCATGTCACAGCTTTAGGCTTTCTCCAGATGGTGCAATGAGTGTAAATACACATGTTTAAAGCTGAAGAGCTGGGTTCACTGCTCAGGGTCCCTGAGCACCGCAGTTCACTGGTCCCAACACAAATCTGGGGTAACTAAACAGGGGAAATATGCAACAAAGACAGCAAATTCCAGTGTTTTATGGGAGACTATAATGATTTAATAGGCTCTAAGGGAGACCTTATTCATGTTGATGAACATTGGCTCATATGAGATGTCTCATTGAAGTCAGCCTGTGTATGCCTGGATGAAAAATGACCCAGAGGCTAAGGGTCTATGTGTCAATTTGGTGTCTTTGGCTCTGTTTCCACCAGAGGAAGCCTTGTCCAAGGGTAATAAGCCATTAACCTATATATTTAGGGATATCTGCATTCAGTCTCCTGCTTTGCTGAAAAACTCACTCTTTGACCTTGGGCAAGTGGTTGAATATCACATCCACAAAAAAAACCTAAGTTCTGCTTAACCAGCCCTGCAGATGTTTAGCTGCCACATGAATGCTGGAGGAGTGTCCAAGGGTCTGCCAACAAAGTCAAATCCCTCGATGACTACATTTGTGCTGCTGGGCTTTTCCAGACTTGCTTAAGAGAGCAGCCTGGTTTCCTCAGGATTTACAAATGAGGCGGTCCCCTGTCTCAGCTGTGGGGGATTCTCAGCTGTCTCGCTCAGCTCCTTGCAAAATGAGTGGAAGTGGTGCTTATTCCTTTTGCCTACTAACTCGAGGGTTAGAGCATCCATGCAAAGCCTAAGCTCAATTCCTGCTTTTCCCTGAAAGGATCTGAACCTTCATTTTCCCTCTATAGTATTATGCTAACCAGCAGGCTAAATGTATTCTAGGTTAGGGCCTTCTTGATTCTGTCTAGCCGCTGGTGCACTTAGCAAGGCATGCTGAAATACCAGGTGTGCCAGAGGCAGTGAGGTTTTGCACATAGGTATGACTTCGTAGCCCAATGGATACTCACCTGGGAAGGAGCAGAGCTGGGTTCCAGGCCCATCCCGATGAACCCAGGTCTCCATACTCGGGGTAGCTTTCCCCACTGCTAGGCTATGGAGTTGTGTTCCCTCAGCAAGGTGGGAAATGCAGGTTCAAATCCTTTCAGGCCCTGGATCTGGATCTGCCACCTCCTGGCTGAGTGCTCTAACCACTGTGTTACTGCACAGTGAGGTCTTCACCACCGCCAGCTGTTACTGGTGAGAAAGGTCTATCTAGCAGAGCTGTCCAACTCCAGGAAATGTTTAGCTTCATGGATCCTGATAAGAGAGAGTAAGACATTTAAAGCCCTAGGAAGGGTGGAGCTTACAACATGCCCCTCTCCTGCAAATTTCCTATTAGGTGAGGTGGCCTCTATTCGTAGATACTTTGCTCTCCTCCTCTGATTCAGGTGCTGCAACATTCAGTATCAGGGATCTTTCGTGGATGCCACTTGACTTTCCGTGCTTCAATCTCGTGCCTATAAAATGGGGACAAGAGCCATTCCACATCGTAGGGTGCCTCTGGGAGGATGAATGCTTTGAAGAGGCTGATGCGTGACGTGGCTATTGTAGGAATACAGACAGCTTCTACAGAACTGGGAACATATATAAACTGATGCTTCATCGCAGGGTCTTATGGATGTCAGATGGATATCTCCCAGTGCTGCATTCTGTGGTTCTGTGGTATGGGTCTGCCTGAAGAGACCAAACTGCAACGAGGTCCTTAGGATCACTGAGGTTTAGCATGTCACCTTCTGCATCAGGTCCATAAGGAGCTACTGCCGTCGTGCAGAAACTCAGATATATTCTCTCTATTATGGACTTTAGCTTTTAATCTCTCTAACCCCATAGAGAGCTAAGCAAGGCTCCAGTGCATCACTCCCTTGGTAAATCAACCTTCTGTATCCCGAGTGTTTTTAGAAGTCCAAAAGAGAGCAAAGTATTTTGGCATCGAGACTCAATGTCTCTTTCCTGTTCTTCTTTTGTTTTGTTTTCCACCATAGGAAAAGACTGCATGCTGTGTAATTGCACATTCAACCAAGCCTGGGAACTGAGGAACCGTTTGGTGGAGAGGCAGCTCATGACCTTGCCCAAATGTATCCAAAGATATTCTGCTTGACCCATTTTTTTTATGATTCTCTTTCACTGTGGGTGAGGCCTTTCCTGTGGAAAAACACAAGAAGTCCCCCAGAAATGGCACTCCTGCAAGACCTTTCCATTGATTGGGATAAGTCAAAGGAGTGCGTCAGCTGTGTAGTTTTTCTTTTCGGAGAGGAGAAGGACATCAGGAAGTCTTTTAATCCTTGCTAGATTGCAAAATGATGGAAACTTGAGCAAGCTCCAGACAGAATTGGGATCAAAAACACTAGTTTTTGGGAATGACTCGATTCTGTTCCAAAACCGGAGTTTTGTGATGCATCCATCCCAGAAAGACAGCTGAGTTTTACATCTTAAAATATTCTTCAGCAAGTTTCTGATGGTGTTCTCTCAGCTCTTCCAAGTGGTTTTTCTGGTGCTGGGTGAGATGGCATGAGACTGTTAACCCTGTTCTCAAAAGCAGACACTTATGTCAGAGCACTTACCACTCCGGTGTGGAAATCCAGTCTGGTTTTTTTTTGCAAGTATATTTCTAGAGTGCTAGCATGTATTCCTTAAACTTGTATGAGAAACACCCAACCAAAAAGCAATTTATATTTGAAGTTGGCTGGCTAAATAGTCTAGTTTTCTCTTGCAAAACATGATGCAAGAAGATTTTTTCCTGGATAGTCTTTTGGTCTTAGTTACTTAGGTAACTTGTGTTAGGGATGCAAAAGGCCCTTCCTCGGGTCCGGGCTCAGCTTCGCTTTCAGCATTCAATCGTGTTCCAATGACTTGAAAAGGGATGCTTTTGAGCATATGCTTAACTGAATCTAGATTACAGTGCAGGGCTGCAATATATTGGGCTCAGGGCAGCGCTGTAGCTGTCCCACATTCAAAAGGATAACCTTCACCCACACCATGTAAGAGAGGCTTTCTGTTCAAGGGTATGATTCCATCCATGATAAAGACCAAAGGTTGCATGCATCTGTACAAAACCAGCCCCTTGCAGTCTGTACTGTGGCAGTGATTGCTACTACGAATTTCTGTAATTAATTATTCAAATTCTGCAAAAGCAGCAAAGGCCTTTCCCTGCAGTCACTGGAAATGCCAGTCAGGTTGCTAATGACTGCTTTGGCAATTGAAGCCTATTGTTCACAGAGGACAGAGGATTTGATGAAGTACAAAGTGTGAATTGATTTCCATGATCATTGTAGGAAAAGATGGAGATGGCTGGGGTAAATGCCTCATTGGCACTGCAGGAGAAAAGCCAAGGTCACATGAGTTTTGATTGGTTTTTAATAGATTTAATTAGCTACCTGGGCTGCTGGATAGGAAAAAAATAGTTAAAACAGCTTTATTATCTTAAAGTGGATGAATCTGGTGCTTTCTCCTATTCTAGCATCTTCTAATTGTTGGTCTTTGCCCTCAAAATCAAATGCCACTAAACACGGTAGGCTCTGGGATGGTTTAGGTGTCTCCTTCAATGAGGTCTTAGCTGTGCTCTGATATAGTATCATTATCCCTAATTTCTAGACTCTTGTAGTGCAATCTTCCACCCTACATGAGATCCCTGGACAGCACACAGGAAGAGGAAGACTCCTCAGACAAGAGCTACAACCCAGCCAGCATGGAGATGCCTAGTGCCAACCTGTTCAGTACTACCTAGACCTAAGCCAGCAAAAATTGAACCCAAAAGACAAGGCTGAGTCCTGATCCCGGCCCTGAAGGTAGGCGCCTATGATGCAGAGTTAACTTTTCTTTCAAAACCTGGTGGAAGGAGGTGATGACCCCTGCTATTGATGGACAATCTTAGTGGTTAGAGCTCATGACTTTGGAGGACTGGGTTCAATGCCAGCTCAGCCTGACAGAGTTCAGACATACTTCTCCCACTTCCCAAACGCGTGCTGGACCCCCCGGGTAGAGGCTGTTTAGATTGAGGCCTGCTTTACCTCTCCTGGGCAGAAGCTGTGAAAAAGGATTAAAGCATTTTATCCAAGGACTATGGACTGTCAAATGCAGGAGGGGAGCACATGCTAAGATCCCCCCATCCCAAATGAGTTTCCTGCCCAACTAAGATAGAGAGTCAGGCTTCCCTTTGTCCTCTTCTTTTGGTCTAGTGAGTTCCCAGTGCTTTTCTGTGCTGTGTCGTAACTTAAATGGGCAAGCTGCACACATACGTGCACCCAGAGAAGCCTAGATGGGAGATGTGGGTTGGTGTCCATCAGCAAGTCGAATGAGCTGAATGGAAGCCTTTTACTTCCTTTCACTTCCCTATAGAAGGAGGCCTTACCCAATACTTTCTTTGAATGAAAGTACTGGCTGCACCTGCATTTTTTGTGCAGAGCCTGATCCTACTGATGTGCATTAAGCTCACTCTAAAAATACCTACTAGATTGAGTCCCTTGGGTTTTTTTTGTAGAGATATACCTAAGCCCCAGATCATGAGTGGGTTTAGGGGTGAGCTAGGCACTGAGCTGGAGCAGTTCTGGACATGCACAGAGGGGTATTTCTGGGCACCAGGGGCATTTTGGAGTCGAAACATAGGTTTTGCCATTAGACACGGGCTGATTGGAGTTGTCAGGTTTGTAACATTGGACTTAGATACCCCACGATCATATATTCACCAAAATAATACTGCTGTTTTGGTGGCGGGGCACTGCTGCCGCCCTTGTCTTCTCTGCTTTTTACCTGTGGCACCTGGTAGGATGCTTTTGAACTTGGTTTGCATAGCTTGCTTTTTGCTCAGGCACGCAAGGAGTCGGAGGGAACAACTTTTAGGACTCTCTGGGTAAAAGGTTGCCTGTCAATGCTGAGGACTGGGCTTGTCAGCCCAAGGGGCCCCAGCCACTCTCATGTTTTTGTGCATCGGTTTTGGGATCTGATCCTTTGCGATATCTCTCCGCTGGCCAATAGATGGCAGCACCCCATTTAGCATTCCCCAGTCACTTGCTCTCCCCAGCCTTTGGCCTCCGCGTATGGCAACACTGCATGTGTATCAAGATAAATAACCACACTATTTCTTTTCTTTTTGTGTACTCCAAACAGCTTATATAATTGCCGTTTTTATTTTTTTGGGGGAAGAAGTGAGAGGGGCTGAACTTTGTAAAGCGTGAAGGAGCCAAACAAGACGTCTGTTGTGCGTCCAGGAGATGCCTTCTCAGCATCCAAGAGGATTTTGACGATCCTAAGCAACCCACCCCACGATTAATCCACTCGGTGCAGTTAATTATTTCTTATCTCAGCAGGGGGACGTGGATCGACAATACTCCAGTGTGTTTTCTTAAGAAATAGTGCAAATGAGAAAAGAAAAAAAAGCAGAGGGAAACAAAGCTAGCTGCCCCACCAATAATACAGCATAACCTGGGTCCTCACCAGCTGGCAGGAGGTGGCGCACAGACTAGCAGCAAGTCTTCTTGACCTTGTGGAGGTCTCGTTCCTTTTCCCTTTACCAGTACCCTTTCCTGCCATGGCAGGGGGTCGGACTTGATGATCTGCTCAGGTCCCGTCCGACCCTAGAAACTATGAAACTATGAAAGCAGAGCAAAGGACTCACAAGGAGTAGCCTTACAAACCATCGTGTGCTCAGCCAAGGGAATAAATCACAATTTGTTGGCTGGGAGCTGAGGGATACAGAGAGTCCCAGGGACACTCGCACGTCCCAGGATTAGGGTGTAACATTGTTCGGAGCAGTTCAGTCCAAGGTCCTCTGTGACCTTTGCAGTTTTCTGATGAGCATATAACCCCCGGAGCCCATTGTAACTATGAAGGGCAGGAAGCTGAATTCATTACTCTTGCACAGTATCTACATATCCTCACTCAGATGCTTTGTCTCACTGCTTTGTGCATGTGTGTGTATGCTCACGTGTGTGAGCAGGTCCTGGTAACATTTTAACACTTTGCTTTCTGGATTTCACTGCCTCATTTCATGGATTGCTGTCGGTGAAAGGAAGGTAAAAAGGGTGGATGTAAAGAAGATGATTGTAACCGTTCACTGGTCAGCAGCAACAAGGCCCGGGTTCAAATTTCAGGGTACCCAATGTGGCTCAAGCCCCCACCTAGAAATTGGGGATCCCTGAATTTAGCAGGGGGGGTCCCACATCGACCAAAACCCCTCCTTGCAAGCAGTGGAAACACAAAAGAAGAGATTCATTACAGAAAGCAAAGGAGACACTAAAAGCAATTTGAAACACTATCAACCAGAAGGTATAGTTTATAGGTTTCACCCTTTTTGGGGAGATTCCCCCTTGTCCAGGCAGTCTGGAACTTGGGAGGGGGCTCACACAAAGGTTTAGTTCAGGGGCCTGCACCCCTATATCCGCCACGCAGCACCAGGCTGGATAGGGTGGCCCAGACCAGAGAGTCTTATGAGTTGATCCTTGGGATCCACTGCACCTTGGCTAGCGAGCACAGGTCCTTCTGTGATGCAAAGGGCCCCTTGTTGCTTTCTGGGAAGCTGGAGGATGCTGATTTCCACATCCATGGGATGACTGTAGCTCCAGTTACCGCACCTCAACATTTCTGGTTCCAGTTCCATGGTTTCAGCTGGGGCAGGACAGCTGCAAAAGGACTCAGAGAGGACCCAGGCCCATCCTGCCTTGGGGCCTGAAATACAGCTGGTCTCAGCTACAGGGCTAGCTGTTAGCCCAGCAAAAAGAGCCAGGCCTACGTGCGCCGGGGCCTGCAATACAGCAGGGCTCAGCCACGCAGTCATGCTGAGATAAAAGAAACTGCAACAGCAACAAAAAGATCCAGGTCTGTTCCTCCTGGCTCAAATCTGCCAGGCTTCAATCCTGGCCCCAAAACTATTCCAAGGATTAATACCCCCATGCATGCATGTGCGACTGGCGTCTGCATGCATCATGCGCGTGCAACCCATGTGCACCCGCTACATGTTGCCAGTGCCCCCATGACATTATCCCACTCAAAACCCAGGGGGAAGGGGGAAAAGAGGGAGAGAAGCTGAGTCCCAGACTCTGAGACCATCTCTCTCCTTTGATCGTAGGGTTGTTGGTTGTAGCCGTGTTGATCTAAGGACAGAGGCAGACGAGGTTTCTTTGGGCGAATGTGGTATCTTTTATTGGACCGACTCAATAGCTGGAAAAATCGTTCAGGCAGGGTTTGAATTACATTTTGAGTCTTGGGGAGCAGGGGTCTGCAAAAAAATTAAACGGGTTAATTAACAAGTCCACCTAAGCGAAGGAGCAATCCGATCAGAACCCCCCTCCCCAGGTTATGATTTTCAAATCTTACAAGGGGGGGCTTTTGTCTCTTATGGGGGAGCTCAGCCTCCCTGAGCTCCCCTTTAATTCGCGCTCTGCTTCCAGCTACAAACACCCTTCTTCAGGCACAGGGAGCCTCTGTTTTTTGTGTGTGCTCTCCTGGGTTATAGGGGAGCAGCATGCAAAATGCAGGGTTATGAACATGCAAATGCATAGCTGTGAGGATCAGAGGCCCTTTGAGATGTGAGACAGGTTAGGGGGGAATAGGGGGAATTTGAACCGGTGCTAGAATATAGCCTGCGAGTTCCCCTTCACTTAGCTCCAACTCACTTCTCCAGTGAAAAGGAGCCCCCACCTCCCCCCCACATAGGGAGAAGTTTTTTCCAGCTCACAATTAACTCCACCCTGCAGCTTCCTTAAGCTGCATCTGGGAAACTCCTATATACCTTGGCATGACATTACCCTAAGTTTTCCAATCAGGGCTTGCCACACTTCCAGCATTTATTTTAGATGATTAATTTAAAAGAACATTGACCAGCCTAGGGGTTTGATCTCCCCTGCTTAAGTGATTGAACACAGGCTTTCTCGTTTCAGCACACGGCAGGGGGTTTCTAAAACAAAGAGCCACAGGTCTCCGGACGCGACGGGGGGCTTTCTGCTTACCTGCTCAGGCAGCATGCTTCTTTCTCAGCTTAACAAGCAGACAAAATACAGCAGATATAGGCACATATTAAACAGGGTTATATTTAAAGCAATATGCACAGCAATGTGAAAGCGAACACACCATTGTGGTGCAAAACGGCTCGTACGTTTTCTGACGTGTAGGTTGTAGCCGCGTTGGTCTGAGGACCCAGGCAGACAAGGTTCCTTGGGTGAATCTGATATCTTTTATTAGACCCACTTAAATAATTAAGTGGGTTTAATACAAGATATCAGATTCACCCAAAGAACCGTGTCTGCCTGTTGTACGTTGTCTGTGTGTTACATGATATTGGCTGATTTTCCTTTCCAAAAGAGATAGGAAGATTTGGTGGTGAAAGCCCAAAAGACCGTGATCCTGTTCCTGGATCAAACGTGGGTTTTTTGGGTTAACATTAACTGCTCCAATATGTGTGGACATACCCTGAATTTTGGTAGAGGCCTGGGGAAGTAGGGCCATCTTCAGAGGTACGAAAACCTATCTCTTCAAAGTTCATGAAAGCAGCAAGTATGAAGCACCTATTCAAACCAGGAAAATAGGGCATTGACTTTGTGTGATTCAATTTTCTCCATCTGGAATATAAGGGTAACGGCACTCCCTCGCCTTGCCAAGGTGGTGTCAGGCTTTGTTCGGTGATATTTGCAGAGTGCTCAAATCGTATATTGTTTTGTGCCATGGTGACTAAATACTTCATTCAATGCACAGGGCCCAGATGGAGGGAGAAGATCCATACCTTTGAGCTGCCAGCTAGCTGTACTTTAATGTTCCTTTTACCCCTTGCCTTGAGTCTCTTGATGAATAAACATGCCACCCACAACGCTGTGGATTATTATAGGCTCATAGCTGGCACTTGGCAGCGTCAAGGACACAAGGCATACTTCCAGAGAAGGAAAAAGCTGCTTTGATTTGTGAAAAAAAGTTCTGCAGCAACTCCCTTCAGCTGACTATTTATTTTTGTTGGGCATAGTTACCTCTCCTTTATAGAAATTAGTATCTGAACATCATCCATGGTTCCCCTGTAATAAATCTCAGTTGTCTAAAGGGGCAGGAGGGGGAAAAAGGGCCTCTGTAATTTATCTTTTCTCCCCTCCTCCCACCCCAATAGCCAAAGGAAAAGCCCCATGCAAAATCATTTATAATGAACTTACCTTTGACATCTCTAGCAATGTCTTGGCATGGCAACAAAATAAATTGCCCTCCTATCTCTGGGCAGTCAAAACGCTGGCTAATCCACAGCTCTCCTGTTTCTAATTGTAGACTGACAGGCCCTCTATCTTCTGTCTGTTAACTTGGAGAAAAAAGAAAACAATCAGAGAGGCTTAACAGATGTGATTTGGCAAATGTAGCAGAGGTGGGAGGGGAGGGGAAACTCCTGGGATTATAATGGTTTCGAGTCATGTCTTTGTCAGCTGAGTATGTTCACTTTATATGCAGTGGTTGTAGTTTCTTGAGAAACATGAACTCCATTTTCTATGGTGGCAAAACAATGTGAAATCGTACCCGGTGCTGTCTGATTCTTGGGTTGTGATGAATATTCAGGCTGAAAAACAGTAAAGGGATATCAGGAAGGCCGACTTAAAAGAAGATCATGAGTTCAAAGCCCTTCCAAAATGGAGAAAATTCCCATAATCTGCTTTCTAAGGGCTTTAAATTGCCAATCGGCTTGGTTTTCTTGTTGAGAGCTGAGGCTCTCAGTTACTCCTACACATGCCTGTAAGTGCTGGTGTGATAGCGCTTGGTCTAGAAACTCTCCAGCCTCCAAAAGGTTAATTTCTCTTTCTCTCGCTTTCTCTCATTTTTTCTCTCTCAAAATCCTTTAGAAATGCTAATTATTTCTACATAACAACATGACTAATAAAGAATATATAAAGGAGATGGCTACAGATTATTGCATCTGCTTTGCAGGTGCATAAACTGATCTTTAGGGTTGTTGGTTGTAGCTGTGTTGGTCTAAACTGATGTTTAACACCTAGGCCAGTCTCCCAGTGGCTCAATGTAAAGGAGGGATATCATTGTGGGGTGAGCTCTTGACCCTTATAAAGTCAATGTTGTGGATTTCAATAAGGTTTACATTTGACTACAGAGGTCCCAGATGTCTCCTGCCATGTCTTTATGTACTAGTCGGTGCTCTCTTCCATTCCTGTGACCCACTGTATTTCTTGATGGTGTAGCAGATTATTGTAGAGCAAGGCAGCCTGGCATTCTTTCTTGCTGATTTGTTAAAAATGATTGAGGATTTACAGTACCTTCCTCTTATTTACTTTAACCAAGACAATAAGCTTCCAGATTACATCTCTGAAGTGTTAGGAATGAGCTATAGGGATGCACTCCTGGGGTCATTCATACTCTTGGGGAGCCATTGGCCTGCTCATAGACTTGTGACAGTAATAAGAGGCGATCAGTGCATTACCCTCTGCCTGTGCTCCAGGCTTTTCAATAAAGGGCTTCAGTGCAGCTCAGTGGATACATGGGGATAAATTTGGGTGAAATGCTATTTAGAATGATGCGGAAGAAAGTAACCCAAGCAAAGGCCATTGAGATCTAGTTTATTGACTAGAAATCAATTAAAATCAAGAAGGATTTAAGATTATCCTCCATCCACAGAGGAGGAATTACATCCTACAAAGACCAAAATGACCTTTCAGGACCTGAGCACAACGACTTTATATTTTGCTGATTGTTACAGAGCATCTTCTAGCTGCACATTGTTAACCGCTTGTATTTACGTAGGGTCTTTACAAGTATAACGTCTTTCAGTATCACAATGAGTGAAATGTTATTGTATTATGACTGCTTTAGAGAGTCCTTAAGGGGTTAAGTGTGTTCCAGACAAAATATTTATATTGTTGCTATTAGCACAAAAGTGGTGGGAAAAAGTAGCAGACAGATGACACAAATATACCTAAACCCAGGGTAATTTTACCCAATCTGATAAAGCATTACTGCTGGAGCAGGGGTAAAACTCTACTGGTATAAGATAAGGTTTCAGATGTCCACTTCCACCTTAAGGTAGTTTGCTACAAGCAAACTGGTTACCCCGTCGTTTATGGATATGGTTCTCTAACGCTTGTACCTCCAAACAACTGCTTGTCTGGCAGTTCCTGATCCAGTGCCATTTATGTTAGTCTACAAATTCACTGCAAATTATACTGGAGTATGCCCATACCTTTAGTCCAGATCACCTACAGAGTTTAGTTGCAAAGCCAGGAATAGAGCTCAGGGGTTCTGATGCTTAGGATACCAGACTTGACCCTTAGGATACCAGACTCGACCCTTAGGATACCAGACCCAACCCTTAGGATACCAGATTCGACCCTTAGGATACAAGACCTAGGGACTCTCTGTAGGATTTTCTTTTGACTTTTGCATGAAGGCCAAGGATAGTAATAAGACTCTGTGCCTGCCTGTACATTGGAATATTTCTCCACATGCAGCAAATCTCCATTTCTAGTAAAAATGGTGGGGGTCCCTTGTGTAGACAGCGCTCTGGGAAGGCACTCATTTTTAAGCACGGTTCCCTCTAACATGCTAAAAAAATCAGTTGAAATTCAATCATGTTGTGAAAGGAACACAGTGAAGAAAAAGATCGTCAGGGAGATGGAAACAAATACGGTACTAAGGAAAGACAGGAAAATGCATGGAAAAGATTGAGGCTCTCAGGTTACCAATAGACTTAGGTATAGATGCCAGGGGAAGCTTGAAGGAAATGTTAGCTCTCGGGAACAGCGTGCGATTGAAACGGTTGCGTTGGCCAATATTTACCAATGATTTCTGGGTGCTCCTGCCTCAGGGCCATCCTATTTGAGACCCCTTGGTGAGTTCTTTCTGACAGTCCAGCTCCATCCCCCAAATCACCTGAATGTCTCGTGCTCAACAGGTTGGTTATTCTCTTCCAAGCAAGGCTCTGCCCATGAGGACAACGCGTTTCCTCCTGTTAGCAGGATATCATGCATGATGAAGGCAGTGCTGAACACTTTATAGCTGAACAAATGTTCAGAAAATTAAAGGAATGGTCATGTTAGGCTTTCCATGAGCAGGGAGAAGTAGTGAGCCATATTAGTAAGAAATCAGGCAGAAAGCAAGGTAGATTTGCCCCGTATAAACTGAATCAGAGAGAGAGAGAGAGAGAGATACCATAAGCTTTCTATCAGCTATACATAGTTAGCATATAGATTTAGTTAGTCTGTAAGGGACACAGCTACATTTCCTCATTGTGGGCTTTGCAAGTGAGAACTGAGGAAGGTTTTCCTTAGCCTCATCACTTTAGCGGGGTTTAGGATTTATGAGAATTTGGAGGATGTATTGCTCAGCAAAAGTGCTTGCCTAGGGTGGCTGCTGCTCATTTTTTTTGGTCTCCTTTAAAAACATGTTTTAATAAGAAGTTTCAGCAGGCCAGGGATCTTAGGGTTTCAAATTAGACCCTTGCCAAAATAATCCAAGGTTGGAAGGGGGAATTCTTGTCATGCAAAGTGGCTGCTTTGGCACAGATCGGTTTTATTATGGATGGAGCCACTGCTGAACCACATTAAGAAAGGATATTGTTACAACAGCTTCAATATCAACAGTGCTGCTCAAAAAAGGAATAATCTGCTCCAGATGACAATTAGGAGGAGCTGTCCTTTTCTAGAAGGGGGATTGTTTAGAGGTTTTATTTTCATAAACTTTGGAATAATTTAGATTTCTGACAAATTGTTTGTAAACTTGAAGATAAAGAGATTGCCTGGACAGAAAGCCTGGAAAAGCACTGTAAATGTAATTTAATTTGCTCTTCTTAATATTGTTCTTATTGCCTTCATCTAATGTAATCCACATGCAGTGAAGCAGATTGTAATGGAAGGAGTGGTTTTCAGTGGTCACAGCAGAAGTCAGGCATTTAACCCCTCTTTGAGCCTGCTGTGCATTTGTGGCATGGGTATAATAGTTGCCTAACGAGTCTGATGAATTAACAATTTAAAATCATCTTGGGATCCTGAGATGGAAGGATCTCCAAAAATTCATGCTATGCATTGCATTGGTGTGACAGATCTCCCTAGTGGTACGCATAACTCGAGCCATGGGGTGGACTACATATGGGCAAGATACGGCATTAAAAAACAGATCTGGCCGAAATGTCTCTTTGCTGCTCTCCTTCGTCGGGTTTGAGGGCAGCCGAGGTAACGTTTCGAGCCAGGGTTTATTTAGGTTGGTGATGGTCTCTAGGCAGTGAATCCTCATCTGCCTCTGGATATTTCTGTCTTTTCCCCATATGCAGCTTATGGAAAGCATCAAGGAAAGGCAAGCATATCATCTTCCTTTCATCACCAAAATGCCTGAGGTTTTTTCTAGCACACCACATTACCCTGCCCACAAG
>NW_017728998.1:6508241-6581182 GCF_001723915.1 Gavialis gangeticus | reverse complement strand
AAAGCAGCAAGGAAAGGCAAGCATATCATCTTCCTTTCATCACCAAAATGCCTGAGGTTTTTTCTAGCACACCACATTACCCTGCCCACAAGCAGCAGCGGGTAATGAACAGCCTGTAAGTACATACTGTAAACATTAATTAATGAATACACCATGTGATTACTATTAAGAGCTACAGAATAGATACAGCACTGCTGGAGCAGAGCCTCGCATAAGATACTCTTCCACTTATGCATAAGACACGGATTTTGAATTCCTTTCGGGATGCAGCTACTTGTCTCTCCTTCTTTTGGCTTGCTGTGTTTGGGCCTTTTGGGGGGGATGTGGGAGATGTCTAGGCCTTTTTGGGGGGTGACTTTTATTCCTGCGGCATGAAACACCCATTCTGATGAACTATGCCCCCTCCCAAATTTTCAACAGCATCCAGCTCCCCTTTTCATTTGAGACTTTCTCTTCCAGGAGACCTTCCTCCAACCCATTTTGAAAAAGCTCCCTAGTATTTGTCTTGCTGAGCAGCAGGCAGCGGAAGAGCTGGGGGTGTATTTGAAAGAGATCTGCCGTGGGCTGGTTAGCAAAATATTATGATCGGGATTACTACGTGCACCACCTTGCCAAGTTAAAGAGTCCTAATGAGGGTTCCAGCAAAGGCAACGGTTGAATCCAAAGACATCAACATTAGTGAAGCTGAACTAAATCATCTCCAGCTGGCTTTGGCTGTTGCCTGCAGCACAGAAATAAGTAGTTTCTTCTCAGCTGAGGGAAAGGCGAAGGCCAAGATGAACTAAAGGAGAGCATAACAAAGTCTATAGTTCGGTGGCTTTCCTTGCCAGCTCTGTTGCATTCAACTTCTGACCACGACTTATCTCGCTTCCCTCCCTTGAAGCAGCCGTTATGCAGAACATGGAGTTTCTTGCTGCACAGAAACAACACAGGTATGGCAAGCAACATGGGCAGAGAATCCAAAGAGAGCTGTAAAAAGAGGCGAAAAGTAGGTGGGTGTCATCAGATCGAACTCCAAATTGCTTTTCTCCGAGCAGACAGCACCATATGCTAGAATCCAAGGAGGTGCAGGAAGATGCAGAAGGAATGGAAGGATGTATTCTGGGTACATTGTAAGTCAGGAAAACAGCCCCTGCTGAACGGAGGTGGTCGTCAATGTTGGTAGCAAAAGTGTTTGATCCAACAACCGCAGTTTGCCTTGAGTGTACAGATGCTTCTGCCATGTTCAACGCTTGTGATGAAACTAAGACATCTCAGAGAGACAAGAGATGACAGGTCTGCCAGAACAGTGCAATAGTGAGCGTGGAGGCGCATCATTCCTGTTTGCAGTCTCCTAAATAGGGTGTCCTGGTCCCACAATTCATTTCAGTGAGTTTTGAACCCCTGAGCTTTTTTGAACATCTCAGTCTGCCTTGAGGTACATTCATGTCTCCTTTTCCTACCTCTAAGGATGAGCTGACCATCCTTTGCAAGTTCCTTCACTTGGAGTGAGCTTAAATAGCTTTTTCTGGCTCTGCAACCTCAAAATATCCAGCAGATCAAACTGTTTTATGGAGAGCTATGTTAAAAGCTTTACCTTGGAGTAGCATCGTGGAAAAACCAAGGGAAAGCTTGTGAAATAGCTTTACACATGGGTATAGAGAGATGTATATATTTATAAAAAATTGTACTTACTCAGCGCTTCGTTAAGTCCTATCGGCCAATGGAGAGACAGATAAAAGGAGGCATGGAAAGGATAAATCGGTTGGACAGAATGAAAGGCAAGCAATTATTCCCAAGGGAAAACAGCATGTGCATTAGTTGCTGGGGGTGCATCTGCAGCGAGAAATTAAAGAAAACATCTGGTTCATATTCTCTGCTTCTCTTTTCTAGGCTGTTCTTCCAAGTGAGCTCCTCTAAGGCTGCAACCTGGAGACCAGTCATG
Source organism: Gavialis gangeticus (assembly GCF_001723915.1). Taxonomy (NCBI): domain Eukaryota; kingdom Metazoa; phylum Chordata; order Crocodylia; family Gavialidae; genus Gavialis; species Gavialis gangeticus. Next base: position 6,579,258 of record NW_017728998.1, on the reverse strand, counting down.
TCTCTAACAAGTTTGTGCAAACAAAATCTGGCCCTCTGTGGAAAGAAATTGAGGGGGCCAAGAGCAGGAAGGCAGGGTAAATGCCATTTGGAAAGCCTGGGGCATATCTCTTGATGGCCGTGTTTCCATGATCCTGGTTCTGAATTTGGAAATGGGTTTCTTCCAGCATTCAAAGCACAGGCTCATCAGAAATACATACTGGAATAAGAGGCTCATGATGAGAGTCCCTCAGCTGCTGTCTTGGGCAAGAGGAAAACCCAAACATCTGATCGTTCTTTTACTACCTGATGAAACTGCTTAAAATTAGTTTTGTTACTTTATGTAGACCCAATCTGGAGCTGCTGAAGAGTAAAGCACAAGGAACCCGTTGCAGTGCTACTTCAGTATGCCCACAGCTAATGACTATTGACAGTATAGTCAAAAAATTGAATGAGACAAAAATGGTGTACTTTTCCTTCTCTTCTGTGCTTTTAGCACCCAAGTTACATCAGCTAGGATTTCTTTCTATAGTCATAGTTTCTGCTGGGGCAAATTCTGTTCTCAATTATGGAAGTGTAAATCCTTCCCTTACCTCCCCTTCAATTTCTGTGGAGTTATTCTGGTGTTATACACGTACTGCAGAGAGTATAACTTCTGCTCCCTATGCCCAATTATTTGTCAGCTGGTCAATTAGATAAAACCTCAGAATTTATTTACGTAGATCCATATCCTCAATGGTCCTTCAGCATCTAATTCCCAATGAAATTCAGGCGCCAACATAACTTTGAGAATCTGGCTCTATTTCATATTAATTATCCCTTCTTCCATTTAGAAGACTCACTCTTGCTTTCCCAAGAATGGCTTTTCCTCAAAGACCCTTATCATGACTGCTTTTCTCTGGGCTTTGTCTGCTTTGTAACCAAGGATTAGTCTAAATGGCTCTATAACTTACTCAGCCAGAAGTGTGCAGTTTAGTATCACATAGCAAAATGTCATCTCCTGTGCATACAATGAGTATTTGTTTGATTTGTTGTCATATTCTGAGCTAAAATTGGCTAGACGTTACACTAGTGTGCGACTGAAATAATGCCCCTTTAATCCCCTTTACACCCGCCTTATACTGGTGTAACTACAAATAGGATTTAGTCTCTTGTATCTCCAAGTCTGTTTTGACCAGAGGTAATATTTTAAAGCTCCATACAGGGAACAGAGGCAAAATAAGTGGGAAGGCTGTTAAGTTTAGATTGTTCTTGGAAACTGTAAGCCCTGTGTATTTTGAGCTGATAATGAGCAAATAATGCATTTGCACTGATAATGCATTTGAGCCGATAATGCAAAAGACCAAATCCAATTCCCTTCAGGATTACAGAATGAGTAAATCACTCTTTCCCGTTCATTGAAAGTACAATGCCAGGTCTATGGACAATTTGCAATTAACATTTGGCTTACTGTTTAAATCAGGATGGGCTTTTTTGGTTTGGTCTCCATTTGAGAGAGATTGAGCCACGCACATTTGTAATACAAGGCGGATCCATTAAAGCAGACTATAGCATGAGGAAAGATGACTCCTTGGTTCGTTATTAACAGACTCTGTTAACCAATGGGGACCATTAATCTGGAGCATTTCCTATGTAGAAAATTGGATGAAAGAGACCAAACAGTGTTTCATCTGAGTCTCCTAACTAATGACTGCAAAACACCTGTGGTTTTGGGGATTAGACCAAAGTAATCAGAATTTTTTCCTCTAAAACAAGCAGTTACAGAGGTATAAAACTGACTGAGGCCAGAATCACACCATTTGCTTCCATGTGAATTAATTTTGTCTCGATGTAGCATTATGATCCTGAATATTTTGATTGTTTTCTTGGGCAATGCCTTGTCTTCATTTCACTGGTGTTTGCAAGCGTTTGCTTAGCACATAATATACCCGTGCACGGTTACTGGACCTAATCGTTTTGGTTTTACTTCTTGATGACACTACAGGTTTGCTCTGGGACAAGCTGTAATGATTAGCAAGCAGGATTTTATTTCCAGTAATACAAATGGTTTACTACATTTATGCCTTGTTATGTTTCTAATGGTCATGCCTGGGAAGCAGCCGGAAGTGGAGTTCCCTGGGCCCAAACACTGAGCAAGAGACATCTCCTTTTCATCTGTATAATGGGACAATCTTAGTGTGCAAGCAAAGCCCTTTTTTCTGCAATGTGTATGGGGAGCAGGAAGACGTGCTCAGTAGGGAAGCTGACCTGCATAACTCACTGGTGGTGCTAACCCCAGGGTTACTTCACATGCAAACTTTATTCCAGACAAGGTTCTTTGGGTGACTCGGATATCTTTTATTAGACCAACTTAAATAGTTGGAAAAAAAATTTTATTCCACAACTTCCTGTATCTTCCTCCCTCTCCTTCCCCCTCACTCACTCAGTAGAGATGCTATGGAGCGAGCACATTATCACCATTTTTTTTTTGCAATTTGTTTCTAATTTGCAGCAGATAGGGCAATATCAGGAGAATGACTCTGAGGGATTGATGGGATGAGATACGATGAGCCTTGCACTGCATAAGCTCGGCTACAACTGCGACTGCCACGGTAAGTTTGTGCCAAGTCCTCTAGGAACTTTTCATACGGAACGAATGACCACAACCATGACAAATTTGCGTGAGGGAAAGGAAGACAAATGACCTGTTCCTGGAATTCAGTGTTCAGAAATGTGAACTGCAGGGATAAAACAAACTGGACCCGAAGACATTTTCCAAAACATTGCTGGGATTCTTGTGTTGAAGTTTGGTGTGAGACAGAATTTTCTTCTCCTGTTACTATTCAGGAAGGGAAAATGATTATGGGATTTCTTCAGCTGAGAACAACTTCAACAGCTGGAGGCTGCAGATGGTCATTTTTGACTCATGGAACTGGCCTGAGGGTATGGCAGGATGTTTAGTATTTTGTTCAGACAAAACCATTGTGGTTACGATAAAAAAAAAAATCCCTCTTTTTAAAGATGACCATGGAGATGAGCTTTTCCTTTGTGGCATTCTTGTGAGTTTTGCTTCCTAAGTTATTTATTGTATCCGGTGAAAACATTTTCTATTAGTATCAATGGCAAACCTTTCCTTGAAGTCAAATAGGCCTGAGACGTGCAAAAACCTAGAACTCTTGTTTAAGAGATGATACCTTTGATTAGATCAACTAATTGCAGTCTTTTTCTGCAGGCTCTTGGGCTTACATGCCCTTCATTTGGCTCAGGAAATATTAAAGATGGTAAAAAGTCCCTACAGATAGGAAATAAACTTCATTTTTGCATAGAGGTTGTTGAAAATGGAAGTCTGTTCCTCTGGGTCCATGCACATGTCTCTGTGAGTTGCTCTTTGTTTTGTAGATCAGGCAGGATTATTTCCCTGTTGGTGTCAGATGGCAGGCAGGGGGGGGTTAGAAATCTTTCTTGTTGTTCATCAATGAAATTTAAAATCCAGAATTGGCTAAAATTCAGCATCTTCCATGTTTTAGGGATGTATTTGTTAGCTGCATTGGTCTGAGACAAAAAGAAATGCAGAAACTAGAATTGGTTCAGAGAAAAAAAACCCAGAACCCGCCCCCAGAGGGATCTATTTCTTGCTGGGGTCACTTGATCCCAGCTGACTTCCCCCCTATGGCGGGGGGGGGGGGGGGGGGGGGGGCTGGACCTGATGATCTCGTGAGGTCCCTCCCAGCACCTAATGTCTATGGAATCTATGATACCTCTTATTAGACCAAGGAAGAAATTGCAAAGAAATAGGTCTGAGACTTCACTTTTCAATTGTTTCCTTAATCAAGTAGCTCCTCCTCCAAAAGTTAATACGAATTCTGATGATCATTTTTCTGAGGATGTTTTCACTAACCTGACAACAGCAGATCTCTTTGGGTTCACAGAGCCAATGGTGGGCTTGGGTGGGCCATTTGTATTCGATCCTGCTAACTTCCTGACTGGAGAAGTCCCAATGAATGAGATGACAGACATCAGTGTAATGATGGGAGGCTATTAACATTTCTGCAGCTGCCATATCAGTAAATTGGCCCAACTTAAAAAATAAAAATAAAACACATTTTCATATTTAACCCCCAAAAGCTCATCTTTGACATGAAGCCTCTTAAGAATCTTAACAGCCAGTGTCACAGTGGTGGCATAACAGAGGTGGACTGGACATGTTTTACACATAACTTTTGCTAACAAAACTCTTTGTTCTTTAAGCCCTGTTGCCATATCCACCATCTGTTTACTTGGCTGTCTTGATGTTGTGGGCTTCCAAAAGCAGTGGTCATGTCTTTATCCTCTGTTTAAAAAAATGCTTGGATATTGATCCTGAAGAATAATATTAGTAGTAATAGTAGTAATAATAATGGTAACAGTAGTAACAGGATAATGAGGATGCATATATAATATAGAGGAACGTCATGCATGTGTAATATAGAGTAACGTCTTCCTTTAGCGACTGAATTTCTAGTTATAATACAACCAAATGAAAAAGACTGAGTTTTCTCAGTTCATCGTTTTGTGTAATTTGCCCTTCCAAAAAGTGTGGTAATGCGTAAGGCCGGATGCTGATTACTCAAAGGTACAAATAGTCTCACTGAATTTTGTAAATCCATTTCTCTTTTGGCAAAACCCCACTGATTTTGGTGATGTTATATCAGGAGAGAATGATGTGAGCGTGACCAGTGATGGAAAAACATGAATAAAAGTATCACCACATGAATGAACGTGCATCTGTCCATCGGTTTGTGACATTCGTGGCTGCTACAGCGTTGAAGATGGGGTGCGGCAACACAAGGGTCAAGGCATTTTGCACTGGTTCCAGAGACGTGAGTTGGAGCTGTGCTCCAGGCTCAAGCCAGAGCTGAATTGATTCAGCTGTAAGTGGGTATCTGGTTATTCAGGCTGGGCTGTGAAGGTCAAAGTTGGCCAAGCGTGATGCCAGCCCCATCACTCTTCTGTGTGCAGTTGGCTATGGAGACTGGTACTGCTAAACCAGGCAAACCTGCTGGACTGCTGGATGCTAGTGGACCTTTGATCACCTGCTCCTTAGGGTTGAAGTGGTGCTGAGGACATGGCCAAAGACTCAGCACTGAGGGCAAATACATACACAAAGGCTAGTCTTCGGTGTTAGCCAGTTTGCTTGAGTCCCAGCATACCTCCTCCAAGGCCACATATCATTTGAGATGGAAAAGGATGCTAATTTGTAACATGTGTACAAAATACATATGAGAAATATAAAGGAAACATATCCTTTTTTCCATGGGAGTGGCACTACCAGCAGCCACACATCCCTCATTTCAGTCGCCTCAAAAATGATTCCATAAATACTGGTCATCTTCGTGGTCAGCAAAGATTTATCAGGGATGATAGCTTCCTGCAAATGTCTGAGACTAAGAGCCTCGCACATATACAGACTTGTCATTCAGTAAACAGGCACCTTTGTTTACCATGTCTGGTCATCGGGGAACCACAGTTGTGGGCAAGACAGGCGGGGAGAGATGAAGCTGCTCAAGACAAAAAGAGACTGCAGGGAAAAATATAGCGATGTTGTTTACAAAGATCTCTCCGGTATAAAGGGGGGGGTGGGGGGAATCTTTCTTCACTCCATTATGTTTCTTTATAATTTGATGTGATAAAATATTCTCAGAAGAGCATCAGTCTGGGTTATGTCCAAAACACTTTAAATATGACATGTTCTGGGTAGTGTAGACAGAAGATATCTACCTATAGACTTATGGAGTACTACTGATTTTCCAGGAAAACAGTAAGATGCATCTGTTTTTCATCGCCTTAATAAAACCACACATTTCTGATTCCTAGAAATTGCTGAACCTCAATATTATATAACAGTTCTTTGTTGTTGGTAAATCATTTCCCTTTTTTTTAAATAAAAGCTGAAATGTCTGCCAGGAGTCAGGGCAATGTAGTTTCAGTGTAGGGTCTTAGAAGTGGCCTTGACCGTATTCAAGCTGTCGCATGTTAAGGACTATTTTTAGGGATTTACAAACATGCTAATCAATGCCAGGTTCACCCAGTTCTGCTGTCCTTATAGAGACTGCACTCCCATTCCCATTACTCAGTAGATAAGCTTCTCAGTGAGTGTATTGGATTAAGTCATTGCTGATACTCATCTCTGTTTCATGAATTACTAAGAGAGATGAGTTATATAAACTATTTCTGGGTCTGTGTTTATGGCAGAGGAAAAGGCAGTGGTTCATATGGAAAGACAGATTTTTTTTCCCCCAGCTTTTCATTTATCTTCTGATAGAATCGGCTATCCCATAAATCCTATACTATCTTTTCCCACTGGTTTGCTCACAATTCTTTTTTCCTTACCATTGTGATTTCACCCAGGGAGGTGAATACAGATTGTCTCCCAAACATGCCAGATTAGTTCTGTTATAGGAGCCATTGTAATAAAACAAGTATTTTCTTAAATGGGATCATGCCTCTGGTCTACCTTAACCAGCAAACACAAAAAGCAAAGGTGGCGGAAGAAATGGAGGAAAGAGAAAGAGAGAGGAAAGGCAGGAAGGAGAGAGAAAGTAACTTGCCTGACCCTTTAATTAACAAATCAGCACTTAAAGCTGTAACCTGCAGGAATCCCAGATTCACAGTGAGCTACCATGCAGAGTTTGAGGCAATGCCAGCCCATAGAAATCAGCAAAAACAAAAACCCTACAGCGTTTCTTCTTGCATAAACTTCCTTAGACCTGCTGTTTAACTGGCAGGATCCTTATTTATAAATGGGCTTTAAAATATTACATTCAGTCCTATCATTTACTGTAGCATTTGTGACAGTTGCAATGAGAGACCAGCCCAGATAGCAACTGAACGTTTATCTGAACCTGATTCTGAACTCCAGATTTTTTTGTTTTTGAGCTTTGCCCAATTTTAATCAAAACACACTCTAGAAATAGAGAGGGATCAAAAGTCTGGACCTGAGCACCAGGGCTGTGCGAAACAGCACAGTTCCATTTGAGTTTTGATGGTTCGAGGGAACAGTGTTTCATCTTGAATTTCATTTCAAGTCAAAACAGCTGTTCCGTTCCGTTCCACCGAAACAGAAAGGCTGTTTCGAGTTTTGCTGGGGATGAAGAGTCAGACCAGCTGCGCTGACTTCCCATCCCTAGCACTAGATTGCCTAGCTGGGCTGCTTCCCTGACCCCCGTGCTAGATCATGCCACGGGTGACTTCCTCCCGCCCCCAGCACAATCTAGCACAGGGGTCGGGGAAGCAGCCCAGCTGGGCTGCTTCACCGCCACCTACCGGATCTTGCTCTGGGAATGGGAAGTCAGCCCAGGTGCGCTGACTTCCCAGCCCCAGCCTGTGGTCGAAACATTTCAACTTTCCAAACGTTTTGACCAGCCTCATTTTGTTTCGAGGCTATTTTGAGGGCTTTTGTTTTGTTCCGATTTTGCCATTTTGACCCCGAAATTGGTTGAAACAGCGTCGAAACGAAACGGTCGGCAAAATTTCGCACAGCCCTACTGAGCACTGTTCATTTTGGAGTAATTTGGATTTAGATGTGGAAGTCAATGGCAAAAAATGCCGGTCATTTCAATGGCACCAGATGTTCACCCCCAAATGGCCATCTAGAGCTAAAGCAAAATTGGAAGTCCAAGATGAATGGTGAAGCTGAGTGGATCTAAGCAATATGAATGATTAGCCTGTAAAATGATTTAGAGGTACCCTATAAAATAGCCAGAATCATTTCTTTCTGTGGGGTGAGTTTTCACTCCTGGGCTCCAGGCCTCCAACCCTTGTGTCTTGAATGGTTTCTTGTTTTCCATTTAGTTGCTCCAATGACTGATCTGACGAAGCGTCAACATTGCAACCAGAAGACATTAAGCAGCAGGAATTTCACTGGCAGGAGCCCTAGTGAGTACATTTTGAGGTTACTTATTCTTAACAAATGGTGTGTAGCTCACAGCAAGCGAAGCCAAAGGCACCCCACATGCAGCCACACCTCCCACAGATAACCCCTCTGGTTACTCCCAGCCACGGTTCATGATGTAATGTTATTCCCTTCTCCTTGGCATGCATTTCTTTTCTTAGCTGCAGTTATTCACATCCATCAGAGGTTTGTTCAAGGATCACCTTTATCGATAGCAGCCAGTGAAAGCTATCTGATCAGTGCAGATTGATGGTAAATACTCCCCCGTGGCGCACACATGAACTCTCATATCTATCAAGGAGACAATAGCTAGATCACAGATGGGCAAACCTTAGATAATCCGGAGGTCTAGTGACGAGGACCTCACAGCAGGTTGCATGCAGTGAAGTGAATCTCAGGGTGCTGCAATTGGGAAGGAGGCCAGAAGTACTCGTTCTTGTGTGGTTTTGCAGGAACGGGCCCCTAACTCGCTTCCATTAGGTGCTTCTCCTCAGTCAGGAGATTCCTTGGGATACCAAAGTATTCGTCAGAAATCAAGGCCTCAAAATGCTCTACAACCTTCCTGCAACAGTGGAGGTGCTGACTGCAGGATACAGCCACTCTTCAGCAGGTTTTCATTGCTTCCAAGATTTCTCACTCCCTTTGTTGAGTTTTTAAATGATGGCCCATCTTGCAAATGAGATGTGCACAAACAACCTGGTTTCAACATTTAACCCTTTGATGCCAGGATTAGCGATGTCCTTGGTGTAAACTCCAGGATTCCATTAGGAAGAATGAGTAGGTTCAACCCGAGGGAGCTTGCATGAGGCTGAAAGTTGTGGACTCCCCTGCTAGGGTTGCAAGGCAGCAATCGGACATGAGAGCTCCTGGCCTTTAGATCCACATGCAACAGAAGCTGGGGCTAACTGATGGGTTTCTGTGTCAGCAGACCAAAATAAGCTGGGAGAAATGATCCCACTTGTGACACCCCCTCATGCAGTGGCCATAGGAAACTCCAGAGCTGGGAATCCCTTGATTACTCGATGAGGTCCTTTCCCTGCAAATCCTTGCAAATGGCATGCTGAGGACAAGAAGACAAGCCTGAAACCATCTGCTCCATGGGTATTCTCAGCAGTAACAACTGCTTAGGAAACATAGGGCACAGCCCCACACTGCTTAAACTATGCTGGTGCCTGAGTTGGCCCCTGGAGCAATTTCAATCAGGGAGAAAACAAGGGTGGCTTAAAACTACCTATGTTGCCCAATCCCTGAGCTATATGCTCTGTGCTGTGCAGCCCCGGGCCTTCAAGGGGTGTTGACTTAGGGAAAATGCAGTGGATTCATTGGGGCCAGAAACCTTTGATGTCTGTCAGCCAGCTTTGATTTTTTCCTGCTCCCAGCAGCATTATGGGACATATTACCGTCTCTGCTGGTGGCATTACCAGCTAGCTTTGTAATCATGTTTGCTGAAGTATTTTCCAGCCTTTTGCTCTTGACGTGTCTCTATTATTTATTTGTTTTGGCTCATGTGCTCTTCCAAAAAATGATTTTTTTTTACATATTTAAGTACTTGCCTTCATATTTTGTCAGAGTGATTATCAGGAGTGTGGCTGGGAGCCAGCTTATTCGCGTGTTCCACAAGATATTCCCTTGACTCTGAATTTTGCCTGAGCTCAAAAGGTGATTTGATCATTATTTTTGGCACACGCCAGCCTATGTGTTACTCGAGATGGGAAGGTGGGTGCACCACATCCAGTTTTGATGGGGCATGGAGAATTGGGTTTACATGCATATTAAGCTGGGGGGGAAGTGGGGCGGTGGAATTATATTTAGGCCCCCTCGATAATTATATGCAGGTCTCTGCAGCACAGAAAGCAACTTGGGACCTTGCCAGTGGAAATGTTTCTAAGGGGCAAGAACCTAATCGTGTATTAGATGGTTCAGGCCTGATTCTCTTCTCAAAATGGAGTAAATCCCTGGAGACCAGTGGAGCTGCAAGATGAAATCCTCGTCCCTTTGATGTCAGTGGTGGGATCCCCATTCACTTTGATGGGGCAAGATCTCATCCATGCAATTATAAATAGGAAAAGCAAGAGGTGATCTCCCATCTATATAAAGATTAGCTCCTTTTTCTGACTTTGCCTGTTCCAAGTCTGGGTTACCTGAATATCCAAATACATAGATATCAACATGAGAAGGGTCATCTAGCGACCTCTTTCATAGGACCCAGTAATATCTGCATCAAGCTCAACACTTGTACTGGTTTCAATCTGGCTGCTCATGGAATACCAGTGAAGTCCCCACCTCTTTAAAATGCTGCAGTCTCACCACGGTACAACATTTTACCAGTTCTGGGAGCGTAAATGCAAAATTGTTGGTGATTTACACACCAAGTGCTGATTGGTGTCATTGAGTGATTTAAGATTTAACAAACTTGTTAATCTTAGTATTTTTAATGAGTTGGCAGGAGCTAGTGTGTATGTCTGCATGTGGACACATCCCATCTGTTGTATCACATAAAATGTTGCTCAACTCTTTGTCATTGGCCCCACGCAGCAAACAGATAATGGCATAGTGATCTGTCACTAGGAAATGCCTTTTGTCTCCAGTAAGTAAGTGCAATGTGATTGGGAATCTAGCCAAGGAACCAGCCCTCTAAGAAGCCCCAGTTGCCAGCCTCTTTAATGGTGATTGCCCGATGAAAGCAACATTTAAATGATAATTTTCTCCTGACAGCACAATGCAGTTCTTTCTCTCCTCATCAGTGTGAATCATGGAGTCTCTTGATGATTGTACTTGACATCCTTCACAAAGTACTCAAGCCCCTTCACAGTCATTTCCCTGTCGTAGGGCATTAGGATCACTGCGCAGTGACTTCGCAGTCCCCTTGTCCGTTGACAGTCACTCTTCCAGCACTTCATGCTCTTCGCAGGGCTTCATACTCATGTCTTATTCACTTCGAAAGTCTGTTGTCACTTTTGCTTCATAGAGTATTTTTCTGCATAGCCTCAGAAGATATTTCCCATCTAACAGGGCACTAGCCAAGACCCCCTTTCTAATTAGCATTAGGGGAAAAGGCAGATGTGAACTGAATCCTTGAATCTGTGGGTGCAGATCATAGATGCTAGGGTCGGAAGGGACCTCAACAGATCCTTGAGTCTGACCCCTGAAATCATCAGCACGTCACTCATTTGAGGCAGCTAAACTGAGCTTGACTCTCCACAGTGCCTCCTTAGAGAGAGCTCATCATGGCTCTTTCTATCAGTCGCAGCATAAGCCAGAGTTGCAAAGGAGCATCATTAATTTAACTACTTGGCCCCATGCCTGTAGAGCAAATTGGCACAATGGAGTCTTATTCTACCCTGCCCGATTCATTGAAGAGTTCCCTTCCATCTCTAATTAATAGGTGTATTTGTGCTACTTCTACTGTGGGCATGTAGCATCATAAATATTTGAGGTGTTTCCTATTTCTGAGCATTTATTCTCATCACAAGACGTCACTTCTAGAGAGCAACTACAATTTGATTCATCTGAATTAGCATCCATCTGTGAATAACTTACGCTCCATCCAACCCGCTCTAGGTATAGAGCATTGGCCAGAAAGTTTGTAACATGAAGGGCCAAAGATCAAATTAGTTAAGAACCTGAAAGCCTCAAAATATCCAAGAGAAGCACAGTTTTCACTTGGATACCTAAAAGCAGAGGATGTATTTTCAAGATATCAGTCACCAGTACCAGCATCAGTCACCATCAAGGTCCCATCTAGCCATTGGTTTTCATGGGGGCTCCTGAGTCCTCAGCATATTTGAAGTTCAGGCCATTTCATTTAAATGCCTCAATAGGTGCTTAGCATTTTTGAAAACCTGACTTTAAACCAATAAATTATTATAATAGCTCCCTAACCCAGGAATGACAGCTACATGAACTCGCACTGGGCAAACCTTCAGGTTACTTACAGGTCACTGCAAGAATGTAAAACATCTTAGATTTATTCCCAAACTACAATCTATGTTTTTTTCTCAGCTGAACAATTAGTACAGGACTGAAATTACTGGGAATTTGAACAAATGAATTCATTAATTTTAAGTCATTGCTGGCGCCAGGGTCCTTGTATGATTTGTACTTGGCAACTTGAAAGTGCTTGGATCCATCACTCAACCCTGATGGCAGATGCTTCCAGAGACCTAAAAAGTTAGAAAAATAGTTTTCATCTTAATGGAATTTGCTCTGTGTAGCGACCAAAACTTGCCCAGCTGTTTCTGTTTTCCCTCGTGTGCTTGGGCTATAACATCAACTTCATTGATCTAAAAGCAAATTGATTAATTTATTAAATGAAGCTGTCTGGGTGAAGCAAAGCAAAATACCATATATATATTTTTAATAGAACAAAATGGAACTAATGACTTGCTATTCATCTCGTCTGCTTTTATTTTGTTGAGGTACTTTGCCTGAGGTTGTGTCCTCATGGCAGGGTTAATTTGAGTTATTGTGGCTCAAGAGAGAGTAGGGTAGCTATGCACCTTATAGACTAACTAAGTAAAATATGTATCGAGAGAGTGGCTACACTGCAAAATAGTGCCAAGGCTTCTGTATTCACACAAGTGCTTTGGGTAGCATTAAAACATCAAAAGCACAAACTGCAGATCTCTGTGCTGAAGTTCATTGAGCTGCTCTGAATTATTTCCTAGCAAATTGGGGCTGAACTGTTCTGTCCTTTCATGGAGGAATTATGGGAAAGTATTGGAGGACTAGCAGCACTCCAGTGGAGCTATCCTGGAGTCCTGCTACAGAGGGATTGTGTTAGGAGCTGAAAAATGCTGTCCGCTGCACCGTGGGTTGTAGAAATGTGCCGGTGACCCTGGGTACCTACCTGGGGGCTCCATTATAGGGACTTCTGTGCTATTGATACTTGACTTTGTTCAAATAAAATGACCGTGGGTATCCTCATTCACGCTGTATCCTCCAGTTATAGTGTAGAGATTCTCTGACATATTCCCCTCCTATATAATAGGAAATATTTCTAGCATGGCACAATGACATACAGCAAGAAAAGAATCAATCAACCGTTGCAGATTGGTATCCAGCTGGAGCACTCCAGTCCCGAGCCTTTCAAGCTTTGAAAGATGTTTCACTCAAAAGGCATGTATCAGCTTTGTCTCTTCATGGCACATACGAATGCCTTCACAAGCAAAAAGATTTTAAAAAACCCCCAAAAAACAGGAAGAAAAAAATATTTTTGGGTTCGCTTTCTTTCTGAATTGCAATAATATTTCCTTTCCCACCCCCCTGTACAAAGGGTATTCTTTTTTATTCAAATGCCATTGTTCCCTGTGTCTGCTGAGGTGCTTTCCTCTAGAGTAAGGGGGGCTGGAAGGAGGTGTCATATTTAGTGTCATCCCCATTGTATGTGTGGAGGCACAAACCAGGTTTCTACTTAGGTTTTACCCAAGTATGAGAGTCACTGGCCCTGGTTGCTGGGCATGTTCAGATGCCATGAGCCTCTCTGAGTGGCTCTAAGCTTGGTGGCCTCCATAGGATCTTCCATTTATCAGGGGACGTTTGGACAGTGAGGAGCCGCTGCTAGTACGTTGTGGCTGTGGAAAATCAGTGCCAGCCCAAGCCAAACCCACCGTTGACTTTGGGTTTGGAGAAGTTTTGCCTATTGCTTTCTTGGGCCCAACTTCTACTCAGTCAGAATTAACCATGAGCTGTGAATAGATATTTTTTTTTTGCCTCGGGGGAAGAGTCTGTTAGTGCGGAGCTGTACAATTTAGGGCTAGTGGTTTTGCTATGCTGAGGGTCGTGTTATGCCATGTCGATTAGTTAGCAGTCAGAGCCTTGAATGAAGCAGATTTCTGGGAGACTTCTTGGAGGATTTCTGAATCCCTTGCTTCACTTCAGAGCCAAGTGCTGAATAAGTTGGAAGAGGGTAAAGGACACCTTGCTCCATGGAGGTGGTCCACAAAGAAGAAGGCACAGCCCCTATGCTCAGAAATAGCTTCTGGATGTTTGCCATGAAGGCATAGTCATATAATCACAGCCCATGTCTACTTGTTCTCGTCATCAGTTAACTAGCTCAAGTCTGGCGAGGAAATAAATACTAGGATCTTGTCAAAAGAATTATTTCTATACTGGCCTGAATGCAATTGGGAAATGTGGGCAGTACCCAGGCAGAACATTTCCTTGCATGTTTTCCAGCCCTGCTCTACTATCAAGGAGGGTCAGAAATGTTTCAGTCTTCAGCTAAGCTTTTGGGAGTTTATCCAAATGTATCTTTTGGAGTCGCACCCATCATTAGTCCCATCTCAAATCAAAAGCTACATGAGGTCATCTGGGAACACAGCTTTGAAAAGAATGGATTTTGACTGCAGCATAGCTTACTGTACAACTATTCCCATCATAGTCTCACTAGGCAAAGACCAGGGTTTCATCTTGAATAATTTTCCCTGACTGTTAAAAAGAAAAAATAACAATGTGACTTCCCCTGCTTCTTACTTTTCCTATGCACAACCACCATAGAGCTGCTCATTGAGGATTGAGCACTGAGGGGGGGAAAGTCCAGTTGCTGTTCCTGCTGAACTCAACGAGAGCTTGGAAATGGACTTAGTGAGAGTAGGATGAAGCCGTGGAGATGATAATTACCACCAAGATATCTGCCAACAAGTAACATTTGTATTTGCTTCTTCTGAACTTTGGGTTAAGGTTTGCAAAATTGCCCATGGGATGCTATGTTATGGTCTACAAGAGCAAGGGGGTTGGACACACAAAGTCCGAAGGCCCCTTTGAGTGTTTTCTCGTATACTCTTCTGGTGTTGGGGATACCTAAGGACATCTTTGAAAATTATTATTTGCTTTTTTTTTATTATTTGCATTGCAGTCAAGCTTAGGAGACCCAGCCCCGGACCCCATTGTGTTAAGCAAAATCCCAGATCCGATGACCATTTTACAAACCAGACCCAGCATTTGCTAGCAATCCTAACCGGATGCCCATTACTGCATCCCAGGGCTCTTTGAAAATTGGTTTCATGGCACATTTACTTCTTTGTGAGCCATTGTGAGCAGGGAATAGGACTGGAGCCACATCTCATTTCCCTTTCATTGTTCTTTTGTACGTGTCCGTTTCACAACACTGGAAGCAATAAATTGTTCTGCCTTTGATGTGAATGCAATAGCTGATCAGGTAATTCATCTGTCTTGGGTTTGGAGAGGATAAAATGGCTGCTAACAAAAAAATGCCACGTCAAAATATGAGCACATTAATCTAAGCAATCTTTTGGGCTCTAGCATATCATTAAATAGGTCAGGGCAGATACATACTGTAGCTGTGGTGGTGAAAACTGCTCGGTATATAGTAGAAGTGGCATTCAGAAAGTAAGATCAGTGTTTCATCTTAATTGTCTCTTGCCTGTTAAAAAAGAATTGCACTTCTGATGTTCAGTGTATACTGCTAATGAAACACTTGGTGTGGCTGCTTGTCTGACCAGGTATTCACGAATATAATTAACGGTTTAAGAACAATTAAAACATACATAATCAATAAACAATCTGATCTGTATCTTTTAGAACAGCAGGATAACTTGCATGCAGTATTTTTAATTTTTTTTTTTATTTTAGTAATTTGGCAGTATATAGGAAGAGAGACCCAGGATAGCTATTCACAGGATACAACAGCTGCTTACTATCGAGTAATAGTCTCAATGTAGCTTTTCTGTGAATGGGAAATACCTGGCAATAACAAGACAATTTGCCTGCTAAACACTTCCTAGGAACGTATTCAACATGAAACACAATTTAAGCTATAAGAAATACCCTACAGAAACAAAGAACTGATTTAATAGCCAGATGGTCTGGGCAAATTTGTTATGTCTGCAGTCATAAAATTATACGCTAATGATTTGATTACACACTGCTTATTATTTCAGCAGCGCACTGTTTCTAATGATATGTTACCCGAAAAGAAATGGCTTATTGATTGCTATATTTTGGTCATTGGTTTTATCCAAAGACTATCTATCTAAGTAAGTAATTATATGTCCCCCCCATTACTTGTGGTGCCTGGAGACCACATGGGCATTAATGAATTTCTTCTCAGATAACCTCTGTGAGATTGGAAAAGCTTCTTCCACTTTATAGATGGATCACAGAGCAATGATTTTCAAGCCTGTGTCCTTAAGACTTTTACATCTGTATTTAAGAAGCTAAGGAGCTTTATACTTAGTAGGTTACATGAAGATTTCAGAGCCTGTTTATCTGTTCATCTTGGACAGTTGCATAGCCTCCATCAATACAGTATAAGAGGACTTTGTTCCTCATCTGTAAGACACTCCTTCAGTCTTTCACAGGAAGGTGGCATATGTACATGCAAAGGTGTAGGGAAGTGAGACCCCTTGGGCGATCCACCTCTACTCTATTTCCCCCGTGTATCAAGGGAGGGATGCTTCCAGGAGCATCCTGCCTCCTAGCTCCTGCTCACAGGTACCGAGCTCAGAAATGCAGAGACGATGCCTCTGCTCCATTTGCGATGCATAAGGTTCATCTGGGCACGTCTCCTTTAATTTTTCTGAGTCTTAAATTGAGCGTTCCCCTTCTAGAAGTAGCAGGCATCTAGGGATGTAAGATAAAATGTATTACAAGGTACGAGAATTGTGATGTGGGCATATAACTGGAAAAAAAAACACCTGAGAGAAATTCAAGCTTAAGCCAGATTTTGCATTGCAGGGGATGGGAGGATGTTGGACTCGTCGTGTTCTGTGCTACAATTAATTTATTTAATTCTCCCAAGTGCGTGTAAGGGATACCCTCTATTTTTTAATGAAATAAACAGGAGAAATTTAAATATTTGTAGCAGCACGTTGCTTTTTTTACCAATTACTGAAATGGCCCAATCAATAAGAGTGTGGGTGCTCTAGGTCCTCGTGCAATGCGGCCTCATTTCATTTTAAAATAAGATCCACGGATCAATGCTGAGTCTGAAACAAATTCAGCTGCCTGCTTACCAAAGCTATTTGGCTTCAAAGAAGTCTCTCCTCTGTCTTAATTAATCAAAGAGTTTGTATCTTTTTGGTGATTTGTCTCGCCTAATAAACATTTCCCACAACTATCCAGTTTTATTTCTAGGAGTAAGCATGTCTTCTTATTGAAACCGGGTGTTTGTCAGGTTGCTTCAGAAACACAAGAAATCAGATTGATTAATTATAAGAACCCTGGTTTTTTTGAAACTTCTGGCCATTTCCATTGAAAGACACTCGATCCCATCTCCTCTCTTCACACTCCAGCTTCAGTCTTTAAATACACAATGGACAATACTAAGAAACATAAATGAAAAGCATACTGGGATGAAACGATTGTAATAGCAAACTGAATTAACACAATTTGCAAACTGGAGTGCTGTCCAGTCACATTTGGCTACTGAAGCATTGACATCTATGAGCACCCAATCAAAGAACTGGCTAACGACTCAGCTATTGAGAGACCTGGATAGTATTTATTAAAGAACATTAGTATTTTCTTTTTATATAGAGGTGGGAGGGAGATTGCAGGCACCACATCAACTGCTGCAACCTTGAGTGAGTCTCGTGACGTCGTCGTTGGCAGCTTGCTAGTCCGGGAGTTTGTTCCTTCATCGGTGTTAGGGAGGGGCACGCACACTACGTTCACAGTTCACCACAGCAATGGTGCTCTTGCACTTTTGCTTGGACAAATGACATTTTGGAAACTTTGTCAGGCATTCAGCAGCTTGCCCGCTGCATAATCGTGACGGCTTCAACGTGGTGAGAGGAAATACCTGCAGAGATATATGCCCTTGTCTTCCTTTCTTTTCCCGTCTTTTTCCAAGATGCATTAACATCAAAGGGTGGCCTTTTCCTGTGGCCAATGCTGATATAAACTCTACCTGCCAACAGGCCTGTTCCCAAGGTAGCTTACAAAATATGTGCAAAGCCTTTGGAATATAGATCATTGTTCACTTCATTTGTAGGGGGGTCAATAGAGCTATTAAGAGAATAAAAATGACTCTTGTATCACCTTGATAAAGAAAATGTAGTCTTTAGATGTATACTTCGGAGACTGTTGAGAACAAGAAGGGAAACATTAATATTGCTGTGTATGTATAGCATGCTGTATCTGCAAGTTGTGGTGGTTATAGTTTAAAAAAGATGTTGACAAACTGAAAATGGCTACAAGAGTGATTCAAGGCCTGGAAAATCTGTCTTGGAGTGAAAGAGTTAGGGAAATCAATCTATTTAGTTTATCCATGAGCAGAAAACTTGATCAGTGAAAGGGCGGGGGGTGCTTTTAATCTAGCAGACAATAGAATAACAAGAGCCAACAGCTGAAAGCTGAAGCTAGAAAAATTCAGAGTAGAAATAAGGTACAAGGATTTAAATCAGAAGGAAACTGACTGTGGGAACCATTGACCGAGGGGTTCTCATCGTTTGAAGTCAACTTCAGATGTGTTTCTAAACGATATGTTGTAGCTGAACCAGAAGTTATGGATCTGACGCAGGGAAAATTGGGTGAATTCTCTGGCCTGGGTTATATAGGAGACAAGCAGTATTTTTTATTTTAAGAATTAGTAACAAAATTAAAATGCTAAAATCAGGATGATATGTTCTCATTTGCCTCAAATTATATATCTGATATTTTGTTTCAGAGGAAAATTCCCATTTTTGCTCATTTGGGGGTTAAAAAAATTCAAAATGGTGGAATTTCTGGCCTCGGTCTCTTAGCCAGACTAAATATGCGGTTGGATTGAGCAAACCAAGCAAAGGATTCCCTGAGCTTTGCATAGTGACATGCAGTCATAGAAGTGGGAAAACATTATGTCATGCTTTCACTATCTAAACAAGAGCAAGAAAACAAGGAAGGGATCTGTTACTAGGCTACACATTGGCATGGCAACCATCGTGCTCAGAAGAAGACTTGAAGCTGGAAGTGGATCAACTGACAGCACGGATCCCAGCTGGAGACATGACAGGTATTGCACTCAGCTCCTAAAATTGCTGCCCCAAAAAGTTTTGTATCCATTTAATCAAGACTCACACCAGACGGGAACTTTACATGGCTCAGTGGATATGTAATGTGCTGTGAAGCACATGAAGTTTGAGGTCACGGACTTGTTTAATATTGGCGGAGACTATGAGTGACCAAATTTTGATGACTTTGTGTTGCATGTTCCCTAGTCTCTAGTGCCAATGGAGGAAAGCATATTTATGTAACATGAACATATTACACCAGGTTTAAAGCTCTGGGGTGCGGGTCGGTCTCCACAGTTGTATTTTAAGTGAGGCTACTAAAAAAAAATCCAGCTTAAATGAAAAGGCTTTGAGTGACAGCAAATGCATCCATACCCCTGGGTAATTCTTTCCAAGACATGTATCAGAGAGGCATGAGTTTTTGTAGGCTAAAAGTCTACTTCATCAGATACTATGATGAAGTAATCTATAGCCTACGGAAGCTCATGCCTCTGAATGAGTTAATCTACAAGGTGCCACCCTGCCCTACCATCAGCCTAACTTCAGACTAACACAGCTACCTATGTTATGGATGCATTTGCTATCATGCAAAGCCTTTTCATTAAGGTTGGATGGCTTTCTAAGACATGGATCAGAGAGGCATGAGTTTTTCTAGGCTTATAGTCTACTTCATTAGATACTATGATGAAGTAATCAATAACCGACAGAAGCTCATGCTTCTGAATGAGTTAGTCTACAAGGTGCCACCCTGCCCTACTGTCAGCCTAACTTCAGACTAACACAGAAAACTACATTTTTTTCTAAGACATACATGCTCTGGTTCATTTATAAGTTATAGGCTTGAGGTAGAAATGATGTGCTGAAATAGACTGAGGTATGCAGGAGATCAAAATAGTTGAATGCAAGGGTCTTTTCTTCTGTTAAAATCTGTAAAGCTGAGGGGACCACTATACTGCTCATCAAGTATCTGATTTCTTCTAGGTTCTTGCTGAGCCATATCCTCAAATAACACATGAAGTTACAAAATGATTGCCATCTAGTATTGCGAACTTTCCCCTCCTTCTCTTTAAAGGGATCTGATTACACAAAAGCTGAGACTGGGTGTTTCCATCACTGTGGCTAATTCAATGGGATCATGGGATCTGTGCCATGTTGGACTTGATAACGCAGGACAAGTTAGAAATTATTTCGAAAAGTTGATCACTTTTGGAAAAGTTGATCACCTTCCTTATCCATCACAAAGCTGGCAGATCAGTCAGCAATGCAGAAATCCTCGACTTCAGGAAAGCTCAGAAGGTTGGTCGTCGAGGTCCTGAAAGATCATGATCTGACAGGGAAGGAAGTCCGAGACGAGTGGTCGCTCCTTAAGGACACTATCCTAATAGCTCAAGGGAAGTCCATGCGAGCCCACAGGAAAAGGAGTAAAAGGGATGGGAAATACCCTCCCCCTGCCTTGGCTAAACAGGGAACTTGTGCACTTTCTTAATCTTAAAAGAGAAGCCTATAAGAGTTGGAAGATGGGTAATACCTCTAATCACTGGCCCACACCTGTAGGGAATGGACTAGAACAGCTAAGGCCAAAACCAAACTCAGACTCGTTACAGGAATCAAGGACAATAGAAAGTCCCTTTTTAAATAGATAGGAAGTAGTAAGAAAAATAAGAGCAACATTGGACTCCTGCTAAATCAAATGGGGCAGCTGACAAACGATTCCCACCATACCTATGGGCTCAGCAGTGTTTTGCTCACTAGCACTATGTCCAGAAAAGACTTGGCAGTCATGATTGACCACAAGATGAACATAAGCCACCAACGCAATGCTGTAGCTGGCAAAGCAAATAAAACCCTGGCTTGCATCTACCGATGCATCTCAAGCAAGACCCAAGATGTCATTCTCCCACTTTACTTGGCCTTGGTGAGGGCGCAGCTGGAGTACTGCATTCAAGTCTGGGCTCCACACTTCAAAAAGGATGTGGAGAAGCTCGAGAAAGTCCAGAGGAGAGCTACACGCATGATCAGCGGTCAGGAGAGCAGGCCTTAGGAGGAGAGGCTGAGAGGCAGGGACAAGCTTGGAAAAGCGTAGGCTCAGAGGGGACTTGGTGACCGCCTATAAGTACGTCAGGGGTTTACATCTGGACCTGGGAGAACATCTGTTTGCCAGGGCTCCCCTAGGGAAGACAAGGTCCAACAGTTACATACTGCTGGAAGACGGTTTTAGACTGGACATAAGGAAAAACTTCTTCACTGTCTGAGTGTCCAGAGTCTGGAACCGATTCCCCCCAGAAGTGGTGCAAGCACCTACTTTGGACACGTTCAAGTTGCATTTGGATGCTTGTCTCGCTGGGGTCATCTGACTTCCTGCCCCTTGGACGGGGGCTGGACCCAATGATCTCGTGAGGTCCCTTCAGCCCTAATGTCTGTGAAATCTGTGGAAAGGGCTCTCTCCTTGGCTTCTTACTAGGAAGGTAATGAGCGTGCGAGTGCCGTGCAGAACCTGGGAGCAATAAAACTTTAAAAACAAGATAGATTAGGAGTGTTTTTCTCAGGGGACACACTGCATCCCACCCTAATATTGATTAACAATTAATCTTTATAATAGGTATCAAGCAAAGTTTTATGGTACTTGCATGCCAGCAGTGAGTGATAATATCTAATTGGCACAGACTGGTTTCATGCATTGTTTTGGCTTGAACCGCTTGGCTGTCCTTCTCTGACACTTGATGTTACCTGTGGTTTTAGCTGAAAGAAACAGGAGAGCTGCCAGCCACTCCATACTGGTGGCTCATAACATTGGACAGTGTCGGTGTGGTAAAGCAAAAATATTATTCCTACGCTGTGTAAATCAAATCCAGATTGAAATCAGAACCACGGGGGTGGTGTTATTAAAGACCTACTAAATGTAACTGTATTACACTGGGCAGGAGCTGCACGGGCCCCGCATTGACTCGCAGCTCCAGCCCCGTCCTGGTACCTGGAGCCATATCCTGGTCGTGCGCCATACCTACCGCCACACACTGCCCCAGCACATGCCCCCAGGTGCTCCCCCATCTCAGATTTACCTAAAATAATTATGATCATCCTACTTATGTACCAGTGAGGTTCCCTATCAGTCTTTAGAGGGGAGTTTAAATAGCACAGCAGAAATACTACATCTGCATTAATGTCGTACTCCGCATGGGCAAGTGAATTTGCTTGGAGTATATCAGCTAGGGCAGAGCATTGTGCTATACTGCTCCTGGCATCCAGACAAGCTCAGGTACCTCTGTATGGGCACCACATGGTGCTGTAGATCTGTCTACGTGACAACAACACCTGTAATCACACTCAGAGGCTTGAGGTGCGCTCCATCAGGAGCTTGTTAACCAGGCCTGCATGGCACTTCAGGCAAGTTACTTGGCTCCTAGACCTCAAATAGATATTTGTATTTGTTTTACGCATAACAACCTATAAAATGATAGCAAATCTATAATCTCCTCCAGTATCTGTGGTTGTGACTTTCTTTTATGAAGCAAATAAAATGAGATTAGTCAGTTCTGTTGCCTTCTTGGTATGCACCTTGGAGCTACGCTAACTTTGGGCATATTGGCGCTTCAGTAGGGCATGATCCTGCCCGGCACTGAAGAACAGCAGAGCGATGCTGAGTGTCCTTATTTCCTGATGGCTTCAGTAGGAGCATAGGGGGCTTGGAAGCATGCATTTGCAAAGATGTGCCAGAGTAATAACATTAATCAAGAGTGACAATGAGTAAGACGCAGGGGCGACTAATCAGACACTAGCGTCGCTGATGTTGGCATAACTGGAAGCCTGGGGGCATAGTCCAAGGATAAAAAAATAAATTCTTATCTAACCAAGGAGTCATTTACCCAGAACTGGTTACAACACATTCTTAAAGACAGAAAAAAACAAAGCAAGGAAATCTCTTGCACATGAACTTATTTTCCATGCCATTAAACGACGATAACGTAAAGGTGAATTTGTCTTACATTAAAACCCTGTGTTATTAAAATCTCATTTCAAGTTAGCACTTTGCAAAGTCTGCAATACTTCCCTCATGTATATGGACAGATTTAATCTGGCTCGCTGCCTGCAAAGATGCCGTTTGTCAGTAAGGTCAAAGAATGTATCTGAGGTTTTTCAGAAGCCCGCTTTTGGCATCTTTCTTGTTAGCTGGAGTTTGTTTAGCTACCTGGAGCCACACTGCTCATGGGTCCACTCAGAATTTGGCATAGTACATTTGGCAAGCCACTTATTGCAGCCACGAGCTATCTTTTTTGGAAACACAGATCCCGACTTCGACAACCTATTGAATTCGGAGACGAGTCGTGAGGATTGGATCCCACAGAACTGAACCAGTGCAGGAAAGATGCACCAAAACACAGGCAGCATCACTGGGGAGAGAACTGTAATATAAAGGATGTGTCCTGGATGTTGATAACTCTGGCCTTAAAGACATACTGTATTCATCAGAAGCACTAGTGCATGGGAGTGTTTCATTTCCTGCCTTTTTTGTCACACTTCCTCAGTCCTAATCTATGCAAACACTTGATGCTATATCAGGGTGGGCAAAATGCGGCCCACGGGCCAGATGCGGCCCACCAGGCCATTCTATCTGGTCCGCGGGGCCCCTAAAAAATTTAGAAAATTAATATTTATCTGCCCTGGGCTGCCTGTCATGCGGCCCTTGATGGCTTGCCAAAACTCAGTAAGCGGCCCTCTGCCCAAAATAATTGCCTGCCCCTGTGCTATATCTACAATGCAGAGAAACTCCTGAAATCAAGAGTTGAATGGAATTTTGCCTTAACATGCAGATTCTTTCTAAGGACAAGCACCTCATTTGGGGTGGCAACAAAGTTTCCATGGGCAAAGCCAAAAACAACATCCAAAGACTGGGCAGGGAACTGGCAGGCCTTTCCCAAACATTTTCGGATTCATCACTTGACTTGCGTCCAAGCTGTTATAAGGCCTTAGGTTATAACCTTATGAATTCTGCAAGAATGAGTTCATTACTGCACTGGGAGAAGAGCCCAGGTGCTGGATGACGGGGCCACAGTGAGTCAGGAGATGTAACCTCCTTCTGTGGGTCAGTATTGACCGTGTCCACCGTGCATCAAAGGCACCCTAGGGCACTACGGTGATGGTGGAAAATGAAACTCCAACCATGGCTGCTTCTTTCTATCTCACTATTGTCTCTCTCAGCTGTCCCTTGGGGATTTTATTAGCTGACATATATAAAATGTGAAGGCCACATCTATGCCACCTCCCTGTTTTGCCTGGGACTGCCAGTCAGCAACAGGCCCTGCCCACCCCCAATTCCCCGGTGCCAAAACCTCGCATGTAGGCAGCATAGACAGCTCTGAGGGGTCCTCAAAGTGAGCCCAACAGTAGCTCTTGCTCACATGGGTCTATCGTGTCTTGTCGCCAGGCCTGAGCATGCCTAGACGAGACTTATGATACCAGCCTCATCATGCTGCCTATCTTAAATGGCCTCTGTCCTTGCAGCTGGGAACAGGACTTCTCTTGGATCCTGATTGAAGCAGTTAAAGAGCTGCAAGGTTTAAATCGGGGTGGCAGCATTTTGGTGATGGGAGCAGGTAATGGGGCGTAGTTTTGGTGAGAGTGTTTCCGAGGCAATGAAGACCAACCCTCCTCCTCCTCCTTGACACACCTCACCCTTAAAAGCCCTGATACCTGCTAGTATTCACCTACCCACATTAGGCACTCAAAACATTGCCTGATGGATCCAGGTCATAGCCTGTGCTTCTATGAATATTTAAATGTTGTGTCTAAAATGGAATGGTATTAACATACTCCAACTCGGGATACCCTTGAGGAGTGTCCTAGGAGGGAGGAGTTTTGTGCTTAAATCCCTGCTCCATATCAAGCAAAGGAAAAATGTGACCTTGGGACGTCCACACTGAAGGCGAATGCTCTGACCATTGGGTTCCTCTTTGCATGAGGCCTGATACAACGGGCGTGCTCTGGGAAAGCCAAGAGCCTCGTGTCCCACCAGTGAGAGGGGTAAAAATTTCATAGATTTCATAGATTTCATAGACATTTGGGCTGGAAGGGACCTCGGAAGATCATCGAGTCCAGCCCCCCGCCCGAAGGGCAGGAAGTCAGCTGGGGTCATAGGATCCCAGCAAGATAAGCATCCAATTTGCTCTTGAAGGTGTTCAATGTAGGTGCTTGAACCACCCCCGATGGCAGGCTGTTCCAGACCTTGGGGGCTCGGACAGTAAAGAAATGACTACTGCCAGGGCTTAGGTATCAGCCTGCTCAGGATTTGGGAGATCACGAGCTTGTCTAGAAGCAGAAATATAGGCCCCTAGGTGACTATATTGTAGAAACATCAAGGTGCCTCCAGGGTTATTTGACAAGAGCGCAGGAGTTTGGAAAGCTAGATTTCAGACCTTTTAAATGAAAGTTGAGGAATCTTTTTCTGTTCTTTTCTTTCAGTGCTCACCTGGCTCTGAAGGCTGGACCCAGTGCTCTCTGATCAAAGAAGTGGGAGTCTTTCCAGGAGGTAACTGGGCTTGGTGTTATGTGTAAGTATTTTCCTTCCATGATACTTTCTGGCCCTCTGGACAACCGATTCATGTTCAGTGGCTCAGATGATATCCCTTGATGTTATTACAAGGGCCGACGGCACACAGCAGAGACATGTAACGTGAAGGTGACAGGAGCATTGCATGCAAAGACCCAGCGCTGGAGGAACTGTTCGGTGCATGAATGCCTCGCTGCTGTGCTTTTCAAAATGTTTACACAAGGATACTCATAAACCTCGCTGTATTGAACCAAAGATGCAGTCCAAGTTGTGTTAGCCCAGGCCTTATCTGCAACATATCATCATGATCAGATGCATGGGGGAGAGAGAGAAAGGTAAAGCCTCTCCTTCTCTCCAGCCTTCTCTTAAAGCAGGGCGGGGATTGCTGGGGTGCTAGGTAATGATTTGTCATTTCGAGGGCTCGGGGTTGTCTCTCTCGCTGCAGATGAAACCTTGGCCGTGATTGACAGCAAGGCTGTTTCGGCCTGTTCTATTGCCGTTGACAAGTAATAATGAAGCTGTGTCAGTCCCTAATGGACATGGATATGCCTGACTATGTCGAGTCCCTGGACTCCTCTTACACCATGCTGGAGTTTGAAAACCTGAGAGTGCTTCCCAATAACACGGGTGAGATCTCTGTTCACTTCCTCCTAAATAACCGCTGTTACCCTTGGGAAAAAAAGTTGGACTCTTAGAAAAGATAGATAGGACACAAGGGGCAAAGGGTGGACGGTGTAATATTTAAGCAGATGAACTGTCAGTCTTTGTTGTGCCTGTCATTACGGTTAGGCTGAAGATGCAAGCTCCACGTAATGGCTGAAATGCGTGGTACCTTTCTAAATGCTCTACTGTGCAAGCCATGATACAAAGGATGGGCTGCTCCTGCCCTGGAGAACGCGCAGTCTCTTTTGAGCTATTTGTTGGGCTCCGTAATATGTCTTCTGCTTGCTTTCTTAAAAGCAATTCAACTACTTCATAAAAAGCTGCTGTATTCTCTCTATATGACTTAGGCACAAATGTGTCATGACTTTTGAGGGGAAAAAAGACATAGTTTGAGTCACTTAATTCTTAAAAAGCTATTGCCTACATCGTTCTTCACACAATAAACCATGTGTTGGACGGAACGTACTCAAACATATTTACATGATATAGCAAATACTAAACCTTGGGCTCGACCACTAGCATTGCTGCTTATTTTTCACCTATTGAGCTTGACTGAACGTCTTTTCAAGACACAAAGAAGAGGATTGTTCTGTGTGTTTTTTCACCAAAAAGTCTGTGCCCTGTTCCAGGAAAGCAATTTAGTGTGGCATCTGGGAGTGCGGCACTCAGAATTTTGTTTTCAGGCATTTTAATAGTAGCCCATCTTTCCAACACACGAATCAGTCATTGCCTTAAATGCAAGACAAGGCAGCTGTCGTAAATGATGTAGTGTAGGGCTAACATCACAAATAAATTGGATTAAAATGAAAACGTTGGAAACTGCCCGCTTGGATAGTCTAAGCAATATTTATTCTGAGCTGTCAAAAGCGTGTTTTTTTCTGTTTAAGACTGATTTCTCACTGCCTTACTTACACTTGCTCATTAGTGTCCTGGACTATCAGTTCTTCAAAATATCTTTTGCTGCCATCTTCTGCAATTATGCAAAGTTTATGCACTGCAGGGAGGCTTTCAGATCATCAGACCAACGGAAATTCAGAAATGTAGCCTGGCCTCGAGAGAAGTTGTATGACTAGCACTTGGAAGAGGATTTTCAGACATCTGGGTTTTAATTTGCCACGCGTCCTACTGTTTGTCAAATTCATTTGAATAACGAGGTAGACCTATTTGTTTTTTTGTAAACCAGGCTACGAATTTCCCCCAAATCCAATAACTTCAATGGAAATGTTCCAATTTTTGCGTGACCTCACACAGTAGAAATGACAGGTTCAGGTTTGGTTTTTTTTAAGTTTGTAGAGTTTATCTAGGTTAGCATTGGGCTATTTGTTTTATCGTTAATAAGTAACTGGCTCTCTCAGGAACCAGTCGTTTTGACATTAGCTTGTTTGTCTTGGGTAAGTCTGTTCTACAATTTGTAAAACAAGCTCTTAAAAAGAGACATGAAAATGCCACGCATGGCAATGTATCACAAGCCATCAGAATTCAAGCCACTCAGTTCTCCCAGATGAGGCCACAGTTTTAGCCACAGTTTTACAAAGTTGGGAAATAGAGAAAGCGGAAAAAAAGAGAAACAAACTTCGTTATTTCCCAACTTTAGGTGGCCTTTCTGAAGACATAGGATCCTAAATACACTGCGAAGAGATTTAGTTTGAACCTATTCTCTATGTTTCCCCATTGAAAAAACAGGTCAACGTTGTCCTATATTGGAGTGGGAGCACTATCAGGACCTCAGTATGTATCCAACTCCATTAAGGCCTAGCTCTGGGATTTCAAACATCTGATTCTGAGCTTAAATATTCTCATCATCCTTGCCCTGGTAGACCTCCATTGACTTTAGAGAGAAGAGGACAAGCCATACAATTTAGGGGCAACTCCACTAATTTGTATATTATTTCCTGTAATTAAATGACTGCAAATTTAAAATGGATCATTTATAGTTAACCTATGGCATTTATTAGCACAAGATATTTTTGAACCAAGAGGGTTTTTTTTCAAGTATTAGACAGTAAAGCATATTTAAAAATAATACTGTAGTTACCTTTACCTTTACCTAAGGGCTCTCCTATCTCATCAAAAGATCATGGGCTGAAAACAGAAACCTAGTACCTTCCTGGAGTACAGTAATGCATTATATTCAGGTGGAGGACACATACTTATTAGTCACTCTAAGAGAGAGCGAATACCAGGCTAGCTTGAACATTAATCTCATCAGTGGGCCTTTGATGGAGGCCATTACTCTAATTGTTTTCTTAAGGTTTAAAATCATTATTGTTTTATCAGTATTATTATGGCAGCTGTTGATAATAGGCTTTGTTCAGAGAAGATCAGTGCAGCTATCAGGTTTGCTGGGTTTAACTGTGGAATTTAATGTGTGCCAAATCCTCTAGCAATGTAAAATTTGCAAAGAACATGAGACCTGGCTTTCTCCCCGAACTAGCTACTTATGTTAATTAATTTACGAAAGATGTATTGCAGTCAAGCAGCAAGTTAACCAGAGCTTGTTAACAAACCAGTGCATAGTATGTACCATGAGAAAACACAAAGAAAACTGAAAACGGTTTTTTTAGTTTGAAATTTCATGTGATTTTTATGAAAAGTGGGGTTTTTTTGAAAAATTGGAACATTTTCAAAGCAATTATTAACTTTTGTGGGACAAAATCCCATATACTTCCTTTTCCTTTTCTTCCTTACAAAAAATATTGGGGGACAGAAAGGTAAAAAATAGTGAAAGCTTTCCCCCCAGCAAAATAAAACAAAATGTGGGTTAAAAAAATGGGATCAACGTAATCAAAACGTTCTATGTATCATTGTGTGAAACACCATTTCTCTCTGACTGGCTTTCATCACGCATTTGACCAATTTGAAGGTTAACCCTTCTTTCTTTGCTATTATGATTAAACCACCAATATTGTTTAGGCAATCGTTTTTAATTTCTTAATAGTCTGTGCATGAATAATGGGTAAATGCGGTTTAGGTAACTCAGAGAATAGTCCAAAAAGCAAAGCAAGAAATCCATTTTGACAGTGGAAGTGGGCATTTAAAACTTTGTCGCATTTAGATGGAAATAATGGGCAATAAGGTATAATTGCTATGTTAATCTTCTTCACCAAAGGAGGGTTCTGGTGACAAAACTGTTCCCTCTTGGGACAATCTTATTTATTTTACCACGGATAGAATTACGTCTTCATTCTTACATCATGTTAATACTGGTGTCATCACCCATTGCATCAGTTATCCCTTTGCCAGCGAGAGTGTAAACAATATTCTCTTTAATATCGTTATTCCTTTCTTCACTCTTCTGTTCAACCACCAACGTGACTCTTAAGAGTTCATCATGACCCTTTTTCAACCGTCACTCTTGCGCCAGATCCAAGTTGACCTTGGTTTAGTCATAATTAAGGCCAAAGCAATAAGAGATGTTTTGCCAGTTAAGAGTGTGAATGTCTGAATATGCCACAAGTTATAAATTTGCTTGCAGGACACTTCACCCTTTCTGGCTGGAGACAGTGGAGTTTGAGAACAGTTATCTAAGTCGTTCTTTGTTTTGGAGCAAAAGACGTGGTTTTGGAACACAGACAGCTGATGTATCATGCGATTGAATTGCATAGGACCAGACTTTCAAGATGGGGCCCACTCCACCCACATTTTGGCAGTTGTAGATGTTCATAGTTCTTGTGTTGTCTCAAGCTGAGATTCGTAAATGCAAACCACAGAGCAGGTACCTGGATGCAGTGTGGTGCGGTAGAGTTGTGGGGGCTGCAGAATTGGCAACCAGAAGGCATGCACCCAGGACTGACTTTTGGCATTTAGTTTTGGACGCATAAATTCAAAGGCAAGAATTGAAAATGCAAGTTGCTGTGTCTGCAGAAATCTCTGTCATGAGTAGGGTGCAGATGAAACATTTTATCATCCCCTTAGAGCAGTTATGCCCAATCTTTTGGCCTCATGGGCCAGATGAGTAGTGCAGGGCTGGTTCCAGCTCCTGTGCTGTCTATGCCTAGCTCTGCACTCCCAGATTGGGTCCCGTGTGCTGGGATCACACCCTGGGGCTCTGCGCTGCTCCCACCTGACCCTGTGTGCTGGGATTGGGCCCTGCCCCACCGCTGGCCAGCTCCCAACTCTGGGATCAGGATCTGCATGCCAGGATCAGGCCCTGGGGTCCTGCACCACCTTTGCCCAGCCCCACACACTGGGATCAGACCCTGTGCCATCCTGCGTGGCTGAAGGGCCACACTCTCTGGCTCACAGGGCTCTATGTGGGCCTGGAAATTTGGTAGCAGGGGAGCAGCAATTAAGGCTCCCACCATAAATTTTAGGACCTATGGAGAGCCCCATGGGCCAGATGAAACAGCACTGGGCGGCTGCGTCTGGAGGTTGAGCCCCTGTCTTAGAGCATCCGTCTCATTGCCAGAAGTGGATTTGACCCATCAAAATTAAATATGAATTGGATTCTGCATCCCAATCCATAAAGTGGGATTCAGATCTGGGGTTTGATTATGGAGCTTGTTTCTACCTATTGAATGCCTTACAGTAAATCCAGGACCTCATGCAAGGTCAGAGCCCCGTTCTTGTAGGCACTGTCCAGACTGATAAATATCTATGGTTTAAAGGAGAGAGCGGCAAAGTTCTTTGCAAGTCAATAGTCAAGCTGCAAATTGGCCCCAGGTATCAAAAGTCTTAACTACAAGACCACCCTTAATCTCATTTCTTATCAGTTCATTCATGTCTTCCTTGCACACGTTAGGATGTCATCTTATATCAAGTCTATAGTATGCACTAAAGACCACACTGATCTAGAATTGAACTTCCCCAGGGTTTGACAGGATCGTTTATATAATTTTATAGCCTAGAGGCTAGCTGTAAATGCCCAGATTGCACACTGATGAAGCAGCTCTGCTGAGACTCATGCAAGTCGTGGATTCAGACATCAGAGATTTCTGGCAGACAATTTTGGCAATGATTCTCTCTTAGTGATACTCCCAGCGCAGAGAGACAGACGCTTGCACTGCAATGACCATTCTGCTCAGAAGCCGTCTAGGACTGAGATGACCTTTAGAGATTGCGTCTAATTATTGATTTTTCTTTAAAAAAGTTTCCATCAGGAGTTTCCTTCTACCAGAAATCCCATAGATATGTCACTGGAAAACTTTCTGAAACATTTCATTGAAAGATAATCCTTTTGCATTATGAAGCTGGGCAACTCTATCCATTACACATCATTGTGCTCCTGTGTTGGAAAAAGTAGGCGTCCTTCCAGAGACTGTTTCCCTTTCTCTCTCAATAGAGGCCCTTCCAAAAAAAGACCCCAAGCCAAAACATCACAAAGTGTTGTGTGAGGCTTGAAATTCAATTCCAGATCCAAAATTTGCATCTGGATTTTTATGATTTCACGTGCTCCTTTGTCTCACTCTTCCTCTGTTGGAGTCTGCCATTAATTTGGGATAGGAGTATAAAATAGTGATGGACTTGGCAGTATACAGCTGCTCAGCCAATGTGTCTACGACAAACTACTATCAACTCATGAAAAGGAAACATCATTGTGCACTCTGGACTGACCTTTGCCATGGTTGTCACTCCTCAAGTCTACTCTAATTTATAGCCATACAACTTCCCTGACCTCAGAGGTGTTTACATGGTTTTGTTGGTGTAATTGTGAGGAAGAAATTAGCCCCTTAACTTGAAAGCAATAATATTATATGATTCATAAGGTGCACTGAGGTTATTCACTCACAAGGAGTGATGTCAGGGCATCATGGGAGACAAAGACTGGCCAGAAACAGGGTTCATGGAGGAGAATGGGGACATGAAGGCCCCAGAGTTACAGTTTTCTCCAGGCATTACAAAAATTCAGGCAGGCCGTGGGGTCAATGTTGGTACAAAACAAACCAACGCGTTTATTTTGATTTTTTTGACTGGAAAATTCTACTGATGCCAAACTTTTCTCCCAACCAATTGTGATTTTCTTGAAGCCTCTTCCTCTGGTGAGAAAAGGTTTTATTCAACTTGATTGTCCAGAATGTGGGTGCTGATAGTTACAGTATGAGAGCAGGGCTCTGTTACACTTGCTTGCATAGAATAATGTCTGACTGGACTGTTAGCACCACTGAAAATGGGTTCACTTTGCCTGGCGTGAGCACATGTGTTAGGTCAGAAAAGGGATGCGTCTACGTGAGACGCGTACTGTGCATTGGCCTAATAACGCTGCGCTCAGTTATTAGTGCCATTGTCATGGCAAAAACTGTGCTAATAGCCTACTGCGTAATGTTATTAGGCTAATGCACATTAAATGTTACTGAAAAAAGGGGTGCTGGTGCTACTGCGCAGTAACTTTAGGTACTGTGCATTTAGTTAGTGCTTTATTAAGGAAGCACTAAACTAAATGCGCAGTATCTAAGGTGCTCGTGGGCCTTACTCAAGCAAAAGTCCTACCAAGTGACGGTCAGATTATGAGCACTTTATTCACATTAGTGACAAGTGTAACCCTCATTGACCTCACTCACCAGAATGGTTTTATTAAGTGCTCTCAAGTTGGATCTCGGCTTTCATAGTCTGGTCTTGTGTTGATTGGATGGCCTGAGGACGAACTGGGTTTCTTTTGAATAATGAAGAACCCCCTGGATCTTTGAATTCTGTGCTGGTCATTTGGGCCCAGCTGCACTGGATTGAATGGGATTGCATGGGTGTAACTGAGAAGAACTGGCCCCCTTTTATCTTTATGTTTATTGTGCAATTGAAAAAAAACATTGGAATCAAATGAACCCTGAGGAGCTGTTTATTATAGCCAGTCTGACCACTTGCTTGGTCAGAAAAGACTTGGATGAAGCCAGAAGATATTCAAATATCAAGCTGATACTGACAAAATACAGCACTCTGGAGATACCGTTTCCTTTTCATTCAATTCAATTTTGCTGTCACCAATGGACGGCTAGCAAGATCAATGTGAGCTTCAGTGATCTGCCACATAAGAGTCTTATCTGCTAAGACATCAAGCATTTTTTCCCAGGGCTGAGCACACAACATTCAGCAACCTTAATGAGATCTGGGGACCACCTCCACGTTGGGAGGTGGAGAGTAGTAATTCCTGCCCGTATTGTCTACAAATTACTCACGTGCCATTTTGTTATCTTGTCATTCTTATTCCTCAGTATGGCCTACTTCCCTCCCCCCCATCCATCTGTTAGAGGTTTTCATTTAGTTTACAAGATTTGTCAGTGCAGCAGTGATAAGCTTATTATGTTTGTGCAGTACCATGCAGAATGGAACCGTGCCCTTTTTGCCCACTGGGCACCAAGTCAATATAAATGTTGAATAAAGTTAGTCTGATCTACTGACGACTAAAGTCACTGGGAGTTGGTTCAGGGCCAGTGGCAGTGGTTAGATGTCAACCATCATAATTATGTGTCTTAGGATGTTTCTTAGACATTATTCTTCCCACAAGTTAAATGTGCAGGAGCATCTGCATGTTAAGGCAGGAAAAGATGAGCTCCACCTGCATGGAATAGATCAAACTTACACCACTTCAAGTGAGGAATCTTTTTGACTGGTGCTTATCATGAGGTTAAATCGATTTGGTCCACGGGGCCAATATGAGCAATTTGTGCTCCTCCAGTATCCCAGGATGCACTGCTTCCAGCTTCTCCTCCCCCACCCCCCGGAGGAAAAGTTATCCTCCCAAACTCTGGATGAGACCTGGAGAGGCAGGCAGCCCTAGGAGAACTAGAGAGAGCTGGGAAGAGCTGAAGAGCCGCAGGGTAACCTGGGCAGCTGCCAGCCCCACCCCTGCTGACCAGCCCCCTCCACCTCTCCAGTTTCCCCCAGTTGCCCAGCTCCTTGGCTTTCCCTTGCTCTCCATCTATCCAGGGCAATACAGAGAATACAGAGAGCAGGGGACACATCCAGTAACACTCACAGCACATTCTAACTTTAATACCACCTAACATTTAGCACACCCACATTGCAATGTGTAACAACACCCTCACATACAGGTGTGGGCTCCCTGCATGTAGGAAGAAATTTAGAAGTAATTTTCAACCAAATGGTCCTGGGATGCTTCTTTATTAGCATCCTGAGGTTATTTGAATTGAATTGATAGGAGTGTATCTGTTGGTATAGGGAATGGAAGCATTGAAAAGAAAACAAACCCAAGGGGGGTTGTGCTTAGTGTGACAGCCTTCAAATGGCCATGCTTTCCATTCTCTGCAACACAGAGATAGGCACGCAAGCTTCTTAGAGTAGCTATGACATCTTTTATTGGAGCAGCTGAGTAGCTGGAAAAAAGTTCTTAAAAAGTCCTTAGCAAGTTCTTTCCAACTCGTCAGCTCAAGTAGATGTGACATCTTTTATTAGACCAAGAACCTTGCCTGCCTGTGTCCTTAGACCAACACGGCTACAACCAAAACCCCCGTTTCACAGAGATAGCACAAGCGGGTTTGGAGGAAGGGCAGATGTGCAGCTGGAGACCAGATAGGTAGAGCCCATGCTATCATGTTGATTTGGCTCCTTGGGGAAAAGACCTAATTGAGTTTCTGCTCCATTTGCAGAACCGATAGCTGCAGAATCATCCAATGCCACACTGCTTGCCGGGAACATCAGCTCCGTTTGCTCCATCTGTGGGGACCACGCCACCGGGAAGCATTATGGAGCCTCTAGCTGCGATGGCTGCAAAGGGTTCTTCAGAAGAAGCGTCCGCAAGAACCACGTCTATTCGTGCAGGTAAACCGCTCTGCTGGGTTTCAGCACTGGGAGCAGGTTGGGGCAGGGATTGTCTATTATTCGGCGTACAGGGCCTCACACAATGGGACCTCAGTCTCAGCTTGGACCGATGATGATGATGATGGTGATGTAATGTACTTTCTTGAGCATAAGACTTGGAAACTAGGGACTTCTGAGTTCTAATTTCACCTGGGTCTTTGAGCAAACCCTTTCCTGGTTGCAGGTCTCCGTGCCCTCACATGTAAAACGGAGGCAAGTTCTAGCATTGAGGACTCGTTTCCGTATGTCAAGTGCTAAGTACTTTTACTGGGTGTGGAGTGACCCTAAGAACTCATCGAGTCCTCTCAAGCGAATGCCGCGATGGCAGGGAGCCAAAGTCCCCGGGACTGATTTTCGAACACGGGCTCTCTTGCTTTGTCTAACCATTAATGGAAATGCAATCTGCAGGTATCTCCAAACCTGCTTCTCTCCCCCCAGCAGCTGTCTCTTTCTGCCTCTTTCTGCCTTGCTGGTCATGCTGGATTTTAAGACACACAAATCATACCTCTTGCTGCTATCAACTGCTTTACAGTCAGCCTGTGAAGCAAAAAAGAACCGGCTCCGATTGTCTCCACCTTGGCATGCAGGGATATATTCGTGAGGCTTATTAACCAGAAGGAAGCCATAAATTATACAGCAGCTATCTCGGTTGACCTAAGAAAGATGATGTTTACTTAAAAAAAACCCCCAAGAAACCCACACTAGAGGATTAATTCATATCTAACTGGAACCTGGAAGTTTTCATTGTGCTGCAAGGGAGATTCCTTTTCCAAGAAGGTCCCAAACTAATAAAAGACGTGCCTCCCTGTTTGTTTTAGATGAAGCTGAATAGGAGGCACTAATAGCTCTGTTCACAGAAGGCCAGGCATTTGATCAATGGCCTGCCCTTGCCAGCCCAACCCCTTTCCTGGTTTAATTCCAGCAGCCAAAGGGAAAATCTATTCTCACGTCTCAGACTGAGTTGCTCTTGTCCTCCGGGAGTTCGCGTGAAGCAGCCGTTTCATTGCGTGATCCCCCAGGAATCCTTGAATCATGGTGATGCTTAGCAGGTCAGGGAAGACCTTCTCATTCAAATCCAAACCTATGCCAAGACCTCCGCTGGCGCTCTGTGAATCCTTATTTGGTGAGCCACCCGGCAGCGAGTTTAAGGACTGGGCCGCACTGTTTATAATGGATCTGCATCCCTTGCAGACTTCTTCGTTTGTTAAGTGGGGTCTGTTCTGCTTGCTGAAACCACCGCAGAGAAAATGTCTATGCAGCACAGTCAGAGAGTATCATTAAACTGTAGAAGCTGAGGGAGATTCACCTTCCCTTCTTTTCCCCTTTAAACTCTACTTAGGGACCTAAATGCCAACAAGAACCTGGCTCTAACTCTCCTACACGTGAATGGGAGAAAACATCCAGCCAAAAAAGTTCACCTGCCTCTACGCAAAATAAAAGGGAGTTCCCAACAGAAGCAGGGCTGTTATCACTAGGATTTAACATCAGATATAAAGGAGAGGGAACAGACTGATTGCTGTTCCCTGTCTGTCCTCTTCTGTACTCCCAGGTAGATGATGACATGTGAGTAAATGAATTCAGGACCCTGTTCACTTCTGAAAGGCAGTGTCTTGTGGAGGACGCATCGGTAGCGGCCTTAGAGGAGGGCAAACCAGGCGACCCCCCAGGGCCCCGCACTATATAAAATATTATAGCCTAGAGGCTAGCTGTAAATGCCCAGTAAATGCCCACACTATATAAAAACAAAAATGAGTTATACTGAATATTTGTATGGTCAATATTGTATTAAGATACTTTCATTGCAGTTTCATGGATAGAGCAATGTGAACCTGAACTTGAAACTGTTTGACTTTCTTATAGGTCACCAAAATTAAGGGGCCCCAAATGACACTCTTGCCCAGGGCTCCAGCAACCCTAAGGCCACCACCACACACATTAGCTAGTAAGGGAGGAGACCTGGCTTCCCCGACGCATGGGCGGGGTCACCCCACCGGTCAGTCTGTTTCCTCTCCTGTTTCTCTAAACGGGGTCCCAGTGTACAGTGCAATGAGCTTCTGGTCTGGCTTGGGCTTGTCAGGTGCCGGAGGGACCCCGAGAGCCTTTATAATCTCAAAGTTGGTCCTGTCTCCTTCCAGGTTCAACAGGCAGTGTGTGATCGATAAAGATAAGAGGAATCAGTGCAGGTACTGCAGACTGAAGAAGTGTTTCAGGGCAGGGATGAAGAAAGAAGGTAGGTGGTAAAAGAGGATGCACCCTTTGCACGTAGCTTGGAAAGAACAATCTCTCAGCCGGTCCCACAATCTCACTGCGGGAGACTCGACTGCACGGTTTTGTGGCAATGGGGGACTGCGATCACCCTTCCCAAGTCCATGGCTGGCATCCTCTGTGTAAGCCCCAAGCCTGGAGCGGTTTGGATGCTCTCTGTCCCACTTGATCTTAGCCAAAAGCGTGAGGAGCATCTGAAGCCCAAGACTGAGCAGTCTGGGAGGGAGGATAGTTGCCTGGATGGCAGCGCCGCACACACAGACATGAATGATTGAGCTCTGCTCAGTCTAAATTAAAACACTGCAAGGTAGCAGTATGGGAAATGCCCGAATGTGTGATATGTGGACGCTCGTCTGGACGTGGCCTTTGCATCTATTTGGGAAGGTCCATTTAACTCCATTTCAGTCTCTGAAATGTTAGCTGATGCTCTCTGACACATTTCCTGTTGGTTCCTATGGGAAGATATTGTGGAATACCTAAACACCTCTTGTCAGGGAAGTAAGTCCCTTGTTCCAAGTTGCTATCCTAGATGAAATAGTTTCAGTTAGGAGGTTGCTGGAAACACCACCGCTTTCAGTAACACCATGAAAACCGTGCTTTGCTCTTTGCCGATGAGGAAGAATTTATCCGGTGCCAGAGATACCACAGCTATCTCTTGCAGCTGAGGATGATTTTCTTCCATGATTGCCTTATCTGTGGGTCTGATGAATTATTACCAGCTTGATGGGATATAGGGAGATAACGGACTTGGACTGAATGCTCGGTTCGTACAGTACCTTGTACAGTCGGATTCTTGGCCAAGCTTGCGGCTCCTAAGAGTTACAGCAATAGAAACAGGACACAACAGTACCACAGACTTCATTCCTTGCCTTCGATGGTATCTCATTGCATAATGTCTGTTTGATGAAAAAAGATGCTTTTGTGGTTTATAAAGCAAACTAGCAAGTACAAACCTTTATCCCACTTATTTGCTGTGCCCTTGGAAGATTACAGAGCTTTTTAATGTAATAGCTTATCAGGGGGATGGCAAAACAGTCCCAGATTGTTGAACTAAACAGATCAACGTTTTTTTAAAAACTTAGAAAATGCTGGAGGATTAGATCAGCTCCTGCACTCCAGCCCCTTTAGATGGCAGGGCAAAGGAGCTGGTTTTCTGAGCAACGCAGCAGTAAGGATGGCAATTTTCTGCCAGACCCTCCCAGCAAGCTAGATATAGTTAACAGCAGCTTTGCCACTGCCTTAGCTAATGTTATACACTAACCCTGTCTTAGCTGACTGGGGGATCAGGGAACCAGGAAGATGGTGTAAAACAGGGGTGGGCAAAATGCGGCCCATGGGCCACATGCGGCCCACCAGGTCATTCTATCTGGCCCACGGGGCCCCTAAAAAGTTTAGAAAATTAACATTTATCTGCCCCGGCTGCCTGTCATGCGGCCCTCGATGGCTTGCCAAAGCTCAGTAAGTGGCCCTCCACCCGAAATAACTGTCCGTCCCCAGTGTAAAATCATCTTTGCCCTGTTGGAAGCCCATCAGTCCTGAGCTGGTTACAGTTCAACCAGGGTCAGGGGTCAGGAGGACAAAATTTTGGTTGCTTTCACTCTCACTTTGACTGGATTTTCTATCTGTCCGTAGTGCCGTGGTGCCACAGAGCTAAAAAACAGTGGGGTAATAATGACTCCATGGACATAATGAGCTTATGCCAACTTGGCACAGGAATAATTTTGTGATAGGAAGCAGCAAACATATCAGCTGGTTTCTTCTGAGAAGAGACAAGTAAATACAAAAATTGTGGGGAAAAAAAATGTTAGCCTATCCGGGATGAGGCAGTTACTAAATCAGGTGTGTTTAAGCAACCTCGAAATATGGAACTCTATTTGATCAGCAATTTGACTTGATCTGAAACCTCATTTTTTTATAGGTTTACCAGTAACGGTTGTAAAACATTGGCTCTCTCACTCAATATCGATTGCAGCTTGACGGGCAGATGACTCATTGTGAGTTCCACCCAGGCAAACTCTTTGAAGCTCCATTTATGAGTGCAAAGCCCGTGGCCGATGTTGCAAACAACTAAGGCCTCTTCTGTGAAATCTTTTCAACACCCTGTGCTGTGTCTTAACTGAAATTGCTTCACTTTCAACAGCTTCGCATGCAAAAAAAAAAAATGCCTAACTACGCGCAGCATCTTCTTGAACACTTGCCTGCATGAACATTAAAATCCAGTTTTTAGCTCTGAATTATATATTCAGCTGCAGGCATGGGCAGATGAAATGGTAACACTGGGTTAAGAGGGGGGAGGATTATCGTAGCATAGGCGAATCTTGTGTAACTGTCCTTGGCTTCACTCTTAATTTCTAGCAAATGAGACAATAATTTGGCCCTGAAGGAAATTGTCTCTTCTGGCCACTTCTAGCTAACAATAAGTGGATAGATGAAACAGTGACAGAGCATAAGCTGAGGCACACCCCCTGAGTTGTGAGATCTATCCGTTAGCATGGTGTAATTGTACATCTGTCCAGGCCCGACATGAAACAACTTACCAGAAGACAAGCTTTTCTAATGCTAATAGCTATGCATTATTCTTTGGCCTTGTGCATCTATGACCAGGGACCATATCATCACGACACACACAGTTGGTTCTAATTGTCTTAGTATAAGCACAAAGTAATGTTGGCGCCGGCATCTTCACTCTGTTCTTCGCAGGCCTATTTATAATAGCAATCACATTGTTCAGGGTGTGACAATAACAGCGTCTACCCACATTGCACGGCAGAGATCGGAAGCCATTCATTCTTCAGGCTTGTGCTTCAAACCACATTTCGGGTGTGATGGCATGTGGCAGTATCTCTATCACCACAGCCTGTGATCACTGCCACCGCACCCTGGTGTGTGACCCATGGCTGAAATGTGGTGCTGTGCAATTTTGGGAAACATTCTGTTCCCAACGTGTTCACTTAGCTAAGCAAACACATGAGTTGGGATGTTGAGCTGGGGCGTATTTTCCAAGCTTTCTTTGTCAGCTGCAATGTGATTTTCTGTAAGAGAAGAGGCAAATCCTTGAAAAAGCTAGTGGGATTTAGGGATGTTATTATCCAAACTGGAATATGTCTGTATACTTAGGGTGCTTGACTAGTAAGAAACTTCTGGCTTCAAATTTATGCTCCCCAGAGACTCAGGTCATGGGGTGTGGTGCCAGACATGTAGAAGGCCCCTGTCCTGGAGAAGTGAATGCTGTGTAATTTAGAGAGAGGCAAAGATTTCTTAGGGGGATATCCTTTATTGGACCAACTATGTAGTTGGGCTAAAGTTAGACACGTTTTTGAATGCAAGACATTTTTTTGGTCAGGTCTCTAGTCCCAGGGAACCAGGCACAGCATAGTGGAAAACAGCAGAGGGGAGTGGTAGGCACATAATTAGCAGAAGAAAAGAAGCTGGTTCCTGGGAGATGGAGGTCTATCAAAAGTGGGCTCCTGTTGATGTGTGTCTGTCTCCATCCTCAGCCTGATGAAGGGCGTTTGTACCCGAACGTTTGCAAAGAAGAATTTTCCCAACTATTTCAGTGGGTCTAATAAATGAGATCAGAGTTACCCAAATAATCTTGTCTGCCTGTCTCCATTCTTCATATTTTTTTTTCTTGGAGAGTTCCTTCTGGCATATAGCTGCTGTGTCGTTTCATCCACATAATTGCCACTTGGTGCTTTGGATGAGGTATATCCCATTTTGGGAAAGGTGCATGTAGAAACCACGGATTCTGATGCAATTCATGTCCAAGCTAACTTTAAACTAGCTATCTTGGGTACCGGTAGTCTAATCCGACAGCACAAAGCTCAGCATGGGGTCATTTACCCTGCTTCTCAGGTACAGAGAGGCTTCTGGGGCTCCGGTGTAGACACATGCTGAGCCAGACTCAATGCTACCATTTATAGTTGATTTGGGGTCTGTTCCTGCGATGCATCTTTCAGATGACACATCAAAACCCAGGACCCAACCACATGTCACTTCTTACAATTAAAAGTCCCAAGCGAAAGCATTTGTTGTGGGATTTCTAAAGTGCTCTAAGGGTAAAAGCCCTGTTGACTTCAGCGTTGAGTGCGTCTGCAAATTTTATCCATAGAGTGCTTTGACAATAGGCCACTGTTTTAAAAACGTTGCCAGGTCAGAGTGTATTTTCAAGAAAACACCTTAATTACCAAAGAATAAGCAACTGGCGGAACGGTGAAGTAAAGGCACACCTCACTTTTCTGTCATTTCTATTTTTTCTCTGAAGGCTAGCCTTTTTCTTCCCTTCTTTCTTGTTTCCTAAACTGTCACTTGTTAAACTGTCACAGTCTCTGCTTTATTTATCTATTTAATATATTCTACTTGCCCTTTTAAGTTGTTCTACTTCCCTTGCCGTAAGCCACCAAGAGCCTTTGTCGGGAAGAGTGGCATAGGAATCAACAGGCGCATAACCGAAAACTCCCTTAGCATTGAGGTGGTTCAATGGTTAGCTGTTCTTGGAAAGGTCCTGTTTGGTGTTGCTGTTTTCTAAATGGTCTTGATGAACCAATTGAGCAGTGAAGGGTTAAAAGGCCATTTAAATTGATCTCCATTTGGTCTCTGGTGGGGCGGGTCTGTGAACATGTTCCTGAGTGGAAGACTATGTAAGGGATACGGGTGGTTCGTTTCAGGTCTTGGGTGGGACGGATGTGAAAGAAAACAATGACTAGTCTCAAGTCATTGGTTGAACTCAAGCAGGTTATCTACATCCTTAAGTTACCTGTGGAAGTAAGTGAATGGTTACTTGAAATACATTGGACATTTTTAGATGCATCCGTCAGGAGGTAACATAGCACGTCTCCTCAGGATGCTGCCAGAATGAGTGGAGAAGGATGGAGTATGCTGAAATCGTCTCACGGTGGTGCTTACGCTGGTTGTAGATTGATATTGCTCTCAGGTTGCTGACACGTGGGACGCGTTCCCAGCTTGTGAGGTCACTGGTGGGACTGGGATGCGATGGTGGGTGATGTGATCAGCTGAGTCCATGCCACCGTGTTTCTCATATTTCAATTCCTAATTGTATATCTTTTTATAGATTCTTGCAGAATATGACTGTAGACTAGTTCTCCTTGTCCAGACATTACCCAGCACTGAAGTCAGAAATGTGGCTAATGCTTAGAGAAGGGGTGAGGAAAAAGCCTGGATACTGTTTTTAGCGTCTTAAAGCTTCGTGTGACATGCGGTAAATTACTTGAGCCCCTGACTCTCTTTTGAAAATCCCAGGCTAAGTCCCACCGGCTTTCAGAAAAAGCTGGGACTCTTGACTCCGTATACCTGTTTGAAGAGCCCAGCCCTAAACTTACTGGGCATATCTACATGAGATGCTGTGAGTGCAGCAGACTAATTCTACTGTGCATTAGCGCAGCGGGGAAAACAGGTTCTAATGTGCAGTAGCGCCTGTAATTACAGGTCCTACCTTAATGCACCGCAATTATGGCACATTAATGAATGTGTAGATGCGCCACTGTGACTTAGTTTGCCAGTCAGTACAACAGGGTTCATATTTTGCCTCTTGACCCCTTTAAGATAATATATTAATGTTTGTAATGTTTCTCTTGGGTTTCTCTGAAGACAAGCACCTGCAGAAATAGAAAGGATTATAGTGTTATAGTTCATTTCCATCATTTTAGTGGCAGGATTATAGGTTATTTTAAACCACTTTATAATTTTTTTTTGCCAGGCAGGCTTCCAGGGCTTTTTTGATTAGTGTTTCACATAATTTATAGCTTGGTTCATCTCTACAATGGTCACATCTCCTCTCTGCCTGATTTTGAAACCATAGGGTCAGATTCTGTGGATGTAATTTAACTTCTGCAAGTCATTTTTATGCTTATGCAAGCAGAGAGGAGAACATTAATCTGTCTCCCCTACCTGCATGTCCTCATAAATCAGGCCGTTATATGTGTAAGCCTTATGTGTGTGAGTGTTTGGTGTTTAGTCACAGGGGGCAAAACTGCACATGAGACATTAGAGGTTGGATTGAGGTCCTTTTAAAAAAAAATCAGATCTTCTTCTCAGTGAATGTAACAGAAAGGGCAAATTGGGACTGTGGATTAAAGCACTGGGGAAGCTCTGTGCTCATCAGATGTCACTGCAGTCTCAAGCCAGGTTCATTATTGTGCAACATGTCACTGCCTATCAACTCTCTCCACACATGCACATGCACACCCCCCACTTCACTGCTCAGTTGGTTCATCAAGACCATTTAGAAAACAGCAGCACCAAACAGGACCTTTCCTAGAACAGCTAACCCTTGGATAGTTGGTGGTTCAATGCTAAGGGAGTTTTCAGTTATGGAAAGTTACTGGTTGAGTTGGCAGGCATGTTTACTCTTTCATCCCTAGGGTTTTATGCTGATGCATTGTCATGTGCTCTGTTCCCAGTCCTACCCGGTGTGGCAATGCCACAAGGACAAAAAAATGTTTGGGAAATAAGGTCTGTTTGTCAACAAACACAGCACTATTTGCCCAAGGGTCCCGGCATGGGCGGCACTTCACAGTCTTCCAGGAATCCGATTGGCCAGCATGTCTGATAGACATTTGATGCATAAAAGACACCAGGC
Organism: Gavialis gangeticus; assembly: GCF_001723915.1. Lineage (NCBI taxonomy): Eukaryota > Metazoa > Chordata > Crocodylia > Gavialidae > Gavialis > Gavialis gangeticus. The sequence continues at coordinate 6,535,601 of NW_017728998.1, read as the reverse complement.
CAGCACCAACGATTAAACTTTCCACTTTGTTCATCTGCATCTCTGTTTGCCCAGTCACCGCGTGTTGTTCAGAACAACAGCTGGGTCCCCGTCTCTCTCTCACCACTGTCCCTGTGAATCCCTAACAAGAATGAGGGACTCACGGGAATGGCTCGAATTGGTGGCAAGTGCTGGTCTTACACCTCCAGCGTATGGGATGGCTGAAATAATGACGATCCTGCCTTGAGCAGGGGGCTAGGCTTGATGGGACCTTCGGCGGTCCCTTCCAGGCCCATTTCTCTATGGTTCTGTTTTTCCTTTCATCACCCAACAGTGCTTATCTTCTTTTTCTGTTGTGCCTCCAAAAGAGATTGCCATTATTGTGCTACTCTATCTGGAAGGGAAATGTTCAGCATCCCTCAGCGTCTTCTGATGGGCTACAAAGCTCTTTTGGGGGAGTACAGAAGCCCGAGGAATTCCCAGGGAGATGATAGTTTTGTCTATGGTTTAAGGGGTGCCTAGCAAAATGCAACCACCACCAGCCACCCTCCATTCACTAGTTCTGGAGCAAGAGTTGTCTGCTCCACCCTGGTGCTTCACTTACATTTTGTATTGGGCTAATAACCAATGGAAAGAGATTAATGAGGGAGTCTACAACCAAAAACCCAATAATAACCCCTATTAGTTGGTCTAATAAAAGATATCACATCTACTCCAAGAACCTTGCCTACCTATGACCTTACACCAACACAGATGAGTAGTTTGAAACAAGTTTTTAGCAAGCTTTTGGGTGCAATCACCCTTCTTCTGGTGTAGGGAGTCTCTGCTGTATTCAGTGGGGGTTATGGCATTGGGTTATGGCATTATGGTTATAATAGGGGTTATGGCAGTGAGAACGCTCATGACCATGAGCATTTTCACATGAATACCACACATTGCCAAGGCCTTGCTTCATACCCAGCAGCTGGAGTCAGCCTAGGTTGGTCTGCTCTGGTTGAAAAAGGCCTGTCACAGATTGCTCTGCCCTCATTCAAGTGAAAGACTTTTTATCCAAAAAAATGGGGTTTTGCCAACAACGGAAACCGGTGGCAGATCCAGGAACAGAATCCCTCTCTCTTCACTCATGTGAATTTGCTCTTTTAAACTGTCATCAGCATATCACAGCATTGGTCATACAAAGAATTATCATGTACAAAGGTGGCTGAGAGCTACCGGGAAATCTTGGCACACGTAGGTTGTTAATATCCCAACCCTGCCAATCCTGGAAATTTGGAAAAGGCATGTTCAGGGTGGGATACGGTATTGATTGGATTTAGCCCTCATTCCAAGGTTTCCTGCCTCTAGGGGGTTCCTCAGTAAATGCAAACCTCCAAGCAACATGATTTGTATGGATGGCCTCCTCCACTTTTCCAAGTGCAGTTCTTTGAGATCACACAACTGCCTACACCCTTGTAGATGCCACAAGAGGGATGACTATTTTTACAGGCGTAATAAATATTGCAGTATAATTACCCCTCCCCTAGTAACAGATTGATTTCAAATCAGGTAAAACATTAACTCCATTAGATGTGTTATTCCATGGCTGCTTAGGTACTTTCAGTGATAACATCAACATCACCTTGAGAAAGTCATTCTGCACCATCCGCTTACACTTGAAGATTGGCTTTATCGGTATGTGAGGGGAGCATTAAATCAGGTACCATAAAAACCATTAAAAAAACAACTTGTGTGAGATCCATGGAACAACTGAGTTCTTTTTAAATGATCGGATCATCATGTGAATATTAATAGGTCTGTGTAATCTCAGAAGGCCTAATATAAAAGAAGCAGCAAGGTTAGGTCATGGCGCCCAATCCTGAAACCTTACTTCACATAAGAAGGTTTTAATCACTTGAGACTGCTCACACAAATAGCTCTCTCATGTTGAACGGGCTAACAGAAACAGGCAAGGGCCTTTGAGAAGAGAGAAGACTTTTGACTTTATGATGTACTTTCTTTCTGACATTGGATGGTGACATTTCTCCACTGATGCCACCGTTATTTTTCCTTATATACCTATTAGGGGGTGGTGTACTCTGAATGCTAACCTAGTTTTCTGTGTGCACCATGAGAATAAAATTAGGGCTGTTCATTCCCATCACCCAAATCCAAACTACCCCTAGTTCCTCCCAGGGCCTAAATTTAGCACCCAGTACTGCAAATCCTCTTTCCTTTCAGAGGTGTGGTAAAAGGATCAGTTCTGAACTGGATTCACAATGTTGAAAGCTGCTGTACTGGCTTCCTAGAAGAGGAAAACAGGGACTGTATTCTTTCTATACTTGTCCAACATCTAGTGAAATCATGTCCTGAACGGATCTTGGTACTGCCTGGAATTCCCAAATACAGCTCATAGGAAAACCATAATCTAAAGAACTACCCTTCTCAAATTTTCCAGTAGATAAGAGCAGCTCAGGATCCTACAGAGATGCCTCCAAGCTCATAGAGCGGCTGACTTCAGCCCGTTATTAAAAGATAAGATGCTTCCTGTGTCTCTGACAGTCCCAGATCTTGGAAGGCACACATACATCCAGTACCTAGTGATTGCATATTATTCCTGTGAATCATTTATGCAAGAATCCCACAAAGTTTCCTGGGTACAGGAGTAGGGAAGATTTATACAGCCCATGCAGTGACAGCATCTGAACATAGCACCATGGGACTCAGCACAGAACCTGATGAATAAGAGCCGTGCTAAACCCAGCTCCCCTGAAACCAACTATTGCATTTCTGATGAGAGGAGATAACACCCGGTATTTACCTTGTCACTGGTTGACTGTTGCATGCCCTTTCACCTTGTTGGCACTCAATATATTCAGCTGCGAAGGCCAGGCACGTGGTTCCAGCTAGTCTAGGCTAATACCCAGCCTCCATATCGCCATTAGAAATGTTGCATGGACTCAAGCTATGACTTGGCCAAGTTGTTTGTAACTTCTGTTTTCAAGAGAAAGCATACAGACTCTACAGGCTGCTGTTAAGAGGCTTTCAGGGTCTTTATCTGTCATCCAGAACAGTTGCGGAAGGATTCTGGAGAGAGATAAAGCCATGTTAAGGGAAAATATATATTTTTTAAATATAAAAAGGCACTATCACCACTGAAATGAATCCTATCTGCAAATCTGGAATCTGAAGCCTTCTCCGCAGCAGAGGCACGCTCTGTTCAGTGGGAGCTTCTCTCAAGAGTTGGGAGACTGCGTTTGTCATTAGAAAACTGTCTTGGACAATAAGTGAGTTAGAGCACATTCAAGTAATAATTCAGCATTGCTGTTTCTCATCTGGAAACAAAAAGGACATTTCCAAATGTTTCACATCGTCGAAACAAAGTATTGCAATTGTTTTAGAACCTTGTGGGTTTCTATTTTTTAAAGAAAATTAATGAAATGCTTTGCTCCACCCCAAAACTCAACCCAGTTTTTTTCCGGAATGATTGGCATGCTGGAGCATCTGTTATTTTGGGGTGAGAAGGGTAGAAATGAGTAAATAACTGAAGAAAAAAGCTTCCCGGGAGTGATTTGAACCTGGCTCTCCTGTACCCTGGCCCAGCACAATAACTGGTGAATAGATGGATCATGGTGGGGCACCAGCTCCTCTGGCCATCTTTTCCAAGAAAGGGCTAGCTTCAGCATTTAGCACCCAACCCCTAGGGTGGGAGTGTAAGCCTCATCTCTCCACATCAGCATTTCTTTCTGGCTTTGGGATGGCTCCCAGCTCAGAATGAGGGATTTTTGTGGAGCAGAACAACTCCCATGCCTTGTATAAGGTGCCTGCATGCTTAACTGGGCCGGGATAGATAACGAAGCCCCTAAAAGTCACTAGCCCTAGGTCCTTTGTGTCTCCTTCCCTCAGCCTGACAGTAGATTAATCTTACTATCAGCTGCTCCTGAAAGGTCTGGTGTTTTGCCACGAGCGGCTCAGAAGCAGTCGCTTTTGACATTGAGACTTGTATTCCCTTTTTGTTTGCACCTAGACCCAGGAAGATTTTTTTACATGCTGTTCTTTTTATTAAGGTGTCATCCAATGAAGCAAAATAAGACTGGTATTTCTCAAACATCCAGCTAAATGCAAACTTAGGGGGTCATTCATGGGTGCCAGTTGTCTATATTAGTGTAGCTCTGAGATGAAGTGTCCTATCATGCTAAGCACTGTGCATAGACATGGCAAAAAAGGTCCTTTTCCAAAGACTTCATGGCAGTGGTTTTCAACCTTTTTTTTCCTAAAACATTTCAAATGGAAGTGTGGACCCCTTTGAGTGATACGTGTGGGTATTCACATGTGTTTGATTGATCCTAGTCATCTTTTGTGGACCTCTTAGACAAAGTCTGTGGACCCCCAGGACCACCGGTTAAAAACCACTGGTTTACAGTATGCTGCTGCAGACTCCAAAGTATCAGTCTAAGAACTGCACAAGAGAAAGAAGTCTTGCTTTCTACAATGAAGTCTGGTCTGCCTGCCGCAGTCATCCCGATAAACATATGCCAAAGCAGGCTTGATTTAAAGCACATATGTAGGAGGAAGTATTGATGCACTGTATTATCATCACATGCTAAATCTTACTGCTTCCTGGGCTTCGAGAAGACAGGGCTTGACTTGCTGAACTGTACATTGCCAAAAATGGATGAGCTGTCAGGGAAATGTGGAGTCTGTGTTCAAGAGCCTTCCTTCAGTCTAATCATTGATCATTCAGTGTGGTGCTGGGGGTCTCCGTGTGAGAACAGGGATCTGGGGGAGAGAATTTGGTGCAGAAATTAGACATCACTCTCATTTCAACTGCTCTCTTGCAAAGCTGCATCTTACTCGACTATTATTTTACCTGCTTTCTGTGGTCCAGAGAGAATAGCATTTTTTTTCCCACTGAAGTAGTTTGTTGCAAAGAAAAAGACTTTTGTTCACGTGCCGTGTTGTCACGCAATACTTAATTCTTATATAATCAGAGTGTTTTAGTTTGCAAAGCTGCCTACAAACATATTGCCTCCCATGGTGCTAAGCACAGTCCAATAGCAAGTAGAAGCTAGAACCAGCTGAACAAGGAGAAGCGACATGGAGTCCCTCCTCGCTGGTTCCAAAAAATATGAAAGCAAAGGAAAAAAGGGCAAATACTTTCTGGCAAGTTCCAGATCCGGACATGGATGGGGACGGCTCAGCCTCATATCTGCACTCAAAACTCTCCTCTCTTGCTTCTTATGTGGTTGCAAGATTTAATAAGCTAAATGTTGGTCAAGCAAGAGCCAGGGGATGGTGTAGTGATCTCAATACTATTCCTTCCTGTTGTCTGGCGGCTGTCACTGAAGACAGGATTACTAGGCACCAAATAGCTGTAGACTGTGAGGACCCCCAAAAGCCCCATCAAGACCTCCTGTGATGTTTTTATCAGTTTTTCTTATCAGTTATTTTCTTAGCCAATCTATCATTTTCTTTTGCATCCGTTTGCATGGAAGATCCCACAGCTGAAATGTCAGCACCCTCTTCCACACCTATATGCAAGGTGTGATTACCAAGCAAATCCCAATAGACAAGCTAGCGTGTCAGCTGCTGTTGTCTTAGCAAGCCATTGAGTGCCTGACAATTTATGATGTGGGACCTGGTTTCCCTTGTTTACTGGGCAAGTTTATGTGGCCAAAGGCAGGTTATGTGACTATCGTTCATGGAAAGCTTTGCAGTGATTTTGCAGCAATGTGTGTATTTAAATAAATAGATCTTTTGTTTACTCCCTCCGCTCTCCACCAGCATCATCTTTTGGGTTGACAGCTCATTGACTTGGATGATCAGTGTTAGAGGTAGGCCTGACGGGGTGCACTGAGGGCCTACAGATTATGCACCATCCCCGTTTCAGGTTTCTTTGATGGAGAGGCTATAAGGACCATTCTTTCTCTTCCCGAGTCCTACTGTCATACCTGGGAAATTGTTTCTTGACATTGGGGTATCCTGCTATAAAGTACAGCAGTATCTGGGTTCTTCCGAAGTGGAGCCTGTAAGCAGATATGGTGAATTTTCCAGTGTTAGGTGAACATGGCCCAGCAAATACTCCTGCACATGAGCACATCAAGCAAATGTCCTCCCCAGCAGTACCAATAATACTATCCAGGGGTGGGCAACATCTTCCTGTGTGAATTTAATGGTAGAAGTAGGCTTCAAAGCTGCAAGGACTATGATGAGAATGCTTTCCTACCAGTAGGGCATTAGCAAATCTAGCATTGCCAGTACTATTTCTCCTTGTCCGTATTTTCAGGAAATTGTTACCAATATCAAACTGTGACTGTTAATAATATGACGTGTTTTGCTGCTGCATAAAATGATTAGCAAGTCGCCAGGGTCTTTATGAGAGTAAATAGCAGCTATCGCTTACAGTGGGAAATGCCAGGATTGGACTAATCTAACTGGTTATTCTTCCTCTTTTAAGCCGTACAGAATGAACGGGACAGGATTAGCATTCGCAGGAGTAGCTATGAGGATAATGGGTCACTGTCAATCACTGTCCTGACTCAGGCGGAGGCTATGGCACAACAGGTATGAAACACATGGGTTGTCATTATGATAGGCTGGTGCGGCTTTCCGCCGGACTGGCACAGGACTACCCAGGGCTGGGCCTACTCCACCGTTGTCTGGCACGTGCATCAAACAACTGGTGGCTGCAGGAAGCTGTCTTCCCCCTCCATTCAACGGTGATCATGATCTGCCCAGGGAAGTGCTAACAGGCTTGTGAGATTAACTTCCTAAAGATATCAGGACTTCCATTTTTCATGATCCCATTGCAGCTTTTGCAGGGGTTAGACAAGTAGGCCTGCATTACAGTCTGATCAATAATACTGCACCCGTTACAGACTGCCTACCTGTAACCTTTTTCCCCATATGCAAAGCAAGCCTGTTTAACCTAGCAATTGATTGTGCCTCCAAAATGCCATCCAGGAAGATGGCATTTTGGAGGCACCATCCAGCTCTTAACAGGGCCACCAAGGTGAGATGGGTTGTGTTAGATAGATCTACAGCTGTTGTTGCAGCAGCTCTGGTAGCAGCCTCCACTTCCTGACTTAGACCATTAATGGACTGGCTATCCACTTCACACGCCTTCTCCCTTCTTCCCTACCCGATGGCCCAATCTAAAATGCAGTTGGATTTAAGAAACTACACAGAAACCCCTTCTAATTTCCAATACCAGCCATCTTTTTCTTCCCAGCTACATAGAGGGAAAGCGTTTTTAAAGGGAATGTGAAAATCTGTCCCATCAGGGATGATGATGTTTTAAATGTGTGCAAAAGGGTCCTGGTTTTCAGATCACCAAGGCAGACCCATTTATTCCCATCTGGTCTTTAAAGACAAGCAGGGGGGTAAAAATACCAGCTGATGTACAGGAGAATATTTTATGAGAACCTATTGCTTGGGGGAAGCGATGACGTGCATCTTGATATGTAGGGTGCAGTGCTCACATCCTGTACTTTTGATTATTCCCAAGAAGGCAATGAAAAATCAGAGCCTGTTCACCCGCATCTGACAAATCGGTTGTAAAACGGTCTGCCCAAGTCACAGCTGCTCTGTTGTGACGCAGCTCCACCTGGTGGAGACTGCCAACATTTCAGAGCTGCTTCTGAGCCAACCAGATTCTGCAAATCGTTGCAAAGTAATTTTGAAGGAGGCATATTTTTAATCCAACATCATGCAAATAACCCCATTATATGTATTTATATAGGAAATACACATTAGTTTGTATACTTAGGTAGGCCTATTTGAGAGACAAAGAAAACCGAGTGCAGACCGCAGATACACGTTAGTTTTTCTTTCAGTACTCAGCGCCGAGCCCAGTGCACAGTGCTGATATCGCTATGAAGAAGGTGGCCACAATCAATGATGTGTGTGAGTCTATGAAACAGCAACTTTTAGTCCTCGTGGAATGGGCCAAATATATCCCAGCTTTCTGTGAGCTTCCGCTGGATGACCAGGTAAAATATGGCTCTTTCAACTTGTTTCAATTTGTCGTCTTTCAAATAAGGTCACTGTCCTTGGCCTGTAGCACAGAACTTGGTGTAACTGCATTCATTTCAGTAGGCAAGGTAGGAAAATCCTTGCAGGAAAGGAGGGATTATAAAGAACTAGGATTTGATTGTACAAAGTGATGCCATGTGCTGAAATCAAGAAAAAAAGACCATATTTTCCTGCATACATGTCCATTTGCCCCCAAAAAACAGTCCCCTGAAATCGGGGTGTGTATATACAGCGGAGAGGCTGATTTTCTGCCCAGGATAGAAGCAGCCTGCTTTGAATCCTGCTCCACAGTGCAGCATCTGTTGCATTATGAACACAAAGGAAGATCAAACTAACACAATGAAGTTTTGGATTTTTTTTTTTTTACACGGCATGTAATTCAAATGTCAAACTCATTGCCGCCAGATGTGGTGGAAGCCAACAGTTTAGCTGGATTCAAAAAGGGATTGGACAAGTTCTTGGAGGAAAGGGGCATCAGTAGTATGGGAGTTAGGGACACAGTCTCTGAAGTGGAACATCCTGGGTGCATGACACTGCACGGACAGTGCTAATACACTAATGTGCAGTATTATTAGGCTCCTGCACATTAAAAAGACATTCGCTGGTGCTACTGTGCAGTAACTCTAGTATTTACTAAATGAAGTACTAACTAAATGTGCAATAACTAAATTAAATGCACAGTAATGACTGCACATTAATGAACGTGTAGACGTGCCCCTTATACCTTAAATATTGGAGGCTGCAAGTGAGGGAGGAACAGTGGAAAGAAACCCTGGTCAGAACCCAGTTCACCCTCCCTTTCAGCATCTGCTCTCTGCCCGCTGTGTGACAGAGGGGACTGAGGAAGATGGACCTATGGTCTGATCCAGCAAACGGCAATTCATATCTTCTTATGTACTATTTAGGCTGCCCCTGGTCCATGCAGCCATAACTCTGGAAAAATCTTTTTTCCTTCATTCTGCCTTTCAAAAACACAGTGGCTATTATTATTGTATTATCCCACCTAAAACATGCTGCAGAATATATGCGATCAGCTGACAGCACAGGCAATGAAGTTAAAAAAAGAAAAGAAAAAAGGACATGGGTTTTTTTTGCCCTTCCTTTTCATGCTGGTGATATATAAAAGCCTCTTATATCCAGGGCAGGAAAAAAATGTCCTCCTCTGTTCTTGTTGTGGGGTTTTGGCTTCAACTAATGGTGGACTTGGGAAGAGTAGAGATCTAATATCACCTTGCAGCACTTTTCATCATTAGATCTCAAAGCACAATTTGTCGATGTCAGCATGGTTCTCAGTTACCCCTGGCTGATTCAGGATTATTGTTGAGTTCAGCATTGCTACACCGCCTTCCTACCAGCGTAAGCAGGAGCAGAATTTGGCTCATGCGGTACAATGCCTGCCTGTTCCTTGGTTTGCTCTGGAAACGTAACAGCTTCTTTCTCCTATTTGATCTGCAGGTTGCCTTGCTCAGAGCCCACGCAGGGGAACACCTGCTCCTGGGAGTAGCTAAGCGGTCGATACCGTATACAGATTTCCTATTATTAGGTAAAATAATATAATTAATTATTGCTTTGTAGCTTGCCCAGAGTTACCTGCTGGGTAATGACTACACCTCCTACTTCCCTTAAATTTGCCCTGCATTCAGCCAACGAAGGTATATTTTACCGCTTACGCAGTCAAATTGCTAACACACATTTCCCTAGAGATGGCCTCACTGCTGCGGTGGACAAAATGGATGCAGACTGTGCGTCTGTTTGTAAACCAAAGTGCTTGGGGAGCTTTCTGGATGAAAGACGAGATAAATAAGCAGAAGCGTCGCCTTTTAGCTGACAAGTTGCTCTATTACTAACTCAGGATCCGAGGAAAAATTAGTCTTTTTTTACCACTGAGAAAACATTCAAATGCAAAGAGAAAGACCTGTATTTTGTAAGTCAAGTTACCAGGGTTATCCTGGCCCCGAGAGACCTTTGAGCATCTGGGCTCCAATTACCAGTCCCAAGAACATGGAGAGATGCGGTTCCCATCCCCCCCGTGGCTTCAGTTTCCACCCTGCTTCGAAATGAGCCACGTAATTAGCTGCAGAGCAGCACGTCCTTGGCACGCTCTTCTGAGAGCAGGGTGGGAGGAAGAAACCTGCAAGCTATGCTTGAAATTATGCTCCTTCTCCAAGCTTAGGATACTTTCCATCCCCCAAACCCCCCACAGACTGGATGTAGGGAAGATAATCTCCTTGAACTTCTCTTTGAGGATGTTCCTGCTGAAGGGTCTTTTAAAGAAGACAAACAGGTGCATGCGTGTGGTTCCCAGTGAGCCCCCGTGTCTGACCAGATGCAAAACAGCCACAGGCCAGGACTCTTCTTCTCTGGCATCCCGCCTGTGTTGCCTCGCAGCCGGTCTCAAGAGGCTTTTAATGGCCATGGAGATTGGCTCACCCTGGGAAGACAATGCAGTGATAACGTGCATGCTGTTGGCTCTGTAAAACTCCCTGAATGGATCCAGGCTGGGATACATCTATAATCTCAGGTTGCAGCAAGGGAAGTTGAGGTTGGATATTAGGATAAACTCTCTCACTAGGAGGGTAGTAAAGCACTGGAGCGGGTTACCCAGAGAGGTGGTGGAGTCTCCATCCTTGGAGGTTTTTAAGACCTGGTTAGACAGAGCCTTGGCTGGGATGATTTAACTGGGGCTGGTCCTGCTTTTAGCAGGGGGCTAGACTAGATGTGACCTCCTGAGGTCCTTTCCAAGCTTATCTTTCTGGCATCTTTCATACAATCATAGAAAATGGACTGATCCTACCTTATGCCTCACATACCTGGATCCTGCGGGCTCTCAGTTCAGTTTCATTGAATCTGTGCAGTGCCTTGAAGCTGAAGACGCAGTGATGTTTCCCGAGGAGCCAGCCCCTGGTCACCAATATTAATCTGCCCTACAGACTGAGCATTGAGCAAATGAACTTTTCCATCCTTGTGCTTTGAAAGCAAGGTGATGGGCCCTTTAGAAATACTAAAGTGTTAGATAAAACATAGAGGAAAATACCACATGTCAGATATTTCCTTGGCATTTCGTCTTGCACATAGGAAAAATAGTTTCAGCTTTAAATATTGAACTGTTGATCCAAAAGTATGAGACATCAGCAAACTCCCCCCCACCACCTACCAACTGCAATAAGCCACCATCCCTCCTGGCCCTGTACAGTTTATCCTACCAAGTAGTCAGGGGGGAAGCTTCAAAAGGAGAATTGGAGAATACACTAAGTAATGCCAAGCCTGGGGCTTGGTAGCTTATGTCCTTTTCTAGGGAGTGTGAAATGCAGGTTCAAGTCCCTGCTTTTATAATTGTTTTGGTACATGAACACTCAAAGGGTAAAAATGTATGTAAATCAACACATTAACTAGGCGGGCATATTCTAAGCTCAGCGGGTAACTAAGGACACAGATGCATGTGCTACCACATAATTATAATATATAATATTATATATATATAATTATATCTATACTATATAATTATAATTATGAAATTATACATGAAAATGAGGCATATGGAGATGTGCTGTGTCCTGAAAACAGAGCTCTGGCCAGCTAAAGAAGCAGGGGTTTGATAACTCACTGTATCTGCTGTAATCGGCTGATACAGATGTTCTCTCATCTGCGCAGGGAATGACTTCATCATCCCGATGCACTGCCCAGAGATGGAAATTGCTCGTGTAGCCATGAGGATCCTGGATGAGCTGGTGAAACCCCTACGGGACATTCAGATCGATGATAATGAGTATGCTTGCCTCAAAGCCATCATCTTCTTTGACCCAGGTAAGATTTACTGAGGCATCACCATGATAATATATTGTAAGGTTCAAAGGGAAATAAAAGGGGATGGGAGTGGGTGCAATGAGGCATGAAAAGGCATCGATACGGAGTCAGATCTTATTCTGCCTTCACCTTAGGCATCCAAATGTTTCTTGAAAGTGTCCAATCTTGCTGGGATCCTTTGACCCTAGCTGACTTCCTGCCCCTTGGGCAGGGGGGCTGGAAACGATGATCTTGCGAGGTCCCTTCCAGCCCTAATGTCTATGAAATCAGCAATTAGTAGCTGCATAAAGGCAATTTTCGGCACTTAAGATTTGAGTTTGACAAAACTAGGACCTGTGCTGGTCTACTGAGCATGCTCAGTAGGCTGCAGTCTGACTGTGTGGGTGCCTGAGCCAGCACATAACACCTAATTCAGAAGCTTGAGCTGCCAAAAAAACACAGGTGGGGGGAGAGGAGGACTCTCCCCATCATTTAGCCCAATAGCCTCGTGCTTCAAACCCATTACACTCAATGAGTTTTGAACCTGTACCTTCAGCTTCTCAGCACAGTGCTGCACTCCCCAGGCTGCATGGAGCATCTGACAGCTCTCTTCTTGAAGCTTGGCTTACTGGATAACCAGGGAGTGATGATATTTGAGGCTCAGAGTGGGTGTCCGGCTGGCTTGATGAGGGTGGAGGTTCAGTACCTGAATGAGGCAGAAGGTTTGCCTCTGCTGCTGCTCCTCTTGTAGCTGGCTTACAGGGCACCCCAAAGGGAAAGTTATGCAGGGCCAGGAACACCTGTTGCAGCAAGCAGAGAGGGTGACTCAGTGAGATGGCTATTACTCTGGCTGGGTGAGGTTTCTGGCCCTGCATGAGGCAGAAGCCAACCTACTGGTTTTTTTATCCAGAGCACTTATTAGTGCACCTCTTGAAACGGATACACTAGGCAACCAGGAGGAAAGTATTAAAACACAGAGGATGTGCAGGGAGACGGTTGCAAAAAAGCAGCACTCTGAGTTCCAGGTTGGGCACTTACCCCGCCGAAACCATCCTGTTTATGCATTTGATTTCACGTCTAGCAAATGCAGTTAGCTGTGGGGTGGCTTCAGGAGAAAAGCTGAAGAGAGCAATAGCTGGTGTTCAGGTTGCTTGGTGCTTCTCGAGATAAAATGCCCCTGCATAGCTGTGCCAGTCTAGCTGCCTGTTCCCCCAGCGTACACCTATCTGCGTGACTCACCTGATCTGTCACGGTAGCATCTGAGCCCTTCCTATTGTACTGAACCTCATTGTACCTGCATGAACACAGAGCTGCAAAGAGATAACCTACCCTGAACTGGTTGCTTAGGGCTCTTTCAGTCCAAATGTCCCTCTAGGCCGGACCGCATGTGGCGGTCATAGAACACTGCCTCTTTATTCAAGGAGAATTAACACTTATTTGCACTTTTTTAAAGAGCAAAACATAGATGTCACCTTACTTACAAAACTGGAGGTGTATTTCTAATTAGAAAGGAGACATGAAGATATTCTCCCCGACTTTTGGCGACTGTTGCTGACCCGAGTTGAAGATGCAGGTGTTTTTACCGGCTGTAACCAGTGCCATTTGTGTGTAACAGTGACATAATGTGAATATACAACCAGCTGTGACATCAACTGCAGACTGTACACCCGCGAGAGCAACAGGCTGAATTTAGAGAGAGAGCCGAGACCCAAATCAGATGCTGAAGCCTCAGGTTTTGGCACCGCTGCAGGAAAGGAAAAGGTTTCGGTGTCGGAAGGTCCCTGCTTGCTCCTGCTTATGGAGAAAGCTAGAGAAGGACACCAGGTGAACCAGGCCTCCTTTCTTTGCCTTATGCCCTTGGGGATGGCTGATTTATCAAGGGGCCCTAGGACTCAGTCACAGCTGGATACCTATTGCTATCATAGATTGAAGAACTGTGAGGCAAAGCCCTGATCTATCTAGCTGGGGAAGCACTACGTCCATTTTACAGCAAGGAAGACAACCAAGAGATGTATTTTTCTATGGACACTTACCTGTCACCATATGGTCCTTGTATTACATGATGGTCCCTTAGCCATTTCTTGTGTCTGGAGGAACACAGACATGAAGCAACGCCCCTCAGGGTGGCTCCTTACGCCATCACTTATTCTGCTTGAGATACCGATCATCGAAGTGCCAGGCTCCTCACCCTACAAGTCCAGCAGTGTTTGTAAGCTGCTCAGTTCTTTGGGAATTTCTCAGCAGCTCACTCTCCAGGCCACTACAAGAGGACAAGGTTATTGAGGAGTCATGGAGAATTGCAGTGCACGTAAAGGTTGCATAAACATCATGCTCTGCAGAAAAGAAGGCAGATACCACAAGGTCCCTGGAGCTGTTGGCACAGCAGAACGCCTCCGTCCCACTCCAGGTTGTCCTGTGGTTGGGAAGTGCCTCTGCTCCAAGATTATTCATTGCCTGCTCTCTGCCAGGACATGGTGGCCACACAGAAGCAACCTTTGAATCACTCAACTTTATCTACAACACTTTGGTGAGACAGCTCAGGAACCCACATTCTCTGAATGATTTGAGAGACACCGCCATCCTGATGAACACCAATCACTAAAAATCACAGCCAAGGTGTTTGAAAGGCAAGACAGGCTCCTGAATCCTTATTTAAGTTTCAAAAGAAATGGCCTGCTTTTCTGAAGTGCTAAGCACGCCTTGCCTTCAGTTGGTTCAGCTGGGTGCTCAACCCTTCTGGGAAATCAGGCCATTTATTGAGAAGCAGACAAAACATAATCAGAAGCTCCTATTAAAAAAAACCCCAAACTCTCCTTGCCTTTTGAGTGTTAATGGTTTCAGCCAGACATACTCACCTGACTCGAGCTTGTATTTTCCTACCACTCTTTCTTGACATTTTTAATCTTAATCAGATGTGAACTACCGACAGGTTACCATTGAGCTGTCATATTACCCTGGAGGCGTCGCAACATGCAGTCTAAAAGATAGATGTTAAAAAAAGGTCACCTGTGTTTAATCTTCTTTCTTCTACAGAGCCTGAATGACTCACAAGAGTTGCCTCTGAATTGGATATAAATAGTTCTTATTGCTGTTCTTCTTTCTCCCAGATTGCAAAGGTCTGAGTGAGCCCGGGAAGGTGAAGAACATGCGATTCCAGGTACAGGTCAACCTGGAGGATTACATCAACGACCGGCAGTACGACTCACGAGGGAGGTTCAGCGACATCCTTCTCCTCCTGCCACCGCTGCAGAGCATCACTTGGCAGATGATTGAACAGGTCCAGTTTGTGAAACTCTTTGGCGTGGCGCGGATTGACAGCTTGCTGCAGGAGATGCTTCTGGGAGGTAAGAGCCCCAGACTGAGCTGGGATCAAGCAAGCAATCATTTTGATAGCAATGGATGGGGCTGCCACTGCTCTACAACAGAGAGCACACTTATACATAGAGAAAATGGAAGAGTGGGGATTCTGGTAGTGATGTGGGGAGCAAAAGACCGAGGTTCAAGTCCCTGGATCCAAAAAAGGGAGAGGAGCGACTTGTTCCTCGGTCTTTTGCATCTCGAATGGCCCAACCTGAGAGAGAGGGAGCTAGTTGTGTTAGTCCAAAGTCAAGCAGAAGGCAGGGCAGGATGGTTAGTCTTCACAATACCACCCTGTGCTGGCTTCCAACCAGCTTTAGGCTGTGGCACATGGTCTAAAACCTTCCCAGGGAAAGTTTTGTAGAAATAGGTCAACTGAAAGGATGCCATCACTGCCTCTGCAAAAAAACATTTTGGTTTTGGTAAAAGCTGCAGATTTAAACGTGTTCTGACTGGCTCAGCTGTTTCCTGTGTGCCTTGACAAGGGCACATTTCAAAAGCTATTAACACTAGCTCCAGAACTGTTTTAGGAGAGGCTCAGGAAACTCTTCAGGCTTAAACCTAGTATCAAAGACCCCTCAAGGCCTTGTCACCATCAGGTGTACATGTGCATAGCTCTGTTGATGTGGCTTGAACTCCGGTGATTCACGCCAGCTGAGCACCTGCCCTTGCATCATAAACTGAGCTCACCTGCAGGGAACTATTCATGCAAAGGGTTGTAACCTCATGGGAGCGTCCTATGCCGAGCCGATGCCAACGTAGCTGCCAACAGTGACTCATTTGCAACCAAAACAGTGGGAATACACAGTTCAGCTCTTTAGTTAGACTGGGTGTATCTACACCACTGCCAGATGGTTGCTGGGGAGTGACACGATGAAGCATGGCATGCCTGCTTCATGCACGTAGAGGCTGCTGGCTTGGTGTAGCACTGGATACATGCCTTGGAGCTGTAGCTGCACTCATTTCCGGGCCTTGTATCTGCAGCGCGTGCACACTGTGCATCACGGCAGCACTCCAAGGCTTTGTCTGGATAGGTTGGAGATAAAGCCTAGGTGAACAGTCCCAGCTACTCGCCATGAGAGCAGGGAGCACTAGGCAAGGGCAAAAACAACTAAGTAAGTGTGTCCCACCCACAAGCAGCTCTTCCACGTCAAAAATAGGCAAGACTCGTCATTGCAATGCTGCTGCTGGCTTCCCATTCAGTAACTGAGAGAGAGACTTTTCTTCCCTTCTCCTCTGCAGGGACCACTATTGATGTCCAGTACCAGTCGGGACCTCCCAGCCTCAGCCTGGAGCCTCTTCCCGGACACGTCCTGCCAGGCAGCATGAGCTCTGTGATTCACGCACCTCCACACCGTAGGTGTCCACCTTCACGTTGGCCGTGGTGGGTGCAGAGGAACGACTGGGCAGGATGCTCTTTGCCCTATTTAATTTTGTTCATTGTGATAGCACAGTTGGAGTGTGGGGGTAAAATGGAGTTGGTTAAATGTCAGATCCAACTGGAAATGACAAAACAGGATTGCAGGTCTTTAGTGCCACTACTGAATTAAAAACCACCCCTGCTGCCAGTGGCCGTCTTGCCAAACTGAGACTTCAAACACAGGCCCGAGGCACAGTAGCATGACATCCTAACGGCATCAACCTCCTCCTTCACTCTTCTCATTTTTTGTTTAAAATGAACATTCAAAACCAACTTCAAGCGATCAAAATTTTCAGTCATCTCCCCCCCAGTGCATTTTTTTTCCAAGCTGTAAGTTTTGTGCTCTTTTTTACTGGCCTTTGGATCTTTGGGGTTCAGTTTCCCGGCAGCAGTGACAAGGGTTAGAAAGCTATTTTTTAAAATGAAAGATGAGCTTTCACATAACCCAACTCCAGGAGTTGAAACTTTAAGATGAGTGCCAAAATTTTGGGCTTCTTGGAATCTCGTTTATATGAGCGAAGGTTGAATAAGGAAAGCCCACAAAGTAGTGCCTGTAGTTAGTCTAGTGTCTGTGTTGTACATGAAGTAGCTAATTTATTGTCAACAGAAGAAAAAAGAACGCAGCCTCCATCCATTCCTAATGGGCATGGGCTTTGCAAAGCTCCTAGCAAACTTTTGTCCTCCCTTTTTAGCTTCTCACTGCTAGATAACTGATTTTCATGTTCCTTTTGTGGTTGCTTAAGGCAGCTATTCATTATGCTGATGGACAACACTAATACAGCAGCAGTTAACATTTTCCATAGCGCAGACTTCAAATTTAATTGGATTTGGGGATCTGCCCTCCCTGATCTCACAAGCTTAATCCCCACCCTCCATCACGGTGATCAAATCACTCCTGTAGCACACCAGAGTAATATTTTAGTGTAGTTTTAGCTCTTTTTCATGGTGCTTAGCAGCTGAGTGAGCCAGCACCATGTGAAGTCTACATTCTGGAGACCACCCAGGGTCAGGCACTTTAATTAGCGATCAGCACTCGGTGAAAATGTTTTTCCTTTGTCAAAAGGCTGCGTATGTGAAAGGCAGCGTGGTACATTGCTGGGGGAAAAGTCTGAATTGTCCACACCTTTCACCGAGCCCGGAAATGGGGGGTGGAGGGCGGTAAATGAACCCCTGCATTTGGAGGGGAATCTGGCCCCATCGCTCCATGTAGCAGGCAACAGTCAATCCTTCTGGATTATGGTGCATGTGGGAAAGGTTCATATGGCCAAAGGAGGGTGGAAGGCCTGGGCAGCCTCCATACTCTTGCCTAATTACTTGTGTCCGAGGTCTCTCCCTGCTACATCCCTTTTTTAAATTTTTATTTAAGACTAATTCCAGGGAAGTGCCGGGTTCACTTCCTTTCTCTGGTACAGACTTATGCAGCTTCGTCCGTCTGTGCCCCAGTTCCCCCTTCGTGCAATAAAGATAATGACAGCAGTCTTCTCTGCAAAAGGCTGCAAGAGCTACTGTTAGAAAGCAGTAGGTATTATTAAAATGGGGATAATAGCGTTTTCCTACTTCACAGAGGTAGCACGAGGATAGAGCTGTAAAAAACAGAGATATTCAGACACTGCAGGAATCGGTGCAATACAAGATGAGTCACTCCATTCAGAAGTGCTTCAGGCAAGATATGATATAGGGCAGCGAGTAGTGCGTTGTGTATTACCCAGTAAAAATACTAAGGATATTTTAGACGTAAAACCAACAAAGCCAATTGAGGATAGCTAGGAAAACCTGAGCTGACCCACTGAATTTGGTGCTCTTGGCAAACTCGCATCCTGATTCGCGTGACTCACCTCTGGGGTCTGTAATCAGCCGCTGTCTTTAGAACTAGTCACTTCAGCGTATGTTTTAATTCTGCATTTGCTTCTTTTCTCCCCTGCAGCATCTCCTGAAACTTCCCTCCCTTCTCCTTCTACCAGCACAGGAAGCGAGGATTACAAGCTAGGCCCAGGCGCCATGCCTGAGGCCGTAGTGCAGCTGCTGCCGCAGACAGTGATACCAAAGCAGGAGATCTTATAAAAGGGGCAGGAAGATGCCAAGAAAAATACCAAGGCCCCCTGTGGAGATAGAGACCAACCATTGCTTTCTGCAGTGCAACTGCCTGCTTTTAACGAGATTGCGTAATGCTGCACCTCACCGGTCGCCCTCTTTACAGAAGCAGCTCAGACATGAATCTGTTATTCATTTTAGTGGAACCAGGACTGTAAAGCTTCTTGATGCAGAGACTTTTCACTTCACCTAGCGCCATAGGGCCGTCACCTCATGAGGGCCTTTATGCACTTCTGTAATAAAAATATATGTAACTTGCTGGTCGCTGACAAGTATATGCCCCTCAAATTGGCAGTATGAGGTCTGTTTATTAAAAATAGTACACTCCCATCTCCCCTTCTGCAGGTCGAGCTAAATGAAGAAGTTGTCTGCAGTGCTCTTCAAATCCATAGGAGGAATCAAAACTTCCTTATGCGACAGACCTGGTATTGTAGCAGTTTTTATGCTGTGGTTTACTAATGTATAATGCTAGTGAATTATTATTCATAAACCTTACTTTGATGCAATTAGGAATGCCATGGTCTCAACAATGCAGTCATTT
This sequence comes from Gavialis gangeticus, assembly GCF_001723915.1. Taxonomy (NCBI): domain Eukaryota; kingdom Metazoa; phylum Chordata; order Crocodylia; family Gavialidae; genus Gavialis; species Gavialis gangeticus. The sequence goes on along the minus strand of NW_017728998.1, from coordinate 6,516,420 downwards.
GTTCTATATCTTAATGACCAGAGTCCATATTTAGTCTTTAAAAACATCCAGGGGAAGGGTAAAAGGTGCTCTTTATTTTGACCCTGAATCTATGGAAGGGAGGACGAGTTTCTCTCTCTAGAATCAAACTAACTGCATCTCCGCACTCGCAATGCTGCTTTTACCTATCCAACATGCTGTCGAGACCGTTAAGTAGGACTTCTGTGCATCAAAGTATCACAGGTACTACTTCAATTACGCAGAGGTGAATAAGCTTATGGAGCCACCTTTGAAAGGCAGGTTGACAGAGATTTGGCAAATTATTCTCTGGTACGCTCTCTTTTTCAGACCAACTCAACAGACTTTATTAACTGTATTATGTTAAACAATATTCATTGCTCGGTACTTTGCAACATAGAATTTCTCCACACTTGGCATGCTAGGCTTTGTGCTACTATTATCCATAGGATTTAACAAAACACTTGGGTTCACCAAGATGCAACTACTTCCAGCCTTCCAAATATTTAATTTTTTTTTTTTTTTTTTTTCAAAGAAGCAGCTCTAGACTACCTGATTTGCCTGCCTCAACTGCCTGGTAGTACAGTAGGGCTAAGGACAGAAGTTACACACAAAGCGGTTTAAGTGACCAGAAACCGATTTAAACCTGGAACAGAAGTGCAGTGTGCATAAACCAGTTTCAAAATGGCTGAAATTAGTTTAAAATAAACCTGGCTGAATGTACTTCTGATTTAGGTCTAACTGGTTTATGCAACTCCTGCTCCAGACCCAGCCACAACGGGTTCATTTTTGTTAAGGTCGATGAATTCATTGACTTTGACTGAAGGAGCATCGTTAGGCTTTTAGTTACAATACAACAGCAGCTAAGAGGATTCTTTCCCTGCTCTGTGACCTTGGATAACTCTTTAAAGCCTCATCTCTTTTCTCCCAAAATGCAAAAGGGATAAACGACCACAGCCACAAGTAGTAGTTCACGTATGCTCGGAAAGCCCTTCAGGATCCTAGGATGGAGGACACAAAGTCTGTCAATCAATGAGACTGCATTTCCTATCTGGTTGAAGCTTCAGCAAAACATCTCTTGTCAAGTGCATGACAAATGCCCATTGTTACAACAGTTAGGGGGATTGTTTAAAGAACCATTGGTCAGAATTGGACATTGGAAAGAATGTCGTTTCTCCTGTTTTCACACATGGTTTTCAGGTCTTCCCTAGTGCTTCAGAATAAGGGTACTGAAGGATTAAATGTCAACCATGTTCAAAAGTTGCAGCATATGCATTTTACTTGTTGGTCAAAATGGGGCTAAAACTATAAGGTGACAGATAACTGATTTAAAACACATGCATTTGGAAAAAAAATCCTTCAGCAACATTTTTTCCATAGCGGGGGGGAAAAGGCGTCATCTTGTATCAATATAGCAATTTTCCCCATGTACATTCTCCGATTGAAGGAAATCGAGTGCACTGAAATAAATATGCTGTACCTAAATATAAACCTATAACACTAATCATGCCATTTAAAAAAATTGTGCCATATTACTGAATTAAAGCTCAAATGGGACAGGGTACGAGTTCAGATTGGTTTAATTTGTTTTGGTGACTCACATTAGTATCAAGCTGTACAAGGGGCCACACCAAGTACGGTGTGATCATTCACCTCCAACAGCCCATAAACGCACTTGGGTTTTGCTTGCATTTAGCTAAATATTGGTCGTATTGCATCATGCCAATTACAATGAGGAGCTCCAAAACCCGTGGCCATGAAAGATGTATTTCATTAAGAAAATAGATTACGATGGAAATATCATCCCATTTTACCTGAATGCGTAACACCAAAGCACGTGAAGTTTTACAGAATTCAGCAAGAACAATCTGATTCTAGAGAAGATTAAGGCTGCAGGAGTTCAACATGACAGCACCTGATGCATATACAATACAGATGACTATTAGCTATATATTGGCACTCCAGTACACCCAGATACAGCAGCTTCTCCCTTGGCCAACACTAGGTAGCTATGAAGCTGAACACATTAGTACAGTCTGCTTACACACTCTTAAAGTGAGTTATGTTCTTAATTTGACACATGTTCAATCATTATTTAATGTGTGTGCTTCACTGCACAGTCTTAGGGAAATTTAATAAATACCTGTTGAGTTTCAACAGCCAGAAACACAAGCCCTTGCCCAGATGATCTTGTAAACCTAAACAAGCAGATTAAAAAAAAAAAAAAAAAGATGACAGATAACAAAGATAGGGAGTGGAGATTAATCCATGTTAAGACTTCCAATTCATTACTTTATTTTTACATTAAAAAATTACAATGTACCACAGGCTTGAAGACCCAAATAAACTTGATTTCATACACGCATACGCACACACACGCACACACTTGCTAAGTCACAGAAGTTCAACGGCTTGAAGTGGTAGGTTCATTTCTCCATCAGTTTATTTCATTAAACAATATACACGCTAAAAGCCTCATGACAAAGCCAGATACAACATTTTTTTCCCCAATCTTTATGGAAGGTGTGCAACTGCATATGCAAAGATTCTTGTGGAATGCCCAACTTTCCCCTCATTTACATGATACATGTAACCGTGTTCCTCTGGCTGCAGTTTTGTTGGCTATGTCGGTCTGGAAATTTTCTGGTTTTATGCATTTACTTATACATATTCTGAAGTATTGCAGTTTTGTTCATTGAGCCATGATATACTGAATGGATCCCTTCAGTCAGTTCACGCGCACCATGGCATAAGACCTGGTGGTAGAGTCAGTACGACTTAACGATTTAAATGCCATCAGAAGGTGCACAGAAATAAAGAAATAAATCACCAGGTAAAGAAAGAGTATTTGCGGTCTGAATGCAACATTACTAACGAAAGATCGTTAAGCATGTCATACTGCCTGAGGTGGGACACGATTGCTGATGCTCCTGGCAGAGCAAAAACAAAAGCTGGACAAGTTTAAGGCAAGTCCCAGAACAGGGAGCTCGTTACTCTCCAGACACCCATTCAAGCTATGCATCAAGGCTCCTGTTTTATCCTTTGTGCTGTGGATAATTAAAAGTAACCATATAAAAATCTTCTATACGTAGTGTTTTGCTAACTCCCTTTCAGCTGAGTTTCATTACTTGCAGGTTGCATTTCGACACTTGCAGATTTACAAACACATCTTAGCACTACTAGTATTTGTCAGGCCCACAAAAAGCAGTTATGTTTCTACATTGCTTGTTCCTTTTGTTCAGCAGCAGTTTGGGTTGGAAAATATGATTCAATGTAAAATTTTAACTTGTGCCATGGATTGCTCTTTACGCTTGGCTTTCTTGCCCTTGTGCCAAAGGAGGGCCAGGGATTACACTCCTTTGCTCTGAAGGAAGTCTCCCTCCTCTCAGTGACTGGCATATTGTCTATCAGCTTCTGCTACCGTGACAAAATTTGTACAATAAAAATAAAGAGGGCAAAGCAGGACCTTAACAAGAATGATTGTTCTTTGGATCAAGTTCCTTCCATCTGCAATACATTCATTTTAATCCGACAGGAGGATGTAGCTGGTCCCTCTTTTCCCTGCACATAGGACGAGATACCATCCTCACATACCCATGAGTTCCTTTAGAGTCGATGTGCTGAGAACCGGAGATGCATATCTGAGGGCAGAAGTTTGCCCACAGGTTAAGTTAAAAAAAATCTGATTACTGCACATTTAGAACTTACCTAAATGCATCTAAGATTAATACTGCCAAATACGAGACATGCTATTGAGAGTCTGGGAAGACATTTGGCAGAACACTGAGGAGAGCATCTGACATGGTTATGTTGCCAGTGCGTAAGTCTCTAATAATTAGCATACATGGAGCATACACTTGAAGAGGGACATGAGAAGAGCTTTGTCTATTAGGACACACAGAAATGTAAAGGAAAGTTTCGTAAACCATTGTTCCCTGAAAAAACTCTTGGATTTAGAAGGCTTCGTCTCATGTGAGATTGGCTTCCACCATAAATACTTGATCTCATGATTGATAAGTGCGCCCCCGGTCCATAATTTTATAAAACACACAGGTAATTCCCCAAACATTTGTCAAATAAAAAGTGTTTGAACAAAAACAAAATCATAATTAATTCCATAAAATAATAAGTTACAGTAGTATGACAACATTTTGGCTTCTTTAGTGTGGTCGCACGCCTTTCGTTTGTCATCTTGCTGAAAGACCACTACAGCATCCAGTTTACGTTTCTAAAAGTTAATGAGATGTCTGTGACTATAAATGTATAAAACTCTGCTTGCTACAAGCAAATGTCCCGTTTCAGTTGGTCACAGATTATATGTAGACAGCCTTTTGGGGCCCCAAAATAAATAGAGAGCATTCTTGCACGTTCCAGCATGAATAGGCAAACTCAGACAGAAAACTCCGGTCCTCCTTTCTTTGCTCTCAGGAGAAGTCGCCTGATTCGAAACCCTGCAAAAGGATTGATCCACAGGAGCGACGGCTGACCGCCAAAGACAGACTTCATCCCTTCCCATCGTAGCCTCCGCTCCCAGGTTGGCTTTTCACTCTTCAGCCTTTCAATCTCCTACACACAAATAAAAATGCAGTTACCTACTGAAAGTCTGCTGCTGCACTTCACTTCTCTCCAGCTCCTGAAACTGGATGCTATTTTGAAATCATCTGGGGAGGGGAAGGTCCTACAGCCTTAGACTACATATCAAAGATCACAGCAGCAGCAAAGCTAGCTAAGTAGGTGCAATGCTCTGAAAAACATTCCATATTTTTACAACAGATTCACTTTAAAAAGACTTGTATGACAGAAGTACAATATTATGACAATGAGAGATTACAGCCAGCATGAAAAGATAATTCATCCTGACAAAGCACAAGATGTATGTCGCTCATCTCAGTTCTGGATAAATGGACTGCATTCTTCAACACAAGTAAACAGAAAGGAGTTATTTCAGCTCAGTCCCACGACTCTGTTCATGTCAGCTTCCCTCCCCCAAAACTGCCAGTCCTGGCTTTGGAGAAGCCCACGTTCAATGCCACAGAGATTTTGCAGAGTCAGAACTAAAATGCAACTAAGCTGTGTAGTTGTTAGGCATATCTGAGTGCCACGTGCCTTGCTCTAGCTAGGACAGGTTTTTGAATGCTGAATTTTACTTTTAGTTACCCCACCTCCCAATCTCACACAAAAAGAATTTAAAAACAAATAAAATAGTTTATTAGGCCTGAAATTCCAGAACAATGAAACAATAAATCTATTTGCTCAAAATGGGGAAAAACAAGTGGGCTTTCTACCCTTTGGACAAATTACCTTCTACAACTGAGACTATGAAGATGATAAAAGTGATATTCAGTGTACAGCTACTCCTCGCTTAACGTTGTAGTTATGTTCTTGAACAATACGACTAAGCGAAACGATGTTAAGCGAATGCAATTACATCACAGTAGTTACCTTCTAGCAGGTGGCGGCCCAACAACATTATAACCGAACATTGCACAACTTTAAATGAGTATGTTCTCTAATACGTCAGCGAGAATAACAAAATAACATTAACCGGCATGATGTTAAGTGAGGAGTACCTGTATATGTAATTATCCATCCACCTATGCACACACACAATGCATGTACACCTATCCTAGCTACGTAAGAGTAAAAAGGGTTTAGCTGAAGTGCATAGCAAGGTGTGATACCATCAGGTTATGCAGGGTTTTGGACGAAGGGAGGCTTTGTTATTGTACTTGCAGCAGATTCACACCAGGGAGCTTAACTGGTGGTGGTAGCCCACAGGATCCCCCCTACCCCCCTTTTCCCCTCTCGCACTTTACCCCAAAAGCACCTGGCTAACACATTACTTTATATGCAATGCAGCGAAATGCATATGAATATATATGGAAACTAATTAGTGATACTGTCTTGATTAGGAAGAAATAGGATCATCTCTTACTGAGCGGGGATGGAACACAGCACACTTCAGTATTTATAACTTGTTGAATATACTGCATATTTATAAAATGCTGTTGCAAACAAAGGTGTAATGGCTAACCAAGCAACGGGTACCAGAAAAAAAACGTCAAGTCCGACCTAGATGCACAACATGCAAGAAATCTGTGCCTATTGTTAATTTGTTAATGAATCTAGGCAAAAAAGAGATAGGAATTCCAGGAAGAACCTTTACTGTAGCTACTCAAACTGCAGCTTCACTATCAAATGTTTTACTTCAATAATTTATGCACTCGTTTCCCATTAAATGCTACTGTTTACCTTTTTGTTTCTTTTGGTAGAGCACAGAGCTATTCAATATTTAAGTATGCTACCACAGCAGCAGCAACCAAGGAAGTTCAGAACATTAAATCGGATTTCTTGTATTTCAGTGAATTCACATTGGAAGACATTTCTCTCAACAGTTAAAAAAATGCATTGCTAATCTGAGTTTAGCACTGTATTTCCTCATTGTACTGGGTTTACATCAACGCATTTTTTTTAAACTGTTGAGAGAATATTTAAATCCAGTACAACAAGGAAATACAGTGCTAAACTCAGGTTAGCTGTGCTACTTGTACCCCTATGGAAAGTCACCTTGTGGTGACATGCTAAGGCTTACAGGCAAGTTTTCAAGAGTGTTAGAGATTTAAGGAGCACATACCACAAAAAGTCAGATCAATGAACTTGCATAGCTTGTATTACACAATAACTCCGAGGTTCCCAACCATTTCAACTGAGAGCAGTATGCAGGAAAAGTAGATTGTGAAAGAAGCTTACACACCTGGTAATAAGCGCACACTTTTTCCAATTAATGGGGTCATAAGGAATGAGACAGAAACCTTTAAATGTTTTTCAGCCTGAAAGGTCCCCCTTCAGACACTAATAAAGCTGAATCAAGACTTCTAATAAAGTTATTACGTCAAACAAGGGAAGTAAAAGTTTTACCGTTTCGTCATTGCATATTGAATGGATTTGGGTGCCAAACATAACTGCAGTGAAAGTGAGAAACAGAAAACCCTCAAGGCACAAGAAGATCATCAGGATCACAGTTACAGGCGGGGAGAAGTCACTGCATTCTGTGAAGATGGTAAACTTAGTTATAAAGTCATAGCAAACACAGGTGAACATAGCAACCCAAAACAGTAGTCCCCTCCACCCCTCTTCAGATCAGTGATAAAAACCACAGATCAGCTTCTGCTGAGATTACACCAACTTTTTCCTCTCTCTGGAGGTACAGGCACAGACAATTACATTTACTATTCAAGGAGATAACATTTTAAAAATGTATTATAAAATGACTGCACTTCTGCACTGTCAGAAAGCACGCTGCGCTGCATCACTCTGCGCTTGCCTTAGTATAACCAAAAGGCTCAGTGAGCTGAAAGCAAATAAGTGTCTGCGTGCATGACCTACTGTCAACTATTAGTCAAGGCTATATACACAGTACCAGATACAGAGTGGAAGTGAAGGAGAGCTCAACGCAAATTCAGTACATGACGGGAGCTGCAGAAACACGAACACCACCTGTCTAATGTATAAAGATCAGGCTGTTCCACTTGCTCCTACATTTTGCTTGCCTGGTCTGGTACTGAAATTAAGCTGACTTAAATCAGAAACTGTTCTAAGTCTCACACTTCAACTGGCTATTTGGTTCTGTCAGTCAGACAAGGAAGGATTTGGATGACATATGTAAGAGGCTGGGATTTTAAGGGGAAACACATGTCTATGGTGTGAAGAATCTTGCCTTCCTGTGGGAAAAATAGTGGTGGGAGACCATCAACGGATTCAACCTGATCCTATTCAGTAAACTGCAGTTGTAACATTTAAAAAAAAAATATATATAACTTCCATACTCCTGTTGAGGAGCTAAAAATATAATAATTTGATTTGGGAGTGAAGAATAGAAAGGAAACCGTTCTCGAATTTCTAAGGCCAGAAGAGACTATTATAACCATCTAGATCATCAACCTACATAACACACCGCGACACAGAGTTTGCAACTCTCATCTTTTAAACAATGTTGCTAAATTTCTGTGACTGCAAATCTGAATGTCACCCAGTATACACAGTTCTCCTCTGTGCTAAATCCATCATCCCCCTGACACCTTCAGACACATCTGATATGTGCATCTAACCAGCAACACTATAATTTTAATAATGACAAGGGATTAAATATGATTACTAGTCTTTCCTCTTGCTTGTTTTTCTT
>NW_017728998.1:6496822-6503241 GCF_001723915.1 Gavialis gangeticus | reverse complement strand
GGCCATACTAGGGTCAGTAATTCCTGCATCAATCTTTCAAAACCTGGTTAAGCTATAGCATAATTTGACACACCTTATTTTCTAGGCTGGCTTTGAGCAACTTCAGCTTCTAACTACTGAGTCCTATATTTTCAATCTGTTGGTTTAAAGAGCCCTCTATCACAAGTCTCCTCCCCAGACAGGCATTTGTAACACCATAATGCTTATTCTGGGCTTTGAATGGAAAATAATAATGAACTATACAGAAACATTTCAAACAGTTTTCTCATGCTGTGTAGAAAGAGATTGACAGCAAAGACTGGAGTTTAAATTCTCATGAATTTCAGGCATTTGCTTGTCTGGAATTTATTAACAGACCGCCCCCCCCATGATTTCATCACTGAGAAAACTGCTAAAAGTAGCAATTTATTCACAGCGTGCGTGAAAACGCTGGCGATAACACAGCAGCTTGCACAGGTTTCCCTGGAGATGTGCCAAGAACATTTCCAGTTGTTTAATATATGCAAATAAAAACAGATGAGAAACAAAATTTATGCATGCAAGGCTGAAGACAGACATAGGTCTGAATGCCCGCCCCCCTGGGCTCAGTGGGTTAGCCCCCAAGACCTCCCCATTACTAGGATCCATATTAAAGGGCTATTGCTAGAGCAGGGATGAAGCAAAGTGATTATTCAGTGGAACTTGAAAAACTACCCTCCCACCACTATGCTTCCTGATATTTGGGCAATGACCAGACAACCCTTCCAGCAGATCATGAAATTTCAGCATCTTGACATTCCCTCAGGTATCCGACCCTCCAAAAACTGGAGCACAACTTCTTCGTGCACCAGAGCATTATCATGGAGAACAAGGAAGAGCAGGCAAATTCCAACTAAGACCCTGCTTCACAAGATATAAACTGGCTACCACGTAGCAGCAAGAGAGACTTGAAAAGAGTCAAAATATGTTATGCTGCATGGTTGGAAAACTCAGAATATTTCACAGTTAGGGCTGAATGCAAATAATATGCAGTTTTTCTATTTATGTTTTTTACATTTCAAACATTACTTGGTTACAGCAGTACAAGTAAATACATGCTTACCAATCCACTGTCCTCTGACACAAGAGAAAAACTGAAACCCACACAGTACGAGTGCATGAGCTGATATTAGGGCTATATACATCTGAAAATAAGAAAGAAGGGTTAGTTTTGACGGTTGTCATAGGAATCCAGATATTCCAGACTATCTTTCTTCCCCAGGAGGGTCCATACTTGGGCACAGTCTGAGTTTTAAAGGGAGCAAAATGAAGTTGCATCAATTCTAGTGCTATTAAAATTAAGCTTATGTATGCTGCAACAAAGTGAAATCAGTTGGACTTCCAACCCACCACTCAGAGCAGGATCAGTCCTAACTAGATCATCCCAGCCAAGGCTTTGTCTAGTCAGGTCTTCAAAACCTCCAAGGATGGAGAGTCCACCACCTCTCTGGGTAACCTGTTCCAGTGTTTTACTACCCTCCTAGTGAGAAAATTCTTCCTAATATCTAACTTCAACTCCCCTTGCTGCAGCTGGAGCCCGTTGCTCCTTATTCTGCCATCTGCCCCCACTGAGAACAGTCCAGCTCCATCCTCTTTGGAGCCACCCTTCAGGTGGTTGAAGACTGCTATTAAATCCCTTCTCAGTCTTCTCTTCTCCAAACTAAATAAGCCCGGTTCCCTCAGCCTCTCCTCATAAGTCACATGCCCCAGTCCCCTTATCATTTCTGTTGTCCTCTGCTGGACTCTCTCCAATTTGCCCACATCCTTCTTAACTTCAAACACTTAATGCAAACACAGGTGAAAAATATCCATGACCAGCAGCATCTCCCAGACAACGAAGAAACTGGCAGGGGAAGGGATGGGAGATTAGTCAGCTGATGTATCACCACTAAATACATTATACAGATGCTCAACACAGATGTGTCTGAGCTCTGCTGGGCTCAGACCCCTATTCCCCTAGGTTTGTATTTCCTACAGGATTTCTCCAACTGCAGGGGGGTGGTGGAGGAGAAGAGCGGTGGCCTTTCCCAAATGCCACCTACCTGTGGCACCCAAGTGAGATGCCAATCACTGTAACTGTGCAGAGGTGTCATCCAGCTCCTCTCTTGCTGAGGGCTGAAATAGTTGATGGCATTGCAATTATCGCTAGGCATTCAACTTAAAAAACGTGTGAGAGCAGTTGCTCCAGTCTCACTGCAGATCTCTGTTGCTTCAGATTTGTCAAGTTCTTCGCATCCATTAACAGCCAGAGATTTTGCCCAAAGAGGATTGTTAAGCTATTACCTTCTGCAGAAAGGCGCCATCATGCTGTACCAATCTCTCAAGCCCTGGTCCCAGGCATAATTATAGTGTAAACTCTCCAAAACAGCCCTCCCCCCTCAACCCAACCCCTCAAAAGCTAGTAAACTATGCTGTGCAGTACACCACTACACCACAGAGAAGAATGCTATAATTTTGTACATCCCAAATAGGCAAGACAACAAGCAGATTTAACTCTGCAACTTGTAAGTACAAAATTAGTATAGTGCGGTATTTCTTAAACTGCAGGCTAGCAGTGAACTTTCAACAGGGTATGTGAGAAAGCACTGGGAAAGAATATGTGAAAGAGGAAATAAAGCACTGTTCTTTTTCTTTTTAAGTCCTTCAGCTGTTGGAGAGACTACAGAATGGTCATAGTGACAGAACTGCTCCTTTTTTTTCTTTTATTATTCATAACGGATATATGAAAGTGGCATAAACATAAAAGGGTACCACTGAGACAAAGTAATGTCATGTTTAGAACCAGTTAATAGTTTTTACTCACCGTAAATAGCACAAAAAATCTCTGGTTTTTCTCTCCCACACAGTTATTCACCCATGGGCAGTGATGATCCATCTTTCGAATACATCGCTTGCAAATACTGAAGGGAAGAAATGTGCCCTTTTAATAAAAAAGTATTTCAAATTTCACTGTAAGGAACATCAAACTACATCTGAACAGCCAAAAAAAGATGTAGAGAACTCAATCAAAGCTGAAGACAAGTAAAGCACTTGACTGTTTTTATCAACTGTGATGGTAATACATCGAATACTGTATTTTCTCCAGAAAAAGTTTTAGTCATTTAACTTCTGACTTTCAATCTGATCACATAGATAAGATACATTTCCTGCACTAAAATGACTACTGGCATGTTCCAGGAATAGAAATATATGCTGCAAAGCGAAATGTCCCACAGTATTAAAAAAAATGATTTTTTTCATGAAAGTTGTGTAAGCAGAGCTTCAATCCTTTCCAGATTCAAGGTAAAAAGACAGCCAAAAACATCTGGCAGAAGGTTACTTGGTTAATTGGCAAACATTCACGCTAAAAATCCAGTTTATAATAGAGCAAAGCTGACCTATTATCTGCAAGTGGGGAGCCATGTTCAATCTCTCCAAACCGGTTTCACAGCTCTTTTAACTATCCATACAGCTCAGCAAATGCACAGACCATGGGTGCAGGCAAAATGTTTCATAAAGGACAGAGTCTATGCTTCCCCTGTCAATTGTTGAGGGGGGAGGGAGGGTTATATTCCCCAGAAAATAAGCAATGACATTATGTTATAAAATAATCCAGCCAGAACGAGCTTGTGATTTATCACATGTGTTCACAGGCAGTGTCTTTGCGGGTGCTGGATCAGCACTGTTAGGATATTTTATTCTTTTTGGCAGATGCACCAACAGCTCAGTTTCTTTAGGGTTGTGTCTATAGCTGTTTGCATCTTCTCCAACTCCTCTCCACACCTGCTGGCTGGCCATTTGGTGCTATATGGTTTATCAACCAACAGTTCTCTTAAAATCGAGTCCATCTGCAGCCTTTTCCAGCCAACCAAAAACTAAACTTCCCTACAAAACTGTTGCAAGATATGGCTAAGCTCCCCCAGACCAACTGTTTAATGTTTCTTTCATCTTCCTTCAGCAAATGTGAAGTAAGCCATATGGGCACAGTATAGCTTTTCCTGTGGAAGATTAAAAAAAAAAAGCGAGTCTTTCGATTTTGGAAGGGAACAGCTGTTGGTCATAAATAAATGTATTCAAGCACTCAAAAATCTTTTGTTTTTAGTATTTCTATACCATCCTCCAAAGGGGTGAGAAATTAAAGATACTTCACAAACCAGGTGGCAATATAGTCTAAACTGCCACCAGAACTGGACAAAATTGAAAAGCACCCACTCTCCCTTCTACACCTAAGACAAGTCATCTACAAAGGAAGAGGGGGGAACTGGAACAAAAGCTAAAAACAACCAAACCAACCCAAAACTGGTCCTACAAGAACACCACAGATTTAGTTTGGTTTGTCTGGGAGAAAGAAAATTAGAATATTTCAGAGGTAAGTACTCAAAGAATGACCTGCTGTACTGTCCCTGAAAATATCTGACCCGGGGATCTATACAGCTATAGATACGTAGCTAGATATAGATATATCTATCTGTATATATATAGATATAGATGTATAGCTATGCACACGCATGTATATATGTTTGTTAAAAAGCAACACTAATTTTATATATACACACACACACATACATACATATACATATACATATATACAAAGAGAGAGAGAGAGAAATATTTAGTGATTCTGATTTTTTTGACGAAGACGCATCATAATTGCAAAATGCCCCCCAAAAATTTACAGGACATGGTAGTAGGCTGATGAGACCACAAAGTCTGTAAGATGGGAGGTAGTGATGAGGTCCATGGAGACTTTGCCAACTTTTACAAGTGCTTCTACCTCCCAAGACTCAGACACAGAAGAACCTGAAGAGCTTACAAGTCCTGAGAGCAGCAGGTTGGGGAGAAGAGTGTTTGACAATCCTCTCTTGGTTCACTGGTAATAAGCAAACCTTCTTCACCTTAAGGAGTAAGGAAGGGCACTTTGGTTGGAAGCTAGACCTTAATAATGTTTGTTGGGGACACAGTGAGCTAAATAGTTACAGGTTTCGGAAAGCAAGGAATTTGGGACTGAATTCCCATTAAATCCTCATTTGCAAGTCAATTCAACCTTCCTTGAATGTTGCGACTTCCTGGGGTGATACCAGATGTCCCGACTTCCTGGAGTGATACCATTCATTGGACCAACTGACTTTTTGGGCTAAATACTGTATTCCTATAAGTATTCTTACTCTGAAATTGGGATTTTTTGTTCAGACAAATGGTTTGTATAAAAGACAGGACTTCAAATTCTGTACTGATGTAATTGAGGCAAGCTTTGAAGATGCGATAAGAAACAAGTGTTTAGACTGAGTTGAATGAGGTAGATTTCCCTCTGTTCAAGGCTGCATACAAGTGCAATCAAAGCTCTGAGCAAATTCTCTGTTACTGAAAACCTGCTCTTCCACTTATAACCTGAGGCTTTGGAGAATTTTATTTTTAACTGTTGAACGCCAGGGATAAAATTTCAGGCAACCCTGGTTATTGATTTTAAGTACAGTAGACCCTTGCCAATTTGAACCCCCCTGTAACAAAGCATCTATAATATTAAACATATAAAACCCCATATACAGGGAGTCCAGAAACATTACTTCCAAACCTAGGATACAACTTATACATGCATTAGGATATGGTGGAGGTTTTTGGGGGGTTTTTTTGGTGACTAGAATGGAAGTCCATATATAAGTCCATCTAAGTGTTCATATAAATGTAGGTCTGCTGTCATGCTAAATTACAGATAATTTCACAGGAAAACAGACTGTTTAGAAGATGGTAAGAACCAAGAAGGCTGCAATGTATTCTTTCCATTTGAAAACTAGCGTTCAAGCTTTCCAAAATCCGAGTCCCTTTTTCCCCAACAATGAAAAATCAGTTTTAGAGGAGCTTCCTCCTTAGCAGTGTAAGCCTGAAAATATGAATTTTTATCTTAAAATATCACAACTACGGCCTAAGGGCATTAAGTGGTGTCTCAGCTGTAAGCAACTGAAGGATTTTTCTTCCATTTTGGGCAATTATGAAACTCTTTCTTCCACAAGTAACTCCATTGCATAATAACTTTTCATAACTGCAATAACAGAAAAGGCACTTGCCTCAATGTCCTAAATCAAATTTACATTGTGGCAATGACATGAAGCCTTTCGCAACAAAAGCAGCTTCTTGAGAATTTACAGAGTCTCTTCTAGCAGGTAGTTTTAGACAATAATACCTTTTATTTTTTTTTTGAAAGGATTATGGAAACCCATCTACTTCTGCTATGTGGGACAGGTTTTCATATAATGCTATCCCTGGAATATTGAGGCAGAAGTTAGAGGTATGATCTGGTAGCTTGTTTCCAGTTTGCCGGCCCGTCGATGTGAAATGTAATCTCCACATACAGAACAAACCCAATATTTAAAATGGTAAGTAGCGAGCAAGTAAAAAAAAAAAAAAAAAAAAAAAAAAAAAAAAAA
>NW_017728998.1:6478280-6491822 GCF_001723915.1 Gavialis gangeticus | reverse complement strand
AAAATCAGTAATTTTACTCGATAGCATGGGTTTAACAGCACCTACATACTAAATATGAGGTATGAATAACTGTAGCTTGCAAAGCCAGTTTTAAGACAATGCTGCTGGCCAGCAAACGCTAAACTTCTGGGATTCAACCAGTATACCACTACAACCATAAACTTTACAAAAAAGTGCATTATAAATATACACACATGCAGTCGTGTACAAAAAGCCATATACACAGTATGAATTTTTTCACTGTCTCTTAGAAACACAAAGACAGATGCATTTAAATTAAATTTCCTGCGCGGGTGAACATTACAGGTGCTTCTAAGACGACTTCAACCTAACCAGGCCAGCAGAGTGAATTAAAAATAGATTTACTATAATTTATACAACATCTTAATCTAGGATTACTATAATCACTTCTTTCATTACTCAGAGCAGTCTCAAGTGACCTGAAGAACATTTCACTGCTTTAACAAACAGTTTATGCATGCTGCATAAGAGAAAGCTGCTGATTCACATGCAATACCAAACAGGATCCTTCCAGGAGTGTCAGAAAAAAAAAAAACACATGCTAAAGCAACCAAATTAAATGTACTTGGTATTTTTTGTCTACAGTAGATGATAAATTAAAATGACTCCTGCAACCCAAGGGAAGTCTGGATACTATAATCTAAGGTTAAGACTGATTTATAAAAGATTCCTTATGAGTTTTTACTTGAGCAGGAGTAAAGAGTCACAGAACAGAACACAGAAGATAAAACCTTCTGGCTCAGCAACAAAATATGTTAAATTGTAATGAGATCCTTAAAAAAAAATCCATAGGCTTTTCTTTCTTTCCCTATGCCACTGTAAGTTTCAGTTGGATATCTGATTTACATCTGTTGCGCATTGTATAATCTGTAAACCAGCAGATCCATTTCAAGACACTTGACAGGGCCTGTTCATTAGCTATTTTGCAAAAAATAAAGATAAGGATTTCCAAGCAAAATCCTTCAAATGTGCATAATGAAGACAAGGGCATACCTGCAATGGTGTGCACGTTCTGGTTTGATACTACAGCACTTGGGACATTTGTAGATGACTTCGCCTGGCTTCAGCTGCAAACTCTCCATATATTCTTTAGTGGCATTCCCCTTGGGTACAGCCCCCTAAAATTAATGAAAGTGGGAGAGGAGAACACATCTTAAATTGGAAAAAAGAAAGCAGACTTTGCAGATCTGTCTCTTCAACAATTAATGAAGGCATTAAATGCAATTTTTTTTTCTTCTTTCGATTTATATGCCGCCCCCTTCCCAACAAAGGCGCAAGGGCGGGTTACAATAAGAAACCAAAGTAGTAATTTATAAAAGCGGAGAATAAACAAGACCACTAAACAACTGTAAAGACAACCAGAATATCAGCATGAGACAGAAACCATGAAACAATATCCCAGTCTAGCTTGGTTTGCTAAATGCCTGCCCAAATAGGAAGAAGCTCTTACAGTGTTTCTGAAAGATATCCAGGCTTGGGCTCTGGCAGGCTTTAATATTTTGTGAATTAATCCCATTGGAGCATGAACCTTATTTTTCTATTATGAAAACATACCACCCATCTCTGCAGATAGATTGTTTTCAAAAGAAGGTGGAATCTGTCAGACCAATATCCACATTCAGCTGTGCTTAAAGCAAAAGCTCTTTTGCAAATAAACATAAATCACACATCTCTAGTAAGGTTTTCCAACAGCTACATATGTAAAAAGAGGGCAGGGACATGAAGTTAAAAGGGAATACATTTTGTTACTTGCAAAAGCAAGCATTGCAGTCAGAATTCTTGCTTAAGGGTAAAATGATTTAGGTGAAAAACCTGGAAAAAGGACAGGGCTCCTTTTAGCTACATATAACAGGTTAACAGCCATGAGGCTCCATAATGGGGCCAATCAGTTTTAAGAGCTACCAGGATACTCTTATAGGTTGTAGACTTGTTTGAAAAGTTTTTAAATGTTTTTGCCCTCAAGGATTAATCGAACTGCTAACAATGGTATCAGAAGGATTTGTATGATTTTAATCAAGCAGGAGATGGCATCTATTTGTAAAAAGGGATGGGTCACATGGTAGAAACCCAAGTTGCAACTCTCCCTGCCCAGTTTTCCAAAAGTGTAGGGGATTTTGTTAAACTTTGAAATCCACTGCATCAGAGCATGCTAAAACTGTGTTTTGCAGAATCTGACAGGTCATCAGGGGTGTCACAAAGACTGGGGGCAATGGTAGAGTGGGCTGGGAGGTGATGCACTGCCAGCTTGGGTCTCACCTGACTCCATGTCAGTCTTTAAGACAGGGGTAGGGGCTTTGCAGCATAAGCGATATGAAGGGGCTCCATGACTTTAGGAAGTTTGAAAACTACCACTGTATCATAGTGATGATTTCCTGGATGGTGCAGAAGGAACAAGAGAAAGGATATTCTTTCAGGAGCCTTCACTTTCAACACTGGCAGATATTTTGATGCACATCGCTAAAATTAAGGACTAGTCTACATGGAGATGGCCTTGTGAAATATTTTAGGGTGTGAATTTATTCCATGCTATTTCTCTGTGTGGACATTTATTTCAGAGCATCTTTTTACAGCATAACCCTGAATTGCCAGAAGCGTTTAAGCTATCTTCCTATGTAGACAAGTCCCTAGCAATATGGTGGTATTATTCGGGCAATTTAAAGGAACTCTTCTGGACAGAAAACAGCTCTGCCAGATCTGAAGTAGGCACTTCTGCTCTTAGGAAGAATGTTTCCCTAACACACATCCATTTGCAAGCGTTTCATATTCTTAAAGCTTGTGTAAAACTCAAGCATTGTTCCAATCAACTGCAGAGCACATGCAAAAAATCTCAAGTTGCAGTTAAGTGGTGCTTCAAGTAAACCCATCAATGGGCACAGGCTGAAACAAGTTCTAATTACGCAATCATTCTGTGCTTCTCAAGTGTTTTTTTGGGTTTTTTCTTGTAGAAGACTGCTCTTGTTCAAACTAGACTAGCTGGAGAGGAATTAGAAGTGCAGATCACTTGAGCAGAGACTGCAGTAAAGTTAAGCCTTACAAAGTCATTGAGTTGTTTCTGCAAGAAACATTTACTATTTCATTAATTAATTAATTCAGAAGCTTAAGTATCAAAAATACTGTGTCCTGGCCAACTGGCAGAATAGGAAACCCAAATGAATACGAATATGGTCCATTCCAGTTATACACAGCTTGAGATTGTATTTACAATCTTATTCTGTAGAGAGCTTTTAAGGAAATTCTAGTAGACAAGGTAAAACTACTTTTATTTTTTTATTTATATAAAATAAATGAAGCAGTGAATACCTGTTAAAAGGATGGTAAAAAAGCTGTAAGCACTGCTCATGATGTTGCAACTCCAGTATGCTTCAATCCAGACCTTGAGATAATGGCCAACTCACCTTTAAGATGTTGCTGTTATTTGAGACGCATCAATAAACTTCTTACTAAGGATGACATTTTAAAATGGAAGCTAACTAGGCTCTAATTATCATACAAGAACTAATGCAGGAGTGGAATTTAATTTTTGACTGCTAGTGATGAGCACAATAGCTAAGAGGCCCTGTTATTAATATGGAAAGATAAGACCAGATCACCCAGATGGCCCCAAAACTACAGCTCTTAAATGTATTTAGATTTCATTCAAACTTTTATGGTAGTGAAACAGTAGCACTGAGCTTCTACAGGGAGAACCTATTTTACAGAACAAAGAACAAATACAAGTAAACCCCACTTAACATCATACATTCACAATGGTCATGTCTAAATCAGAATTTGATTTTAATAGTTAAGAATGCCAAAGCAATTTTAGATTTCCTCTATACATTCCATTATACACCAGTAGCTATACATAAGCTTTTACAAGTTAATGTTAAGCAATGTTACTGTGATAAAGTTTTGTTTAAAAGTAAATCTATTTTCCCAGATTTGTAGAAAGCAAGCCATTCCCTTCTACTACCCCCCCATCCCAACTCCGGTTTCTTGTTTCTTCACACAAAGTGCTATAAAACATCAATAGTTTAATTTTTATGCTTGTGTCTAATTAAAAATATGCTAACAAAAAATCATCTTATATGTATGGGAGAAAACCCATGAGTAATCCCAAGAGAACCCTTGGCCTACTTAAATTTTTGCTTTAAGAGATTACTGACAAGAAAATGAAACAGGCTCAAATTCTGGTATTTTTAAAGTTTGTTTTTACCAACAAGTCTTAGCAGCAGACAACATTTTGAAACATGCCTCGAGTCCACAGGTCTGAAAACCTTAACTTGTTCTGGTCTTTTAGAAAAATATCTGGTGATGTGATAAGACAGAAACTTTTTATAAAGCTTCCTACCTATATTTACAAAAGTAGGCAAAAAGGAAGAAGAGATACAAGACAGAATAACAGGGACTTAAATGATCTTCTGGAAAGAGCCAGAATGGCTAATCAGTGAAACTCCACTTCTCAATTGCCTTTCTCCTTGACCTGCAGTTTGCCTGTTAGCTCCCAATTGCTTTCCCCACAATTCATGACTTGTTTATGGTGCCATAAAAGAACAGAGTAAGGGTCTGTCCCCATTAATTGCAGACTTTTTTTAGTTGTAAATTGTTTAAACAGCAGGAGATAGACCCTCCGCTCTAAAAGAGTCCATCACTTTATTCTCTGCAACTAACTAAATGATTAAACTTC
Organism: Gavialis gangeticus; assembly: GCF_001723915.1. Classification (NCBI taxonomy): domain Eukaryota; kingdom Metazoa; phylum Chordata; order Crocodylia; family Gavialidae; genus Gavialis; species Gavialis gangeticus. The sequence continues at coordinate 6,487,135 of NW_017728998.1, read as the reverse complement.
ATGTCAAGGACTAATCGCACACTTACTGGATCAGTTAGCATGGTTCTCAGATGAGATGACAGAGCGAGCACTGCCAAGCAGTTAAAGAGAACACCATTGATCACAGAGTACCAAAAGTCTTTGGAAGGCAGCAACATGACAAAAGTCACTACGAAGTCTGCGTAGACTACCAGAAGCCATGTCATGATAGCGCAGACCATGCCACAGCCGTCGCGGATAAACCAAACCCTATCTGCCATGTCAGCCTCCGATGAAGATGAATCGTAGCTGTCATTTTCAGTGAGGAGAGGGTGGTGCTCAACATCACGGAATCTGTGCCCCGATGACTGCATGGTTTTCTGGACTTGCCCTGGAGGAAGATGGAAAGACCGGTTATACACAAGTAACTGTGAACACTGTATGCTGTTATCTTTACAACATGAAAGACACAAAGTCAAATGAGATTTGCAAGGCTGTGCATGGGGGGTTGGGTGGGGAAGGTTCACACTTTATGACTTCTGTAATGAAGGAGTTGCATTTTGAAGTCCATATCCACAATTTTGTAAGCAACATGTATTGAAAACTAACAGTATGATGGAATGGTTATGTACAGTTGTGGTCTATGCTTAGTTATATACATAATTTACAAAAGAATAAGGAAGTTTACACACTTGAGAGGCATGTGCACTACATGTTTTTAATGAAGCCTCCCTGAGTTTTTCTATGTTGTAGGAAGGCCAAAAGCTTGAATATTTTTTTTTATTCTTTTTGGTTTGTATTTCATATGATCAGAACAATACAGGGTTGATGGGGGACCTCTGAAAGTTATCTAATCCAACCGCTGCTCAAGGCAGAAATATCCCTGTTTCAAAAAACCCCAACAAAGGTAGGTCTAATCTGTACTTCAACACTTCCATTAATGGAGATCCCACAGACACTCAGGGTGATATGTTCCAGTAGTTAAGTACTAAAGTTTTTTTCAATTTTTAAAGTAAATTTTCTTTATTGTAATATATGTCAATTATGTCTAGTCCTGTCTGCTGTAGACACAAGGATCAACTGATTGGCTCTTCACAACCCCCCTTTTTCCTTTTGAAGACTTAGTCCAAAAAAGACTGACTGAGGATTTGATAAGTGCTAAATCTTCCAACCTTTCTTGATGACATGCTTTTTAGACCTCTAAAAAGTTTTGTCGTTGTCCTCTTCTTACGTGGTACCCAAACTGGACACAGTACTCTAGGTGAGACCATGCAAGTGTTAAGTACTTCCAAAGACTTCTGCACAACACTTTTTTCAAACCCATTCTAGCATGTAATTAGTTTTTTGTTTTTTTGTTTTTTAACAACAGTCCATTAACTCCTAATTCATCTTGTGACCCACTATAAACCCCAGACCTTTTTTTGCAGTACTGAAGCCTGACCAGTTGGCTCCATATTTTATATTTGCCAATTAAATTGTTCCTTTTCAAGTGCAGCAGAGAGCACTCGTCCTTACTGAATTTCATCCTATTTATTTCAGACCATGTTTTCCAATTTAATAAGGTTATTCTGAATCCTACTTTTGCCTCTGAAGTGTCTCTTACTCCACCCAGATTGATGTCCTCCAGAAATTTAGTAAGTATATACTTAAGTACACAGTGCAAATCATCCCTATTAACAAATAAGCAAATCAAAAAGAGCCTCTCCCTACCCCCTTTCTCCCATATTTGGTTTCTCCACCACCTGACTAAAAAAATTGTTCTCAACACAAATTAAAAACTCCCAGGATTATCTATGTAGTGTTGCGATATGTTTCCAGCAGATACAACAGTCATTAAAAGAGTCCTCCATTAACAAACAGCGCAGCACTGATTTTTCCCCCACCTCAACTTCCCAGTTGTCTGGAATTAAAATACTGTTAAAAATTTGAAAAGAACCATCTAACTATATTTCTGCAATGTGACACTGTACTTTAAGATGACAAACTGCAACCATTTTTTCTAATCTTAGAAAAGTGGTGGAAGGTTCCTGAATGAAAAAGCCAAGGGCAAGCAATTAGGCAGAGAGTAATGCCTGAAATCCTAAAAGAATGTCATTGTCTGTGCACAGAATTAAAGTAAGATACAGGTACCTATATCTAGATGGTATCTGACAATTGAAGTGGCATTACTCTGCACCAATTTTTAATACTCCTCCACTCCCTGGAAACAAAGTATTGTTAAGTTACCAAATGTTAGAATTAAGAATGAACAATAATTAGTAATACACAGACGTCATAACATGTGCTTTTTTCTTCATTCTTCTTAATGCCTAATTCTACCAAAATGCTACATACAGTTGGTTATTCCAAAACTAAATATATTTAAGTGACCTGTAAAGCTTCCTTTGCAGAAAAATATTCTGCACTTTATGGATAAGTAATTCCAAGTTCTCTAGCTGAGATTTAAACCTAAAAAAGTACTTAATGATTAAGCTTATACTGTTAAATAATTCACAAAAGTTTCATAGTTTCTAGGGTTGGAAGGGACCTGAGTAGATCATCTAGTCCGACCCCCTGCCATGGCAGGAAAGAGTACTGGGGTCAAACGACCCCAGCAAGGTGTACATCAAAATGGTATACGGTGCTCCAGAATGACGGCGTTGTACTGCTTTTAAAAAATGAGAACAACATTTTAAGATCACAGTTGACACATAATTTGCACAGATTTATATTAGGAGCTTGTATACACACAGGAATTGCACCAATTTAAAGGTGTGATGTTACACTGATTTAATTAAACTAGCAGATCTTTGTGCACAGAGGGAGCTTTGATTTAAAGTGATTAGCTATTTGATTAGAAAGGGGAGGAGCCAAGGGGATTAATTAATTTGATCCAAAATGACATTCCCATGGGGGAGGGGGGGATTCTATAGGTTATAAAGCAATTAGACATATTTTGCATAGTAAATTTACAAAAAAACCCCAACCCTGGAAAGTCACACCAGCAGCGTTAGAAACACCACTCTAAAGAAGCATGTTCAGCAGTTGTCTAATAATTTATTATTTACAAATCTCTTTTCTATTTAATATTCAGATTCCCTGTTTTTGTTTTCCAATACAGTTCACAGTGCATTGGAGTCCTTCACACTGCGGACCATGACTGATATCAAACCTTAACTTTTAGTACCTTGACAGTTGTTGGTTTTGTAACAACTTCAAGGTTAAATGTGGATTTTTGTAATCGGCATGTTTTTCTGTGGTTGATTTGCCATACACCATTTTCCTCCTTGCATTAAGATTTAGCTTCCTTCTCAGACCTGACTAGTACAGCAAAGTCCTCATTACACTACAACTTATGGCACCAGCTTGTTGAGTTGTTATATAGCTTCAGCAAAGCAATGGATAATGAGAGAAAGAGGAGAACAGGAAACTCCTCAGTACACTGATCTCAATGTGAATTAGCAGAGTTGGCTGGAAACTACGTAAGCTCACTGGGTGGAAAAATGCAATTTCACAAAAACAGATGTATTTGCAAAACACGTTTTCATGGTCAACAGGATATGCTCTCAGATTTAGGGTATATTTTCTAGCGGGAGGGATTTGTGACGTGCAGAGATCGAAAAGTAGTTTTATACCATTACGAAATTAGCATATTTCGTTTTTCATGAAATGAAAAGTTTTGGAGCGACTCTGCTGTCATTCCAACTTGGAACAAACACAAAATTCTAAATCTCAGAAAGATGCCATGAAACTGAACTGCTGTTTTCCACCCAGCTCTAATAGGTAAGTACAATCAAAGAATTAATGAATAAGAGGCAGATAATAGCTTAATGTAACTTATCAAGAATAGTGTGCAATCCTAGAAGGACACTCAACCCTAAAACCTTTATTGATTCTGTGCTATTAAAGGCCATGTTTGAGAGAAACTTGAAAGCATAATATTGATTGGTGGCAGCTAAGCAGTTGAGTCTTTTTTTCTACACTAATGGTAGCCTCCGTGTGACTGGTAAGATTTATGGCAGCATTAGGTTATATTCCAAGACCTTGAGTATACTTATTGCTTTACTAAGCCCAAGTGTTATCTAAAACACATAAATTTACTATTTAATTTATAAGGGGCTCACTTGGGATACCTTTCAAACAAAGTTTAGCAGAAAGTGTATGGAAGTTTATTTTGTTTGCAGGCTTGATAGCTCAAAATCAATTTAGACTGTTAATCTGGTCCTTTTCTCTAACTCCCAAACCCTACTGGTATATTAAACTCACTCATTTATGACACCAATGGCTCATCTATACTAAAGTTCAAGAGGTACTGAAGCTAGCTTGCGTACCAATAATCTAGACACACTAATGTATAGCATGGGATATGTTACCCAGCCAAAAAACAAGGAAGGTTGGCCAACACTGATCTCTGTGATGTCAGAGCTAGACTGCTACCACTGCCCAAGCAACTTAGCTGCCCTGCAACCAGGGTAAATTAAAAAAATGGATTTAAAAAAAATTAAATAGGATTTTGAAAGTTTTTAATTAATGGTTTGTTAATTTCTTGCATGCAGGAGGAGAAGTAGCAGAATAAGGAGTAGCACATGCAACAGAAAGGACCAATGCTGGGCTCAAGATAGTGTAGGAAAGTAACTACATTCTGCGCGCATCTACGCGAGAAGCTGAATGTGCGGTAGACTAATTCTGCTGTGCATGAATGTGGGAGGCAAAAACCATGCTAATGTGCAGTAGAATTAGTCTACTGTGCATTAGTGTCACAAAAAAGTGTGCGCTGGCACTACTGTGCAGTAGCGTGGATTACGGCGCATTAATGAACATGTAGACCTGCTAACTGTGGAGCACAGCCTAGTCTTGATTTCAACACCTGGAAACTAAAGGGAAAACTGCCATGATTGCAGGTTGCAAAAAAGACCCTATTTGAGAACACTTTCTCTTTTGCTACTGGGAAAAATAGAAATATATGCCACAGATAAACAGAACAATAAAAAGATGCAAGGTCTTGCAGTTTGAATGAAACATTATGAAAAATACTTCTTAGAAGGCAATGAACTTGAAGACTGTGATGCAGACACATCTGAGCTATCTGGATCACCTGGTTAGTAAGCTTACTATTTTTGAACCATTCTTAAGGATTGCTTACCATATATTGCAATGCTAGTAAATGATAAATTTAAGACAATAATGCTAGTTACCTTGAGTGGACTACTTTTGAATTTCAAAATGGCCATGTTCAAAATTAATGGATGGGCCAATCTGTGGGAGTATTTGTTGATTATACATTTTTAGTATTACCCATGCACTTCTGAAATGAGTTTTATTCCTCAGTGTAAGCAAATGCATAAGCCCTAGGTAAAGATAGCCTGTGCAAAATAAATTTTAAAAGCAATTTATAAATTTTAAAATAAAGATGTAATTTTTTTCAAGCTGTTTTGTATTCACAATGAAAAGGCTTTACCTAGAAGATAAACTTCATGGTTTATAGAATATTGTTCCCTATAGAACTGGTTTTGGAAAAATTATATGATTTAAACACTGGGTACAAAAACATCTGCTAGTCATTTTAGAAAAATTTCCTGTGTGACCTAAAATAATTGGTTTAATTTACTAACCACAGTTCATACTTCTAATACTATAAAAGCTAATATCAGTCTTTAATAAAATCAGCTGTAAATCTGCACCATGTTTTGATTTTAAAAAGTTTCTGTATCCAAAATATTAAAGTTAAACCTGAAGTGCTGGTTTTGTGCGCTTGATAAAATTCAAGTTGCCACCTTACTGCAGTTCAGTACAAATATGAGCAAAAAGCTAATCATCTAGTGAACATAATTTCACCATTTTATACTAGACTAAAATGTAGTATTTCTAATAAGTTAAGCTACATTTAAAAATAGTTTTTAACATATATAAATATATTTGTTTTTCTACCTAGGAGACGTATGTACAAAATCTACTGTAAAAAAGGTATTTAGTTGTAAATTGATGTGGTTTAATTGCTATATCAACCAAAGAAAACGCAGCTTTCTTTAAAAAAAAAAATGCAATTGGAAAGTTGATGAAAAAGAATTATTTAAATTGGGCCTTTGAAGGAAATCAGTGACTTCAATCCATCAAATATAGTTGCTGGCAGGATGGATTGATTAAAAATCACTATTTCCACACTGTGCAGTAAATACAAGCTGAAGTCATTATATTAATTTAATCTTAATAAGGTCTCAAAGCAATCCTCTTTAATTCAGGCTAATGGTTAAGCAAGAGGGGTTTTTTTGAACAAAAGTACCTTTTTCTTACTGAAATGCAGCATATAAAAATGCCCCTCTGCAAAATGACTCAAGATGTATGCATTCTAGAAAGTGCCTTATAAACCAGTGTTGCCTTCCCCACATTCAATCCTAAGCTAATCAGGAAAATAAAGTGCATTGGTCATTCAATATTTAGGCAGGTTCAAATGAATTCAATTTTGTGCTAATCAAAATGAAATCAGAAGCTTCTGAACGTGTATGCATTAAAATATCCTAGCATCATTCACCTGTACCAAATGGATTCACTGTGCTTTTCGTGACAAGCACCTCTCAGGATAAAGTTTTTAATCACAGGGGCACACAAGTTCTAAAGTTATAGGCAGATGAAATGACCGGCAGTTGACCATAAAATAAAGAAGAAAACCACAAAACCTTCCTGAAAAGCAAGAGTAAATGTCACATAAGGAAAAACTCTTTTCAGATACTCTTCCTTAAAGGCTTGTAAAAATTTTAGGCAACAAAGCTATCAGCTGAGCCTCAAGATGGTCTGAAAAACTGGTGACAATGCAAACTTTTATCAGCTGCCCAGCCACTAATATTATGTACTACATTAAAACTGGGAAGTTTAGCAGCCAAAAATGGCTTCAAGCAAGAACAATTTTGGAGCTTGCTTTCAGAGGCAAAATTCCAGTAGCAAACGAGAATAAAAAACTTAAAGGGGTTGTAATCAGAGCTGTCCAGAAATGTTCTGGTTGGAAAACTCTTTTCCAGCAGCAAATAATATTGAGAAAAATCAAAATTTTTCAAAGTCCATTAAGTGTCTCAAAGCAAAAGTTTCAAGTGACAAATGTTCATCAACCTTTCTTTTAATTCAAATCATTTAATGGTATCTACACTACTGCACAATATGAGATTAGGCCCTATTATTCACATCATGAGATAAATAGCAAGACAAAGAATTTTCAAAACCAAAGTTATGATTTCTTTTCCCACAAAGGGAGTTGTCTTAACTTTTTCAGAATTGACAAAACGAAAAAATCTGGAAATGCTTAATTCCTCCAAACAGGAGCAAAAATAAAATTTAAAAGTTACCAACATTTTCGATGCAATAGAAGTTCCAACTTTCAGCTAGCTCTACTTATAAACTGATGCAACTACTTCTTTCTGTCAAATCATCTGATATAGATATATATAGCAGATGATTTTTATATATATAAAAAAAAAAGAGAGAGAGAGAGAGAGAGATTTTAAATCAAAGCACGCTTTTAGCAGCACAAATCAAGCAAGTTATCATAAACCAAGAGAGACGAGCAGAAAATTTCCAAAACCAACAGACCTCACAGCCCCCAGGACCTCCAGACACATGCAAACTTTAGATCGATTCTTTCAGTAATTTAACTACTTTAGCTTTAGACAATGTCATTACTATAGTTCCTGTACTGGCTTCATTTAACAATTGTATTAAAAAGACAAATATAGCCTAGGATAAAGATACAGAGCAGTAGGAAAAAAAACCCATACCTTACAAATGCTGTATATGTTATTTTGACATTGTGCCCTTTCTTCAGGCTTCTAAGATGTACAGAATCATATCTGATATAATCTGAAAAGACATCATCAACGGACTGGTTAGTAATGCAGTGTCACTTCTGTGAAACAGTATAAAATAAAAATAATCTCATCCGATAGTACTTTGAAAGTGTCCTATATATAGTTACAGCAAGCAAACCTTTGGTTAAAAAGGGATTTTAGGACTGAACAAATAACTATGAAAACAGACAGACCCTCACAAGGGGAACTGTGAGATCTTCCTAGTGGAGGTACAGAATAAATAGTCTGCAGCTATTCAGATCTGCCATTTTTGTAAACAGGTGCAAACTTGAAACTTTACCGAGTGCCTGAATGACTACTCCTCTTAATTCACTTGTGAGGTTTTATTGCTGTCCAGTGAAAAGTTAAAATATAGTTTAAGGGCCTAGGCATCGAAAGAACAATCATCTTTGCTCAGTGTCCTTAAAGCTCCGATAAGGTATTGGTAAGTCTGGTACTGCAAACAAGGTAAGTTGTTGCTTTACGTAACTGTAGGGTAGGCTACTTAGCATGGCCAATGGTCCTTTTTTATATCATGCTGTTCCGTTTTGAAACCTTTGTCCAGTCCATTTCTAAATGAAGGCTGGACTGCAAAAAAAGTTCTGCTTTTCAGTTCATTGGTGGAAATACATATCGATCACTTGTCCTTGCAATTCTATTGGCTGTGCCTAGAGGTAGGGCAGTGCACAGCCTGAAGAAGCAGTGGTCTGAGCAGGGAGGGAGGTATCCTTGTGGTGACCCCACCCCTTGCTGCTGATTGGCCAAGGGGCCTGGTGGCTCTACCCCTCACCACTGACTGGCCAAGGCAGCGGCCCCACCCCTCACCACTGATTGGCCGAGGTGGCCAGTAGTCCCCCTCCCCTCTCCAAAGGGATGTCCTCTGTTCTGGGGATGCACCAATGACCACCCTAAGACTACTGTATAAATTTAGAGCTACAGTATTTCCTAATTTAATAATCAGACTCCCATGTGGTTAACTCAAAATAAACCCAGAATACTCTTGTACAAAGACTAAGTTAACAAAGTTCTCTTAACTCGAAGCAATGTCACGTGTGTTAATACAGTGCAACGGGGGGGGGGGGGGGG
>NW_017728998.1:6473465-6478160 GCF_001723915.1 Gavialis gangeticus | reverse complement strand
GGGGGGGGGGGGGGGGGGTAACTTTCCAGACAGGCATGCTACCAATTAAGCCCCGAGCCACTCCAATCCCCTTCCCCTTCTGTTGCTCTGCTTTTTGCTCCTAGCTCTGTATTCCCTGTCTGATCTGCTCCTCTGCTTTCTGCACTATCTGTTGCTGTGCTGCCTGCCCCAGGACATCTACAGAGGCAGGTTGGCCACCCCGATAGCACGTGATATGAGCCCTCAAGAGGCCGAGAAGCGAATAAACAAACTAAATAAACTGGTTTATTAACACTGCCAGAAAATGAGCCAGTGAATGCAGGCATTTATATTTAATTTTATAACCGGAATGTAGCACTGATATCTTGTTTTAAATTGCATTTCCTTCTTTTTCAGAAGATAGTGAGAATAACACCCCAAATCTGTACAGCTGAAAGTTGTACTTTTCAAAGAAAGACGACATCAATCTTAGTTACCTGTTTGGCAGGTTCCAGAGAGTAAGAAGTTATATTTATGCAAAATCTGAGTTTAAAAAAAACAAAACAAAACAAGCTTTTCAAATGTTGAGAATTCATGAATTGCCCCGTTTCAAAAACTATCATATTGCACGACACATAGAGGAAACCACCTAGCAGAGCCTGCACTCTCCAAACATTAATGTTGTTATGCAGATCAACAATCTAGTTTAAAACAGTGACATAGTTTATTACTTCTTATATTAGGTGCCCTAACACAGTGAAAGATGGCATAGAGATTTCAAGGAAAAACACCAGGAGCCACCTTACCTCAGCCCCATGGGGTACCAATTACTGCATGCATGATTTGTAGTTAAGCACAAAGTAACTATGAAAGATTAGTCATCTTCTATTTTAAGCAAAACTAACAGTAACAAGGATTCTTAGATTAATGTTTTACTTTGCAAGATACAGGTTCGGAAAAGGTTGTAGTAGTAGCTGGGCTTATTTTCCAGCAGCTTTCTCCACAAACTCCATTATAATCTCCCTAATGTCATTGTTACATTCTTTAATTTGCTGTCTTGAGAGGCATAAATATTAGTAAGAACTGAACTGGTAGGATTTTTATAAACATAAGCAACTATTAAGCAATTACTTATTTTTAGTAAAAGGACTCCAAATAGAACTCTGCTTCAATGCAACAATAGCTCCTGGTAACATTTCTATTGGGTTATGAAATGTAATACATGTTTTCATCCACTGTTTAAGATTATACAAAAAAAAAAAAATGAAATCCACAGCAAACAAGGAATGCCCTGCTCTCTGTCTTAACAAGTCTGTGTCCGCCTTTGCAAGTCTAGCCTTTAACTTTTACTTGCACATAATATCAAAGTTACTGGATGTTTTATTTTGCTCTTTGGCTTATACACTTTTTTTCATCTTTCTTAGTTAATTCTTACTACCCATATATTAAGCAGATTAGAGGTTACTGTGAATATCAATGATCCGATACTTTGCAATATGCCAAGGAGATGCTGATAAGAGGAAGAACTTTTGAATAAAATCTCAAATATTTCCAAAATTACCAAGTAGCGTCTATTCTGAAAAATGCCTGGCTTGTACTCTTCATAATAAAAAAGTGAGAGATACAAACTTGGAAAGTGAAATGTTAGTACTTTTTAACGTCTAAAATGGTTAAACCTCATTTTAATTCATCCAATCAGCAGTAGCTCTCAAACTTGAGACTGTTTTATCAAACTTGCCCCTAAACTAAGTCAGTGGTCAGCAACTGGTAGATCACAATTGACTGGTTGATTGCACGTGCTCAGCACCCCCCCCCACCCCCAAGACTGAGATCCAGAGCTACTGCTGCTCTGGGAGTGTCAGGACGCCATGTGTGACCCACGCCTAGGCTGAACCATGCCCCCTGCCACCACCGCCGGAGCCAGACTGCCTGAGTGATGATCCCCCTATGCCCCCCGCCACTGGGGGAGTAGGGCCACAGCTGGACTGGGTGGTGGGAGGGTTGGAGCCCAGGTGGCTCCACTGCTGCATGCACCCCGGCTGAGGCCCAGAGGACACTTGTGCTCCTAATCTGTGTGGGGCAGAGGCGGTTGCCACTGCACACTGGGCTCTGACCCTTCCACCACCCAGCCCGGCTGGGGTCAGGCATCCAGAGCAGGGCGGTGGGAGAGCAGACTCTGTCACTGCCCTGGATCCACCCAGCTCCTGCCAGCAGGACACGGGGGCAGCGGAGGACCCAGGTCTTAAGCGCCACCAGCCACAGGCCCAGGGCAAGGAGCTGCTTCCCCACTCTTCTCTCACCAACGCACATGGCCCTCAGTCCTCTGCATCCAGGCTCCTCCAGCCCAGCTTTGAGCTGGTCTCAAGCTGGAGTCACCGAGTGCCCCGTGGAGCCTGTGGCCACTGATCCTGGGGAGACACAATGGTTGCCCCTCCCTGCGCTGGTGGTGCAGGAAAAGCCCTGGTCCTTGCACCACAACCTCCTCTCCCCGTGGCTCTGACAGCACTTGTGGGAGCTGCTGCAGCCTGAAGGGACGCTCTGGGCAGTGCTGAGCCCTGCCCCAGCCCCAGGCAGAGCTCATACTGCTCAGCTGCTCCTTCGGGAGTGGCAGCTCCACCGAGCATGGGGGCTGCAGGGGAGAGCAGTGCATGGGAGGGTGGAGCAGGAGGCAGGACTGGCCCTGCCAGAGGCTGCAAGGAAAGCCCGTGTGTGCAGGGATTGGGATTTGCTGCTCCAGGTGTCTGGCAGGAAAGCACTGGTGGAGAGAGTGCAGGGAGGGAGGAGCTGGGGGTTCCTGCCAAGGCGCTCTGGGCACCAGGGTCTGGGTCTCATTACTGTCGTGCTGCTTTCTGTGCATCTGTCCTGCCCGCTGAGGGGACCAAGCCCTCTGCTTCCAAGGGCCCAGAGAAGCTCCAGGCCATGACCAGGGAACAAATGTGCTGGGGCACAGCTGGGATATGCCCCACAGCATAGAGTGGGACATGAACAAAGCCCAGCCTCGGCCTTGCCTGCACCAAGGAGACAAGGCAGAGACTGCCCACACACGACTCTGCTCCAGGAGCAGCTGCAGTACAAAGGCAGAGAACAGCGGCGCTCCCAGGCAAGGAAGGCAGGCACAAGGCGGTTGGTGCTTTCCCCTGGCAGCAGGAGGTTTAGCAGCAGTTTTATGTGCTGTTGGGCATAGGGAAGGGCAGAGCGGGTGCAGGTGGATCATGGCTGCTGGGTCCAGGCCAGGGTGTGGGTGGTGGCACCTAATGTCAGGAGAGATTTCCCTTCTGGTCCTTAGTGCTCCTGTGGCAGCCCCTTGGCCCTGTGCTCCAGGTGGTGGGAGGGCTGGAGACCAACACGGAGTGGCAGCTGCCTCCACCCCATACAGATGAGGGAGGGCACATGCCCCTGGGCTACGTGCAGCAGTGGAAGCCCCCTCCCCTGCATGTCTGGACAAGCCGCCTGGGTTCTGTACCACCCAGCTTGGCTGGGGCACCACTCACCCCTGCCCCACTCCCTCCCTCACCATGCACGCCTTGATCTGTGCCCCCCCACAACAGACTGACCTGCTGGGCAGGGGGTGGGACGTAGATCCTGGGTTGCTCTTTACTTCAAAGAGTGGTCTTCACCTTTAAAAGACTGATTACAGTGATATACTTGTACTATAGTTGTACTGTAGCTGTACTATATTCTGTCCTTTCCAGGAGAAAAAGGGAGTCGTGCTATCTCCCCTGCCAATCTATTTTACTGTCCAGTCTTCATCTTTCTTTCTCCCCTGGACATTCAGTTCTGGCAGGAGAACATAGTTGAAAAGGATTTCATATTTTTAAGTGCTAATTAGTCTCACTAGGTTGTCTACAGCCTTGCCACAGACTACTGATTTTTTCCAGCCTAATGTTTGTTCTAACACTGGAGCAGTTCAGTCCGTCTTCCTTTCACATTTGAAGCACAGATGCCTTAGAGCTGAAATGTGCTGCCTTTAAGCTGTAACAGGCTGAACAACTCCCTTCCACCACGCCTCCAAAACACACATTCTTGAAACCTGTTATTATCTTGTGTCAGAAAATACCAAGCTGTATAACCCACTTCATAAAAGAAAACTACTTGATCAACTAACAAGTAATTAACCAAGTCACGTGAGAGTCTTACTTGGAACAGACCACCTATCATCTGCTTTGCATACTACTGCTTAGTGAAATGCAAACCCAAATCACAGCCATTTTACTGGAGCAATAATGAAATTAAGGCAACATGACTCTCAGGATGCTGAAAGGGGGATTACAAGATAAAAACTGCTTTTAAACAGAAAATGATGATGGTTAAGCCGCAATCCGATGGTAAATGTAAGAGTAATCACCACAGGAAAGACGGTTGCGTACAAAAGACTAATCCTACAGCTTGTAAAATTGTAAATCTTTTAAACATGAGGCAAGCTCTCCAGTTCCCTTACAAGTGAAGGGTTAAGGGCAAGTTCCTTTACTCACCCACATTACCCCATGTAACAAAATATACTATATCAGACATGCCTCTCCTCCCAATCTTGTTGGAGAAAAGCTTGAGGGTTTGGGGAAGGAGATGAACTAGTGTGTCACAAGCCTTGTGTGTTATTGATTAAAAAGTAATTTAGGGCTAAGTACAATCGCCCCCGATTTCTTTTTCAAGGAAAAATAGCACCATTCTGGAAAAGTCCACTCACAACACTTAACAGTAACACACACACACACACACACACACACACACACACACACA
>NW_017728998.1:6467986-6473183 GCF_001723915.1 Gavialis gangeticus | reverse complement strand
CACACACACACACACACACACACACACACACACAATAAAGATTAAAAATACATCAGCAATCAAAGCTTATTTTTACTCCTTGATTTTGGTTTGCTTTTAAACTATGCAATGGAAACCTTTAAAAGCAAAAATCCCTGTAGCTATAGTGCAGTAAATGAAGCCCTTACTCCCTCATTTCAGCATCATTAATGCTGGGGAAGCCAGGACCCACGGGATCAGAATGTACTACTACCCTGGTGGGCCAATTTGTCAAGCCCACATTTAATGAATTTAAAACCCACTTGGCTCTTAAGAAAAAGCCACTTAAAGTACAGGATTGGTAGAACCCCCGACAGCAGAATTCTGCGCTTGCTGAAAACCTAACATGTAATTTACTGGTTTAAAATATATATACCTGTATACATACGCACTTCAGTAACTCGGGTAGCAAAGAACACAGTCCCACATAGAATAATTCGATGGGAGGTATGGATAGCACCTAGTGAACCTCAGACACACCACAACAGTAGAAAACCGGTCCTCAAACCAGGTAAACAAGGTTCTTTGGGCAAATCTGATATCTTGTATTAGACCAACTCAAATACTTGGAAAATTCTTCCTAGCAAGCTTTTGGGTATAAATACCCTTCATCAGGCTGAGAAAGCATCTGCAGTTGGTATGTATTCTTCTGTCTTTTTCATGTTGTATAGTTTCCATTTCAAACAGCAAAATTCAATATTTTCCATGTTACAGGGGTATCGGTTATAGCCCTGTTGGTCTAAGGACATAGGCAGACAAGGATTGAAATCGGAACTATACAACATGAAATCTAAGGCACTTCAGAAAAATCTCTGCAGAACGGTTAGACTATCAAGACAAAACATTAATCCGCTTTAAAAGATTAAGTAACTTTTCATTACAAATCTGTAGGATGGAGGGAAGCCCTTCAGTAGTAGCTGGCTCTGCTTTTTACTACTACGCTCATCTGCTATTATGCATGGACTCCGAGTATCCCAGTTCAATATCCTCGCCCTGCTCTGCTGATGCTGAAGCTTAATTTTCACCAAAGTGTGAAGTCAGTCTGTTGCTATGTTCTTTAAGATGCAGAAAGTGAAAGAGGTATTTTTTTCTGAGAGAAAAAGAGGTAAAAGTTACTACGTTAACATTTTGAGCTACTCCAATGTCCTTCGCTATTCTGGTCTCTGCTCATTATCCAACACCATGATTTCATTCTGCAGCAGGTACACGCACTGTGGAAGCTTGTCCGTTCAGCATTAGAAGAAATGCTTCCTCCCACAGGGCAGAACAGAAGAAAATAGCTAATTCACCCCTTTTAAACACTGCCTGACTACCAGAAATGGCAAGGGCAGAAGTCAAAAGAACACAGAAAGCAGCCCTCACGATTACGTGTGCCTTTATGGTGGTTTCTTCCTAAAAAGTGTCATCAAGACATTGCCATGAAAAATGAAAGGAGAATGAAGATACAACTGGCAAAACATACAGCTTGTGTTATTTATGGATGCCAGCTCCAAGCCACAAGCCAAGCTCTACAAAACACAGCTGAGTGTTATATATGTAAAAAAAACCCTTTATCTCCTTTTGCTGAAATAGGAAGACTGGGTCTCTAAAAGTCTTCACCAACACACATCTACTGCAGACTAAATCTTTACTAAATTAAGGCTCTAGAGACTGCAGAGCCATTTCCACTAAAAAGCTGCTACTGATTCTACACAATTTAACCTCAGAACAAAAAGAAGAAAGAAAAAGGAAAAGCATCCCAAAGCATAGGGCCTCTCTCCGTGTTCTCTCACATGCGCTAAGATTCAAACAGAAGCTGGCCTGGAGAAAACAGAAGAGCAAAAGGTGGCAGAGGGTATATGGCAGCAACTAAAGAAACAGGAATCCCAGACAAGCCCCCTCTCCCCCTGCCCTGAATCCACACAGTGAAATAATGCTAGTGTCAGCTTCTCTTGCACAAGAGGAGGAAAGGTTATTAAGCACTGCTACTGTAATCCACAAGCAAAATACAGAGTCCAAAATTCATCTGCAGACAGAGCTGCTGACACTTTGCTTTCAAACATAATTTTAATTCTCCTTTTTCCTCCTCTTAGTCCATAGCCAAATTCTGCAAATTTCTCTTCCCATATCTCTCTTCTTTTTCACCCCTGAAACATTCATTTCCAGCCTTCCTGCATTTCTGTCAGACTAGAATGAATGGTGACATCCACAGCCCAAAGTCCTATTGGGAGGGCAAAGTCCTATTAAATCTAACACTCGCTTCTTTTTTGTTTCTTTATTCCCATACTTTCCTAAGCTTTTGGCTTACTCCTTCTGACCTGTTTTTCACCGAACTAAGAACCTCCTGGTATTAAATTCTTAATTTTTAAAATACCATTATAGTAGCAAGATGTGGTGTAAAATTAGAAATTCAGTAAACAGACCACATATTACAAGCATTGAAATTTAGGAATAGTGCTTAGGACAAAATGACAAGGTTAACACAGCTATTCCTACTGCTTCTGGGCCTGAAAGCATCCATCCTTGCAAATATTGAGCAGTGTTATCCCCTGACAAATAACATGACTAAGTTATCTGGATTTTTTCCCCCCCAGTATAAAATTACTATTTTTTATAGCTACCATTGCATGAGGTTGACCGACTTCATTATATAAAGCTACAGCTCTGATAATTCATTCTATAAAGCTACATGCTCTGAACACAAGTGTTTACAAAGTGTCTTTTAAAAGATCATAAATTACACTGCTATCTTGAATTATGCTGCTACACATATGGTTGGAGAGTCTATTATGTATCCTCACATCTTCAGAATTTAGGTTCAACCTACTGAATGATTTAACAATGGTTATTAGTCAGACGATTTCATTTCATCGCTGGCACCGTTCAATGCTAACAGACATCTGGCGAGCAGTTGAACCTTCAGAAGTTCTTGCCGACTAGTGGCATAGTTAAAAACATGGAGCTCAATTCTCCACTATACAGCATCATGTAGAGCAGCTTGCTCTGAAGCAAGGCAAGTGCAGAATAGATATAAAAGGCCATCCTAATGCAGCGGAACTTGACACATAGATATGCCTTATTTTATACTTGTACAGGCCTATGTCACACAGGGTTGATATGGCACTGAAACAAGAGGGGCAGATCATACCTTGCAAAAATTCTTTCCATTTTTCCACAGCCATGAAACAAGTTGCACAAAACAAAAGATCTGGACTTCAACACACAGCAGGGATTTGACTGATCAACATGCACAGATTCCCTACACAATAAATAATGGAGATTCACAACAGCAGGGGCCTGCAGGATACCTCAGCCGCCTGATACAGGAGCTTCCTTTCCTCAAGTAGAAAGGCACACGGTGGAGAGCACATGCATCCAGGCTAAGCACTGGCTTATTTGTCACTGAAGGATGTGGTCAAAGTAACTTAATGGCCTCCCTCAGGCAGGGAGGCTACAGAAGAGGTGAAAACTGATTACTGGGGACACAGGCTAACCACCAGTGGCAGAATTGGGCCTTCGATGGTTCATGCCTCTTTCCCCAGATCTGAGGCAGACCTGACTACCTCCGTTTCCACACTGCTCATATTCCAAAAGGGCTAGAAATGCATTAAAACACAAACCCAAAGCAGAACTTGCCAGGAAGATATTCCCACTTGCCACATACAATTTCAGCTACCCTTTCACCATCCTCTGAAGACACTGAGGTGTCACAGTCAATGGCTGTACAGCAACAGGCTGCCAGTACAATTTTCTCATCAGAAGTGATCTTTCTGTAAAGGGCTAATGCTGAGATCCAAACCCAACAGCTTTCACAAGCACGTCAGAGTGACTCCAGCTCCAGAACTGCTTAAAACAATCCTGCTGTTTTAAAGACATATAGCATTTTTTTTCCTTCATCACACGAGGCCTCTCAGATGCGGCCGTTTGTTTTTTGTTTTCCACCTTCAGTTTCTAAACTGCCACAGTATACCCTTCGTTCACCTGCTTTGGGAACACCAGTCGATGCCTTCTCCAAAAAAACTAGTTAAAAGTATTTGTAACAAACGCACGCGGCACGCAACATTATGAACCAGAGCCCAGGGAAGCGAACAACAGAATCCGTTCATCTGGATTCATTTCATTTTGAATTCGGGTTTGCTGACGCTGCTTTCAAACTGATTTCAGTTCTCTTTTTCCCTCCTCTTATTCCACGGATGCTTGCTCTTCCCACAGCAGTCATCATAGAGAGAGACAGAACCACGAGGACCGGACTTGTCTGCGACTGCAGCTGCTCCAAAGAGACTCCGGGTTTGTTTTACATGCACGCATGCGTGTGACCTCCCCATCCCTTCTGCACACCTGGCGGCCAGCATCCGAGCTGCTGCCCCGAGCCTATGAACAGCCAGCAAGCTCCATCCCTGAAACCAGGGACACACACACACACACAACGGAGGGGGGGGAGGGGAACTGAGATGGGGGGACAGTTAGGTAAGTAGTGGGGGACCCGGGAGGCCGGGGTACTCGCACCGCCCTGCCTGCCTCAGGCCGGCCCCCCAGGCAGGGTCTCCCCCACCCGCTGCTTTTACCCCCCGCCCAGGAAGCGGGGGGGCACCCCCACTGCGCATGCGCGCTGAGCCCAGGGGCTCTGAGCCGCGGGCAAGGGGACGCTCACCCACTCTCCTGCGTGCCGGCCCGGCCCCCCGGTGCTGCTGGCGCGGGGCGGCGGCGGCGCATGCCGGGGCCGCGGCCGGGGCCGAGCCCTCGCCGGGCGGCGCCTCCTCCCCGCACCGGAGCCGCCAGTCCCGGAAACGGGAAGGGCAGAAAGCGGGCAGAGGCCGCACTGCGCAGGTGTTCCCGTGCGCTCATGCGCCCTGGCTACGGCGGGGAGGGGGGGGAGGACGCATGCGCCTTCCAGGGCCGGGAGGGTTGTGCAGTGCGCATGCGTGGGAGGTGGAGGCTTTGCGCAGGGTTGGGGCCGGGGGAGAGGCGGGGCACAGCTGTGTGCTCTCCTGTGACGTACCTTTGACAGCATATTTGGTTATGATGTCATTATACATATATGCATGCAAAGAACATCTTATTTTACATTATAATTATTACAAATTGCATATTGGAATTATCTCATGCATTATTTTATAGTTATTAGAATTATATACAAAATAACATTATTTTATATATCTAATATAAATTATAATATGATTATAATTAGAATTATATATAA
>NW_017728998.1:6461818-6467872 GCF_001723915.1 Gavialis gangeticus | reverse complement strand
ATGATTATAATTAGAATTATATATAAAATAATGTTATCTTTTATACCATAATTTATAATTATTATAAGTATATATAAAATAATGTTATTTTATATCATAGCCATTTTATATTATAATTATAATGTATATAATACTTTATATGATAATTATTATAATATAAAAATAATGTTATTTTATATGATTATTATAAAATAATGTTATTTTATAGAATTATGATAATTATCATATACAATAATATTTTATATAGTTATAATTTATATCATAATTATACTTTTATATGTGATATAATAATTTATATGATGATTATAATTATATGTATATAAAATAATGGTATTATTTTATGCCACACTTACTGTGTCATTTGCATGTGCCGGGGTTTTGCTAGCTAGAAGAGACCCCAGCAAACCTAATCCTTTCATGGGGAGAGGGGAAATCCTGATCTACCACCTCACCCAGCACAGCTGTGACAAAGGTCCAGTCTTGCGCCTAATGCATCATGCTGTTTCAGGAAGGCTACTGGGAGAAGTGGATTTCTTTCTGGTGCAAATTGCAGGAAGGTTGTCATTGTAAGGTTGTCAGGAGCTTCTCGTAACATCTGCAAGTCTGATTTAAGATAATAGGAGCTCCGTGTGTGTAACCACATGCTAGAGGGGAAGGGGAGCGTCCACAGCTTTTGTACATACATCAAGGCCATTTTTCTCTTAGACCATGAGTACGCGATCTGGTAGTTGGGGTGAACACAGATGGGGTTAAAATCCCTGTGGTTTTTGAGAGTATAAACCTGTTATAGGGAATTGGTAAGTTCATCTCTACCACACCAGATACCTGAGTTTCTGGAACGTTGGATCAAATATATACACATGGTCATCAATATGTAAGTCAGCTTCCTCTCAGAGACCCCAGTGTTTCTCCCTAGCTCCTCAGACACCAGCTGTGGAAGGACTGTGGGAGCAATTCTACTAACCACTCCTACATGGACCATCAAGTTCACTGGGTCATTTACCCCAAGGACTGTAGGGATGTTCGTATTCACCCTATGTGCATCACACCAGGGACCTCTGGAGGGGAGGTCACCACAAAGTTTCCTAGAGGAGTTCCAAAGGGGAAGAGCCAGATATTTCAGAAAGAAACATCCAAAATCATACAGGTTTCTATTTTTCTATTATTTATTCATTAAAAGAACAAAGCAAAAGCACAAAATGCCCGAAAACAAATGAAAAGGAAGTAGGTTAACATCAAATCGAATGATCAGGTTGTTCAAATCATATGAAAATCCAGCAATACCTTTTAAGCTTTGCAAAATGTGGGAAGGTAACCATCTTATTTAGCTTCAAATTGAGAATGACTTGACAGTGTATCAAGTAAGTATATTGGCATTGGTACTGTCCTCTTAATTTACTGCCTGGTGATGACTAATATTGAGATGACAGATCAGAAGCTAACTCAGGTAGCCTACACAAATTATTGGTATTTAGATCGATCTCTTTTCCCTTAACATAGGGTTACAATATAATGTTCCATACAGTTCAAGACAACACAGGTGACTGGATCTTCAGAACAAATGTGGATAGAGATGACATGCTTTTTCAAGATTAAACATACAGGCATTCACCCAAGAAATCAATGAGTGTTTTTATGATCATTAGACAGAAAGATTTTTAAAGCTGCAGCTGTGTTAAGAAACGGAGTATTATGCAGGCAGAGACAGTCTCAAGTAGATTTGGTAGGTTCCAGCCCTGCGTTCTCCTGCACACAAAGAACCACATGTGCACTGCTTGTCTCCACTTTGTTTAATGGTCCATTTGCTGGCTAGCCAGGAGTTATTTGTTTGTAGGTGCTGAATTTTAATGCTGCTGAACTCCTACCGCTCAGTAGCCATCCCTCCAGTAAACAGTACTCCACAGCTTCTCAATCCAGCTCATTATTGTGCGCTACTACCGTGATAGAAGGTTTCTACTAGTATGTACCGTAACCTAATCCTTCTTTGGTGCAATGAAAGCTGATTTCCTCATCCTGTCCACAGTGGACAAGAGTAGCAGATAAGTGCCTTCTTTGTAATGACCTAAAGACATATTTAGAGACAGTTATATTATCTATTTATTTTCTCTTTATTAAAAAGTTCCAGTTTCTTCAACTTTTTGTTATAGAGATCATGTTTTCCAACCATCCTATTATTCTTGTTGCTCCCCTTTCGCATCTCCACGATTTATCTCTGCTCTTTTCAAAGTGTGGAACCCAAAACTAGACACAGGACACTCTTGCTGAAAACAGTGGTATCATTACCTTGGTTGTCTAACATTTGACCTGCCTGTTAATGCATCCTAGAATAAGACGGGCATTTTTTGCAATGTCACCATGTTGTGTGTGGTCTATTGTAACTCCCAGGTCCTCTCCTGCAGTACTGTCTAGCCAGGATTTTCCTATCTCATATTGCATGTATATGTTCTCTTCTAAGAGAAGCCACAGCACAGTCCTCCAGCATCCCAGGGTACTTTGCTCCTCCCCCCTCCATTCCCCTGCCAGGAAGACTGTGCTGTTCACTGGACTCTGCTGCTCCAGTCAAGTGGGCAGCAGACTACAACCCCATCACAGTCCTCATGCTGTGTGGCAGGGAAACATAGGCTGACCCTGAGCAATTTGGATCAGCCTACCAGGGCTGCCCTGTGCACTGATACCATCTGTCACCAGGCAGCCTTGGGAGCCTGTAGGGCATGCTGAAATGTGTGCATAAGTGTCCTTTGGTTGCACAGCATCAATACTGCAAGATCTCCGATATAGATATAGATTAGTGGTATTCATTTTAATCTAAAAAAAAGTAGATTTGGGGTTACTTTTTTTAATCCAAAAATTGGGGATTTTTTTTTTTAATCAGAGAAAATCAGGATCCTTGGCAATGAAGAGAATCAAACTGCTTGGTTACCTGCTATCAGTGTACAAGCCGGCAGATGGTGCTAGCTGGTAGCTACATTACATGTGCTCCACGGTGCAGCAAACCATTCACGCCAAAAGCCTGTCTTGGCTGGGCAGATCACCCTAGTATAGGATGACAAAGGCTGCAATTTGAACTGCATTGTTGCACCAGCCAGCCCTCTGACCAAAATTCCCAGCAGTCTAGCACTCGCTGGCGTGCAGTTCTGTAACAACAAACACAGTACCTGCAATAATAAAGAAAGGTAGTAAAAGCCATGTTATTCTCAAGTCAGGGAGCAGGCAGGACAGGGGAGCACTTCAGAGTCTACCTGGTTAGTGTTTCCCTAGTGCAATATACAATGAAGACATCAATCATGTGAGAACAAGCAACACTAAGTTCAGCTACCAGACAAGAGAGGTGCAATAGAAAGCAAAATATCATATAAAAAATAAGCCTCTGGAAGGCACCATAGGCTGTGTCCACATGAGTATGGATGTTTGGTTCCCCAGGGACAAACAGAAGTGGCACAATGTGTCGGGGAACACTGGTGCCACGCATGGTATGGTGCGTGGCACGTTGCCACAAGTGAAGTAGGGGAGGCTGGGGTCACCAATTATGCTGGCCCCAGCAGCCTTTTCTGCATCTGTGACGACCCTGCAGCAAGGAACCTGGCCGGCAGCTAGAGTGTGGCTCTAGTTTTGGGTGGTGTGTGCTGCTGCCACATGCGCTGCCCTGCTTTTTTAGCTGTGGGTTTGCTTGACCCCAGGATTTGACCCCCACTGCAAATTAGCAGCGCAGAAAACACCTGCATGTGTGACGCCGCATACCACTTGTCCGTGCTCATCTGGACACACCCATAGAGTCTAAATGGTTAGAGACTAAGGTAGTGGCTCACAATTTTTTTAGATTCAAAGCACCCCTTATTAGACTCCAGGCACCCCTTGGAAAATGTCAGCTCTTTGCTTTCCCTTGTTTTTTGACCATGGGAAAAGAACAAAGCAATGCTGCTGTTGTAAAGGCTACAGCAGGAGAGACTGTTTTTGCCGTGTAGGATTCCTCTTTGAAATGGATGTTTTTATCTTGTGACTTGTGTGTCGGTGTTTGCAGCCCTTACAGTGCTGATATTTCACGGCACCCTTAAAATGATCTCAAGGCTCCCCGGGGTGCCACAGAGCCTGGCTGAGAATCGCTGCTCTAAGGTGCCACCTTGCTATGTCATCTGCCTGACTTCAGGCTAGCATGGTGAACTACCTCTCTTTAGTCCTGGATGGCACCACACTCAGCCAGATTAAATGGGCTGTGGTTAAACTACATAAGGAGTTAATCTCGAAAGTGTCTTCCTACCCTGTCTTTCCCTTGCAACAGAAGTCATATGAAAGCTCAGGGGATTGGATTACAGTTTTTCTATATAGCATTATTGTGGCAATTCATCATTTGCCATTAGGTACCATAGAAAACACCCATACAGTAGCCTTTAAAAATGAGACTGGAAAGAGGATAAGTGAATGTTGAACATCAATGCATTTAAAACAAAAATGTGAGCATCTAAAGGCTGACAGTCTTTGCAGGGCTTGGATTTTGCTTTTGCATGAATGCCATCTAGTGGGATTTTTGGGTATGTCATGCATTACAGTTAGATTTAACCAGGATAAATGTCCACTTGTGTTGGCATTTGCAGGATTTAAATCAGCCCCAAAATGATGCATTCAACATAAGTTAGTATTAACTTTTTCTTAGGGCCACCATCCAGCCCTAACCTAGACCAGGGTCACCAAACTCAACTCCATTAATATCCTAGGAGCACTAATGAGCTCTGTTCCTAACCATACCCCAGGCTACTACCCAGCACCAGTCCTTATTCCAGCCAAGGCTGTGGTCTGGTTCTAACTCTAATCTTTAGTTTACCAGGCTACCCCAACATTAAGTTAGTGTACCACTGGAGGTGCACTAACTTATATCAAGAAAAAGTTCATGCAATCTGTAAATGGGCTTAACATGATCTAGCAAATGTCTGCAAGCATTACGTGATCTAGCAAATGTCTGAAAGCCTAGCCGCTTCCCCGGCCCCAGGGCTGTGCTGTTCCTATCCCCTACCCCGATCCTGACTGGGCTATTTTTAACCCCACAACGATGCCTCCCCACTGAATGGGCAACCCCCCTCCCATGGACCCATGATCTCCTCCTGCAGACCCGCTACTCACCCCCAAAATCCCACCAGTCCCTCCTTCCACCTCTTGCACTGCCCCTGCTGCTCCTGGCAGCAGCAAATGCCTGCACACACCAATCTTGGTCTAGGTTTAGGTGGCTTAAAGTAAGCTGCCTAAACCTAGACCAGGTACAGTGAACATTTGTGCGTACCCTTTGAAAGCAACAATGGAATCCAAGTCATGTGAAAGATTTTTCCATTTTTAACTGTTGTGATATGAAGTAACAACTCCCCCCCCCCACACACACACACAATTGTAGAAGTATGAAAGTACTTAGCTCTGGGAAGCAAATACGTAAAGGGAACAACTGTATTCATATATTGTGCCTCTGCTGCATTAGCTACACAGGCCCAGAATTGCTGATATAAAGCTCTGTTCAGGTTGTGGCCTCTCCTATGCTCCCTCAGAGCACATGAAAATGCCTTCTGTTACAAGGCACCCTAAATTATCCCAGCCCATCCCAGCTATGTCAAATACAAACTTGGCGCAGCTGAAGATTTTCAGGGGCTTTTTATTTTTAGGCTACCTGGTTCTAATCACATTCCCATCTCATAGTTTCATAGTTTCTAGGGTCGGAAGGGACCTGAGCAGATCATCTAGTCCGACCCCCTGCCATAGCAGGAAGAGCACTGGGGTCAAATGACCCCAGCAAGGTGGTCATCCAACCTCCTCTTAAAAACCCCCAGGGTGGGAGCCTGCACCACCTCACTTGGAAGCTGGTTCCAGACCCTAGCCGCCCTGACCATGAAGTAGCGCCTCCTGATGTCCAACTTAAACCTTCCCTCCGCCAGCTTGTGACCGTTGTTCCTGGTCACTCCTTGCGGCGCTCGGGGGAACAGGGACTCCCCCAGCGCCTGCTGATCCCCCCTAACCAGTTTATAACAGGCCACAAGATCCCCCCTCAGCCTTCTCTTTTGAAGGCTGAACAGGTTCAGG
>NW_017728998.1:6456364-6461807 GCF_001723915.1 Gavialis gangeticus | reverse complement strand
TTGCCCAGGATCGAGGTAAGGCTGACTGGCCTGTAGTTCTCAGTGGTGTCTAAGGGCCTGCTCTTTTTCCAGGGAAATTACACCAAGTATTTATTCAATTTCCCAATACTAGTAGGAATTGTCAACACAAACTTACCTCCTCTATGCTGGTATTTTAAATTACGAATCTGCTACCAGTGCAGTTTTCACCAGGCTTGGATTCCTTTATGGCCTGAGACTATGACCAAAGTTTTAATACACAAGGAATCAATGCATTCATTTTTAGGAGGGGAAGCTTAAGGGAGCAAGAGCTTAATTTTACTCTCACACTGATATGAGAGCATGGAGCTGTTCTACTTTATCACGAGGGGATGTGCACGAGAACAGAACTTTATCGAGTCCTGGGCATGCACACAAACAGGACTTCAGGCAACTTCACATGAAACTTAGGCAGGGATTTTGAGAACTACAGTGATGGGTTTATTTACTTGGGCTTCTAAAGAGAGATTTAGATGGAATTCAAGTCCTTTCGTGCAGCTAGGCTCTAGCTCCTCTGCACTCAGTTCTCCATCTGCAGAATGAGAACAGTAGTTTCTCTCTTATCTCAATGGAATGAGGAAAAATATCTTAAAGACTGGGACATGCAAAAACATTATGAAAGAGGTCATATAACTAGGATGTATACTGAATGGCTGAACAGTTTAAGATAGAATCATAAGATCATTGAAAAGTGGGGCCAGAAGGGGCCTCCACAGATCATTTAGTCCAACCCCTTGCCTAAGGCAGGATCATCCCTATCCAAACCAGGATATACAAATCCGTAATCTAACCTCTTACTAAAACTGCAATCAACCCTGACACAACACAAAGCATAACACCCTAACTTGCCACAGGTAAAGCTGGGGACCACAGCAGCCAATGTCTTGCTTCTGTAAAAAAAATGTTGTTAATATACACAGAAGAGCTATCCCAGGTAGAGAGCCCTCGCTTTGGCTACAGAGGAAGGCAGAACACCCCCACATTATCTCATAAGCAGCAAAAGTTGTATCAGGTGAAGGTGAAAGCACCTTGGTGGGCCAGATTTGTGCTGTACTTGATCTGCAGATAAACCACAGACAACTTCAGTGCTCAAACTGCTTGGTCAGGTGTCCAGTGGTTCCTTGTACTCCTGTACAGAGCAGCTGGTGATATCCAGGTTTCTCTGCTCAGTGCCCCCTTCTTGTAACCTGACTTTGACCTGGTAATCTGTGCTTCCCTCCTGGTTTTTTCCATCCATACTCATGTGATTCCTATGTTTCTTGTGGCCCTTTCCTTGTGTAGAAGAGGAAGTCACAGGTGTCCAAATTGGTACATGGGCACCAAACAGACACACATCCTTTATGGAGAAAGCGGGTGCTCTCTGAGGGGCTCTGATTTCCAAACCAATTTTCCTGTCTTTATCCTATGATCGAGCTCCACTGCTTTTTCTTTTTTCATTGTATCCCATGGATTTAATTTATTCTGCGTCCTGGGGCTCCCCAGTTTGACTGAGAAGATGGCCCTTCTTTCTAGGTGGGCTCTGTCTACCTCACTGGGACATCTCACATACAGAAACTTTTCATCAGCACTAGTTAGTGAAATAGGGCTGTAATTATTAAGAAAAATAAAAGAGAAAAAGAGAAGGAAATAGATCCTTACAAATGTTAAATGTTCAGTGCTGCTGATCAATTCTCCCTGGATGAACTGGGTTTAGTTTAATTCAGGGAGTTTCAACGTCTGCTGATAATAAACCACAACAACCTGCAGGAGCAGGCTTCCAAATCAAATCAAATTTAGCTGATGTGGTTTTATAAACCAGAAATAAAGCTTGGCCATTTCTGCATGCTTTTGCTCCAAGTTAAGAAATACAACAGGTCAGGAAGACAACACACACAGGGCTACACGTATGTGTGAGATTGAACCTCCTGCTTTATGCATTGCAAGAACAAAACAGGGACCTGCACAAGCAAAGCTAACCAAGACAGTTTCCATTTCTGAGTCTCCCAGCTGTGGTTCTAAGGAATTGGGAAATCAAGTCTGAACTCCCTGTAACTACAGAAGCCTGGAAATCCCCATAAAAATTCCTCCATAAGTGCATAATGTTTTTCTGGGCTGTGTACTGAGACTTGCCAGGATTGCTTTCTGAGAAGCAAACTGTTTACTGAATGCAGTTTACGGTCCTGGATGCAATCACCTCAGAACAAGTCAAGCCCAGCTACTGAACAGACAGGTGCACTAATCAGTAAAATAACATGAAAAAATTATGTTTCTGGTAGATGCCCTGAAATAGGGTTAGGTCTAGACAAAGTTGCTGGCCATGAACTAGTGTTAGGACTGCGGTTGGTTGGTGGCTGTGGATTAGGATTAGGGTGTTATCCACAGGGTTATCCCATCCCAGTGCTGCGACTGGGGTTCCCTGGTAAAGTAAAGGTCAGAGTTAGAGCCAGATCATAGCCTTGGCTGGAATAAGTACTGGTGCTGGATAGTGGCCTGGGGTATGGTTAGGAATAGAGCTCATTAGTGTTCCTGGGATATTGATGGAGCTGAGTCTCGGTGACCCTGGTCTAGGTTAGGGCTGGATGGTGGTCCTAAGCAAAAGCTAATACTAGGGATAGGGTTGGAGCTGCTGGATGGCCCTGGACTAGGCAGCAACATTTCTAGTCAGGCAAGGGTGAGAGATTCAACTGATTCATGGCTCATTATAATCTACCTGATTCCTTCTAAATACTTCATTCCACGGGTGTTAGCAACCCGCTCTCCTTTTTGCTGCTCTTGATGTTCTGCTAATCAATCTACCCTTTCTTTGGCAATTCTGCTGTCTATTAGGTGCTTCTAGTAATGTAGCTCCTGTTTAACAGCAGTGATAGCTGCTTTTAACTAAAACATGAGCTAAAAACATTAGCTCGGGGAAACATTTGCTCAGGTGTGGAAACAACTTTCAGTGGAGTGCCAGCTGCACTGCCAAGATGCTCAAGAAGGCTAGAGTTTGTCTTATAAGTCTGAAGGAGATGCCCATTTAACTCCAATGACTAGGGGACTAACAAAGCAACATTTTGATTATTTTTTTCCTATTTTGTTATTTTTTTTATACAAAGTAGCAAATGAATGCACGCTCCAATAAAGTTATATTTATTTTCGCTTCCATCTTAAATGGAATACTAAAACCCTAAGCCCATAGGGTATTACTACGGCATCTTATTTAATTTGTAATGGGAGAAAAATGTATGTTGTGTTATGTGGGATGATGCACCACGTCCTCTGCATCCCCCTTTGCAAAATCCTAAATCTGCCCATGCTGCTTGGTGACCCCAAATTGAGGTATGGGCTGGATCTGCACGGTGGCATGTGTTGGAGCCAGTCAGTGTCTGTCTAATTAGGTTTGGGATTAGTGACTTAGGGGTAGGGTTAGAGGTGGGAGCTGGAGGATTGAAATGAAGGGGCACTCCATGCAGGGGTGGAGGTGAGGGTGCAGTGTTGCAGGTGCATCCTGATTCTTGCTCCACCCTAACTTGAAATGCTGCTGCTGCCACTGCCAGGCAGTCAGTTTTATAGTCAGGCAGTGTTAAGGGAGTCAGTTGACTTCAGGGTTCATTATCACCTTCCTGATCCCTTCTACACTCTTCATTTAACGGCCTTGAAGCTCCACCAATGCAGCTATCCTTTGTTCTGCAATGTTGCTGTCTGTTTGCTGCTCCTGATAATGAAGCTCCTATCTCACAGTCCTGCAGATTGCTTTCAGCGCTTTCTGATGAACCTATACGTGTGTTTGCCTCAATCTTAGACTACTAATATGCAAGGGCCTACGGCTGTATTATTCAAAGTTTCTAGTTTATTTTTAACTGGAGAAAAAGGTGTTGTTTTATAGATGATGATGCACCTCACTACCTAGACCCCCTTTTCAAAAGTCTACATCCATCTATGGGTGTAGAAATGACTCTCAGTGAATCATTGGAGGCACTGTCAAGATACTTAAGAAGGCTAGATTTTGTTTTATGAATCTGAATAATGTTGGGGAGTCCTGAACACGCCTTTTTGCTGTCTTGGGTGTGTGGCTTCATTCCTCCTCCCAGATACTTTTATCCCAGGAGCAGTTCAGTCTGAATCGCTGTGGCATGTGAGAAGAGAGGACTGTGAGGGGCCGGTTCAAGGGAGGTGAGATGCAGAGGCCAGTGATCACACTCAAACCTAATAAGGCAACCCTAGAAAAGAGTGGTTACAGACCATGACTCAGTTTCCCTGCTCCTTACTGAATTGGCCGAGACATCCTTATCTCAAATGAAGGAATGGGAATACAGAAATCTGAGCCTGAATGGTACAAAACTCCCCGACACAAAGGCGGAGGTGTGGGAGTCAGGAACTAGCCTCAAGGCCTGGGGATGGACTGTGAGGGACCCAAGACCTCGCCACCGGGTAGTGAGTATGTTTGTGTACTCTCTGCTGCGTGTAGCTGCTCTTGTTAATATTGCCTGATGGATAACAGGCCAATAAAGCAGTGTATAGTTTGGAGGAACTTGCTTTGGCTTCTCTTGTACTTTTCCAGAAAAAATAAAAGCCCCCAGAGATATCCCGGGTATCAAAAATGATTTAACTGTAACAACTTCTTCCGCAGGTGGGCCCTCATTGTCCCCAAAGGTGCAAAGTGCTGGGGCAGGCCTCCTCCATGAACCTACACCTTCCTGAACCCCTTGGTCATCTTACGTCGAGTTTAGATGATGGATTGTATAGGACGGTTTGGATGATCCTGCCTCAGGCACAGGGTTGGGATTCGAGGACTCCTGGAGGTCGTCTCCACACTTACGAGTCTAGGATCCTATGCTTCTGTGACTATAGGGCTCATGAAACAATTTCCTTTGCCTATGCTGTGTCAAGTTTGTTGTGTTATTTTTTCAAGAAACTGTATCATTTATCAAATCGGCGCACATCCCAAATCAGTTTTGGCTTTGATCTTAAACTGGATAATGGAGGGCCAGCCCCCTAGCCTAGTGGTAAAACTTCTAGTGTCTCTTTAACTACAGGTCCCTTCCAGCTCTTTAGGACTCCAGTGGCATGGTGGGATTGCAGCTGGAGGACTGCTTATACTGATGTGACAACTGGGGTGTTCACACCAGCGCTGTGCTGAAAAGCGAGTACTGGCAGGATCCTCCAATGCTCGACAGAGGGGAAAACAAAGTAGCCTGAGAAAGCAGAGGGAAGCCGACACCACGAAGTGTAGGCACAAGTCAGGCGTTGCTTGGAAAGGATGCGTTCTGCCCATGCAGGTTTCTACGGTGGAGCGGGCCCCACCACAGAGTGGGCCCTTGCCTGGATATAGGCTTGTGTTGCAGCTGGCACCCATGATATACAGGAGAAGAGAGGTGGAGGAGGCCAGGATTGGCAGCGGTGACACACAGGAGCTGGAGAGGTCAGGACTGGCAGTGGTGACACGCAGGAGGTGGAGGAGGACAGG
>NW_017728998.1:6456087-6456353 GCF_001723915.1 Gavialis gangeticus | reverse complement strand
TGGAGGAGGACAGGACTGGCAGCGGTGACACGCAGGAGCTGGAGAGGTCGGGACTGACCCCCGCGTTGCATGTGACGCTGGGCCGGGCCGGGCCGGGCCGGTGCTGGCTGCAGCCGCGGGGTGTTGCACGCACGTCCCGCCTCGCTGAGACGCCCGCACGCGAGGCAGCCGCCGGCAGCCCGGCTCTGCTGCCTCCAGCCCGTCTGCAAAAGCCCCGCGAAGGCTGCGCGCCTCGCCGCGTCCCCCGGCGCCGGCCGCGGAGGCCG
>NW_017728998.1:6436949-6451087 GCF_001723915.1 Gavialis gangeticus | reverse complement strand
CCGCAGGAGCTGAGCCGCGACCCGCACGTGAGTGCCCCCCTGCCCTGCCCTGGGACTGCTGAACTGCGGCCTCCCCCCCGCACCGGCTCTCGGTGGACGTCTTGCCCGGCCGCGGCGGGTCTGCTCGGTGCGGGGCTCACCTCTCGCTTGAGGCCATAGAGCCGAGGTGTCGCGGTCCTCAAGGGCATCCCTCACCTGCAATGAGCATTTCTGAACGTGACATTTTTCAGAGGCAGGAGTTTCTCCACCCCCCCAAAATCATAAGCAAGTCTGGATTGCATGCGCATAGCCTGAGCTGTGTAAAATGGTCTGGCAGGGGTGACACGCAGACCTCTACATCTGATGCTATGAACATGACAAGCCCCCTGATATGGCGCTAGGGCCAGTAATGCGCACAGTTCTCACTGCGCTAAATATCCTGCATTGAGTTTGGAGACTGGCTGCAGTTGGGTTTTTTTTCTTTGCAGTCTGGATGCATATTTGTGGCGGCTCTTTGTTACGCGGCCAATTCTTAAACAAACTCTGCTTTCTAGCAAGGATCAAAGAGCCATCCTAATTGAATAGTGACAAATAAAGGAAACAGTATTATCTACCAGTAAAAGTAGGGCGTGAGTTGGAAATCTGACAGCGCTTTCTGACTCTACCGTTGATATATCGTATACAATCTTGGGAAGGTATCTTGACCTTTTAGCAACCAGGTATAAAATGGCAATGAGAATGCTTAGCTGGGGGTATAATGAGGCTTAATCAATTGTTGCTTATAAAGCAATGTTGATCGCTGGTCGAAAGCCACTTTCTTATGGTTGACTGAGGGTAGGTGGTGGCTTCTGGAGGTGTCTAAGAAAGGCAGTCTCTACATCCAGTCTTCCAGAGTCATTGTACAAAGGGCTCCTGTTAAGTTGGAAGACCCTTATACCCCCTTGCGAACTGGGTGAAAGCTTTGTTGGTTGGTTGAACCTGCATGCCCCTCGGTTCCCACATGCTCGCCTTTCTTTTTTGCTCTCCTTCACGCTGAAGCATTTTTTTTGTTTGTTCATATTTAATACAGGCTCTTGATTCAGTTTACTTCACTGGGTTTACAGAAGCTGACAAGACTTTTGTGATTGCTCGCCTTGCAAGACGTCCTAATGGGGTCTGTGAAATCTGGCTCTTTCTTCGGGTGGATGGAGTCGGAGAGTTTCAAGTAAGTGTTGGGTGAGAAGACGTGCGGGGTCTAGAGTCTGGGAATAATATTTCAATTCCTAACCTGGGATTTCATATGAAGGTATGATCCCCAGAAGAAACAGTGCCTTAAGAAGAGGCTAATGTGCTGTGACTAAGGCTAATGATGGGTAACTGCTGTGATTTAGGGTAGTTACAGGTCAAACTCAGTCTTTACCTTTTCTTTATCATTTTTACCCAACCCTCTTCTTTTTTCATCACTTATCAGTTTAAAGCAATCACATCTGTATTGCTCAGTAGCTCTTCTCCAGTGACACTGGCAGCAGCAGCTTTGGTCAGCAATTAAGAAGATTGTGTAGTGCCAGCCAGGTAGCACATGATAAAACACCCAGATAAATACCTGTTGAGCTGAATAGGGTAGTGTATCAGACTCCTTTCAGAGAGGTGATGCCAAAGGCTTGAAGCAATGATGACAATTAGGAAGGAATAACATGAATGGGTATACTACAGCTGGGAACGTGTGCAGCCTTGATGGGAATGCAAAGCCAGTGCTTCGCCAAAGGTTACACATAAAGCTGTTTTTATGAGAGCTTCCTAATTGAAGCTCGACCCGTCAGACCCCAACAGCTGTCGCTTTACTCTGTGACTACAGAATCGGGGTGCTCAACTGGTACGGATGCTGTGTGACATGCTCTGCTGGAAAAATTGCAGCTCCCAGGGATTTCCTTCCAGCAGCGTCGCCCTTTGAAACGTTTGTTCTGTCTTTTCATCCTGACTCAGTGTTACCTTTTTCTACATTTCATCACAAAGCACATTTTTCCTCATTGGCGTTCTCACTGGTCTTTGTATTTAACTATGTCTGTAACTCTGCACAGGCTTCTGCAATGCAACTTGCCTTAAGAAAATTGTATGGGATGAGAATTTTGTATGAAATCCTACCTCCATTGAAACCAGCAGAAGTTTTGCCATTGATTTCCATGGGGT
Source organism: Gavialis gangeticus (assembly GCF_001723915.1). Lineage (NCBI taxonomy): Eukaryota > Metazoa > Chordata > Crocodylia > Gavialidae > Gavialis > Gavialis gangeticus. Next base: position 6,448,942 of record NW_017728998.1, on the reverse strand, counting down.
TGGGATTCCCACATAGCGCCGAGAGCCACCGAAGCGTCTGAAGTTGTTTACCTGGCAAAATCGAGCAGAACTGAAGCCTACCTCATTGTGTATTCTGTATTATGGTATAATTACTGCCATCACTTTTCTTCTGTGGATGTGGTAGTAGTGGCTATTTTTAACTAGAGGTGCTTGGAAAGTTTTATGATGCAACCATGTTGAAAATTGTTAAGTTCCTAGACCCTGAAATGTTTTCATCATACCCTGGACTGGACAAACTTTTGTTTCTTCCAAGGCAAGGTTCCTGGCTGGCGGGTTTTCAGGGTGTGAAACTCTGGAAGCTGCAAGTCTTATCACAGGGCAAAGTACCTGTAGGTCTGCTTTTCATTATTGTTAATATTACTGCTGCCATTTGTCAAGCAGCTGCAGAATCTCAGCAGCTTGGGTTTTTTGGGGTTGGTCCAGTTCAGACTGAAATCTTTATGCGATCTTAGCCAAAGGGGCGGTAAACAAGCAGTTCCAGTAAACAGGAAGTCTTGTTCTTGGCCAGCTCTACCCTTGACAGCATTTGCAGGGTAAAGTGCTAGAGTAATTCTCTAAGATTAAATTGCATTTGTATGTGCATAACCCAAATGTGGGTTTCTTTTGTAGAAATGACTGGGTATTTATCCATTTGGGTGGTTTATATGTAATTTCCTCCTCCATGAAACCTGTGGAATCAGGAAAGCTATTTCAATCAACGTTCCTTCCTCCGTGGGCTGACAAAGCAGGGCACTGCCTCTGTTTTAACCCTCACTGATTTAATGAAAGTTTTAATTACATGTCTTCTTAGCATCCAGTGCATCCAGACGTGATAGTGGCTGATGAGTCTGAAAAATGCTGGAGTGGAGGAGGGCTGACACTTGAATGCTTAGAGCCACACAGACGATGGAAAATAGCATTCCAGGGACTGCTCAGGTATTACCATATCACCGCACAGGATGGGGGAGGACAGTTATTGGGATACTTGCTAAAAACTCTGGTTCTGGAGAATGACAGCTCTCAGGCCTGCCAGAGACTTGCTGCATCATGTTCGGCAACTCATCTGAACTTACTCAGACTCGGTTCCCAGGCTATAAAGTAGAGTTGATGAAAGTAGTGCAGAGAAGGGTAACAAGCTGCAACATCTGTTGAGAGACAACCTTGAGGATAAAGCCTCTCTCATACATGGTTTTGCAGTAAGTAGCTATATGGAGGTCCTGGACTATTTATTTAGAGTAGCTGGAGCAGATAAGCTATAGGGCTTTACATGGGATAGCAGGATAAGTTGTGTACAACAAACATTACACCTTTCTTCTCCCCCCTCCACTCCCCAGATCTCCGCTTAACTTTGAGGAATTCCAGGCCAGGGTTTTGTCTGATCAGGACATTTCAGAAAACATAAAGCAGCACAACCAATAGATGCAGGTCTTTCCACCAAGTCGTATTCAAAGATGGCCTTGTACAATAGCTTCCTGTAAAGTTCTTACGTTAAATGAAGACAGTCCCAGCATTGTAAACAGTACTGGGAAAAGCATTTAAATAATTTCAGACACAAATTATTCCTACTAGGTAATATAGCTGGCAGTGCATGCATCCTGAAAAGACTTGAAAAACACTGGTGACTATACAATGCAAATAGAGTTTGTAACATCCTGCAGCAGAAAACATAGACTCAGCGCAGCATTTACATTTGACTTTGAACACGCATGTACGCATTTGGCCTCTGATTTTCAGGAGATATCCTTTTTAATGTGAGCTAGGATGCAGAATGCATCACGATAAAGAATTCAGGCTACTGTGAGAATTGCAATGTCTCTTATTTTTTTTCCATATCTAAATGCTTCTGCCTTTGCAGAAAACAGTCGGGAGATAGTTCCAGCAACAAGTATTCGGTCCATGGTTAAAAGATGTCTTAAGGCTGAGAGGTTCTGATGTAGCTAAAATATTACAGGTTTTGAGACGAGGGCGAAATGATCAAAGGTCTCCTTTTCAACAGTGGTGTGAATGTTTGGAGCCAGGTTTGCAAAGGTATTTAGTTATCTAAGGATGTAGATAGGCACCTACTAGGATGTTCAGTGCCCAATTCTGAGGGCCAGGAACATGGATAGAAGCCACATTTGCCCTGATTTAACTTACATAGATTTTGCATAGCAATGAAAAATTACATTGGATCTGGAGGAGGCAGACATGTAGGGAGCAGCATGCAGTAGAAACTATTACAGTTCTTGGGTGGGAAGGGAGCAGGTTGTAGCCTGTGTTGCCTTGAGCAGATGGTTATTTTGGATTGCCACAGAGTTTTCCTGGGGTACTTCTATACTGGATTTGAGCAAATTACACTGGTGTAGGGCCATACATTGTCCGTCTGCTCCTGCATTACCCCATTGTAAAGATTATTATACCATTATAAATGTGCCACATCTCCAGGCTCATCTGTGCCTGTTGCTTTTGAACAAACGGGACTAAGACTCTTAAATCATTGAGTGACTTATGAAAATTGGACTTCAAGCCATGAAACCAACCACATCATTTGATCTTGCTTTTGTCACTTTGGCCCTGGCTCCTTGAGAATACCTTGTACTTCTTACCGAAAGCATTTCCTCAAAATCTATACGGTCTGCTTAGCTCAGCTCTTAGAATGAGAATGTGCAAGACGTGCAAGCATGCCTATGCTGTTACACGCTAGGCTAGCTTCAGGAAAGCTCCCAAGCATGCTCCACTCCCTTGCTGAGATTTTTGGGAGTTGCCAAATTCCGTCCTTCCTTCCCTGTGCAGCTTTGCCTCTCTTGATCTTAAGCATTTGAAATCCTGCAGTACTAAAGCCCATGGATTGCACAAGAGCTCAGTAAATGCAAGAGGGGTGAGTGCAAAACAAATTAAAGGAATATAAAGAGATGCGGCTGACATAGAAACACGCTGACACGGTGTTAAATCTTCCAGGAAGGGGCCATATCGGCAACAGTGGAGTGACGAGGAGGGTGAACTTGTGCATGTCAAATTCTCTCTCTGGTAAGCAGATGCTCTCTTTTACTTGGATGCGTCCCTTTGTTGAGTATAACTACAAATAACAAAAACTGAGCCACAAATCTTGGCTCCTGCTGAGTCTGCCGGAGCAGCACTGAGGCCTCTTGCTGGCTTTCACTTGGGATCGAATTTCCTCCCACGTGTATAATGAATTCCTGGTTAGGTTTGGTTGTTAGACTCATTCACTGAAGAAAGATCTGATCAAAAACAGCCCAGCCACACACCCTGGCTTCAGGGTCCTGACAAGCTTTTGCCTCGCTGTTAACACACTGCACCTAAAACATGGGATAGATTTTAACTTGGAAAGCTGTTATATATTTTAAGGTCAACATTTGGCCTCCTTTTAAAAACATCAGACTTCAATCCTATTTCACATGCATGTCTGTGTATCGCTTGCATGCAGCATAACTGCAGTTTTGGGCAGTTCTCCTGGCTACCCCCAAGAGGAGCTGGAAAGAGGGCTCTGCCCGGTGGGCTTGTGGTTACAGCACCTTTTTTGGGAAGTGAGACATGCAGGTTCAAACCTCCTTTGGGCAAGTGGAGGGGTTACATCATAGGGCTATAAACAAATGTCACCAAATGAAGAGGAACTGCTGCATAGGGTGTGTCCCAGTACAACTGATCCACTTCATTGCAGAAAAAAGATGTTGCTGGATCCGTGTCTATTGCCCCACGAGTAGCAGGGACCTGATCCTGTACAACAACACTCAGCCCCATCTCATCCAAGCTCCTAAACTGGGAAAGGTCTTCTGTATAGCAAGACCACTAACAATAATATATTCAGAATATTTTCTGTTTCATTAAGGTTAGATTGTTTTCTACAGGTTTTCTCTTGGACTCTTTGCACCTAGGTACAGTGCAGCACGGGTGTTAACAATCCCTCTTATTTGCTGCACCAGCCACCAAGGAGCTGTTGAGTTCAAGTCCTCCTCTTGTCCCTTCCCAGCAGCAGAAGCTGCAGTTGACTTGTGACCCGTTTTCTTCTCATCTGAAGCACAGACTGTGGCCACCCGGTTTCCTTCCAGATTAATTGAGGTCCCACATAGCTGTCAAAGTCTCATCACCTTTTTAGTGCAAGGTGGACTGTGCAAATCATAACAGGAGATGCCAAGCTGCAATCTGAAAGCAGCATCTTCCCCTCGTTGTGAGTTGTTGAGTGCCAGCCTCACTTGATGGATAATTTCTTGTGCCTTTCTGAAGTAGTCTTCTTCACATAGCATGGTTTCTCCATTGTCCCTCCCTTCATTTTCCCAGAAAACTGCAGCATTAAGAAAAATTGTAGAAATCCAGAGATTCCACACATGAGAAGTAACATATTTCAAATCCCACAAGTCCCAAAGACAAATGAGATCTCTGAGCAATGAGTACAGCAATTGGCCGCATCCCAAATGAAGGCTGATGTGGTGTTTTATTTCTCCCTTTTTCATACATAGCTGGACCACCTTTACAGATGTATTTGACTTTAAATTTGACAGTCATCCAGACTTGTTCGCACATGCCTTGGCTTTGGAGACGTGGAGCCGAGAACTCTTCCAAAGAATCAAAAGGTGAGAGACAATTTTTAACACTTCTGGGGCTGGTTGTAACTTTTGCTTTAATTGCCCAACAATGCCACCAGCTAATATTGCCACAGGCCCTTTCATAATAAAGCTGGGAAAATATTGCTGACAAGCTACGTAACATTTTGCCTTTGATATTTTTTATGGGGAGGCGGTGCAGATTTGCAGTCTTAGAAGAAAATTTTAATTCTTTGTTGAGGCCATGCACAATTTGTAAGCTTTAAACGGATTAATTTAATTGAATTTTGGGACAATACATTTTCTCTTCTTGGTTACAAATTAGCAGAGTAATACTCAGTTACTGCAGCGTATTCCAGACCTCAAGGGTTTCCCTCACCACCAAGGGAAGGGAAGCAGTGGCTGGGGAAGTGGCAGCAGCGACTGAGATACAGGGGATGTGGAAGTTGCTGAAGCAGGAGGCTTGCATCTGTGATTTGCCCCCCACCAAAGAACCTTTCATGCCCTCCCAGGATGCAAGTCCCCCCAGTTTGGGAACCTAATCCTGGAGTATTAGGCAGGCTTTTGCAGTCATCATCACATGTCTCTTCCTAGGTTTTACTGCATTACTCCAGTCTTCCTGTTGTCTCATTCTCAGGGCATCTCTACGTACAACCCTGGTCTGAACAATTGTGTGTGACATTATTCAAGCTCAAAAGTATGCTAGATAAATTGCAGGCAGAAGTCTTGGTTCCAAAATACGCATCTTTCATTTAGAAGCAACACTTCTGTGACTAACAAGTTTGAATAAGAAGCCTTCTTTCTTAGCTGCCTGGTTTTTCTACACCTTTTTTTCCCCCCCAGAGATGGGGAACAACATTCTCGGTATGAGCAATGGGGTCAGCAGATAGGAGAAATTGAAATTGAAAATCATCAGAAGAAAGAGCTCCTTCTGAGAGGCATTCGGACCCACTCTTACGGTAACGATATCACAATGACTGATGAGTAACCTCGCGATTGTTACTTTAACTGTTAATGATGAGAGGATCACGGAAGAGACAGTTGTTACAGCGTTCATGCTCAGATGTGAAATGGGGCAGTTTTGGCAAAATTGTTTTTGTAGCCAAGTTTAGGGCTATATAAAGCTGCTTGGTTTGTTTGGTGGGAGTTCATTTTTCTAGCCTATCTCCACCATTTGCAGTGGACTGGTAGCACCATTTCCAATTTAATTGACAGGCAGGCTTAAATTGGTTTAAGTGACATTGAAATCAGTGAGATTTAGCAAATGGCTAGTGTTGTGTGCATGATTTAAATAACCACTACCTAACTCCTGGGTGTTTAAGTGACATATACTGTGTATATCAAAGCACTGTTAGAATCAAAGGGCTTTCTTCCTCCCTCCAGGCAGATAATGGAGGGGACCCAAGAAAGTGTTGCATAGAATTAGGCACAAGTATTACCCTCTTACTAAAGACTGAGGTAGGGTTTGGTTGCTAACAAGATTTACAGTGAACTTTCAAGTCTGTGTTTCCGTTCTGCCCTTCTGCAGGTATTCGAAACTGGGAGGAGTTTTACCGATATGTCATGCTTTTGATGCATTTTGAGGTAGGTCTTAATATGCCATTCTGCATTCTAGCCATCCAATGCAAGTGTCACTCAACTGGAAGGATATATTTGAAGATCTGGCAGTAATTTCCATAAAGCAGGGATGTCACACATCTGGCCCGTGGGCTGGATCTGGCCTGTGGAGCTGTGACATCCTGTCTGTGAGGCTTCAGGAGAGGTTGGGAAGGCAGGGGCAAGTGAGCCCACGCCTCGGGGGGGCAGGTGTGGTTTTACACTAGGTTGGCTGCTGCATAACGTGATGCTGCAGATGAGTTTGGGGATTACCGCTGGCACTCGAGGCAGCATCGGTTTAGTACAGTTCATGCATTCAGATAAATTTCTGGAAGTCGATGATGGATACAGCTGTTAGTTAATCTCGATCGTGACATTTAATTTCCTGTAAGGACACATTCCGGATCTTCAAGTAATCTAGGCAAAACACATGCTGTATTCGCCTCCCTCCCACACAGTGTTTTGCAGCAGCACATTGCTGTCCCACAAGCGTTGAAGGACCCAATGCCATAGAGCGCTCTAAGTCTTCTCTGCCCTCCACAGCAGCTTGGTCCTCTACCTGGATTCAGTAGGAAGTCTCACGGATCACAGAATTGCAATTGCAGAAAGTTTCCACAAGTTCCCAACTTTCTGAAGCCGAATAGGTAGAATCTCTCTTCTCTTCCTTAGAGTGCCTCAAATTACCTTATCAGACCTAATTAGACCAATGGATCCTGGCCCTGTCTCCTCCAAACTGAGGGTTAATTTTTGGTACAAATCTATTCCTTGAGCTCCCCTAGTCCACTCAGTGTCCTGAAATATTTAAGAAACCTCAGTTTTGATTCTTTTGGTATCAGGGAAATAGCAGCAGGAAACCATTCTCGTGTTTCGGACCTCGCCCCAGCTCATTTATGCTTATTTTGCTCCCTGTTGCTTTCTCTTTGCTTCTTTGCACCTTGTTTTGATCCAGGCACCGATCGCTGCCCATTTTGGCCAAAGCCTCTGATAAACCCCTCCACTGAATCAGCGGATCTGCAGCTGCACTGATTCAAACTGGCTGGTGTTGTGAGCTATTTGCTGTGTCCCTCATTTAGAAGTCTTAGCTCTCCTAAATGAAGGACACAGCAAACATTTGCCCATGGCTTTTTCAGCTTTCTTTAATTTGCTGTGTTTTTTTTTGGTGCCTCTGTTGAAGGGATGTATGCCAACAAACAGTGGGAATGATGGGCTGGGCAGAATTATTAAGCAGGGATTCCCAATAGACCCTGGAAACCCACCTTGGGTCTAATGCCAAGGAAATGCTTCTTCGGAGGCCCTCCCAGTGTAGATACAGGTATGGCAAGCCCTGATGTGTTTACTGGAGGCAGCACTTGTACATGGGCAGGGTGGGCCCCCTGTACGTCTTCATGTGAGCAGATTTCACCGCATGCTTGGATGAGGAAATGCAGCAGCTGCGTTGCTCAAACTGGCAGCAGTGCACCAGCATCTCATAAAACAGAGCTGATCCCTGGAGTATTTGATTCTTATCATGAGTGGTGCCCGCAGCACTTTTATTCTCATAGTAGCATAACTAAGGTGTGGTAAGCAGTGCAGCAGCCCCAGGCACTGACTGGAGGGGGCAGGAAAATAGCAGCTGCATAGCTACACTGGCAGCACAGTGACAGCTGGATGTCACCACTGCCTCTGTGTGTCACAGCTGCCCGGGGGGCTGGCTGCCTTGTTACATCCCTCCCAGTCCCTCAGCAGTCAAAGTTAATGGTCTCCCTGCACGACTCATTAAAAGCCACGAAAATATTTGCTTTGGTAAGTAATCGCTCACTGCTGGTAGAGGGCTAGCATCTCCTTCTCTGTATGCAGCATGGACCAGGCACATACTCACACCAGAAAGACCTGAAAGCAACCTGCTAGGGAGCTTCAGGGTGGGAAAAAAATCTGGCAAAGTGAAGGTGCCATCACATCTGTGCCTTCTGACAGACTTTCAGTTGAAGTTTCTATAGCCCTTGCCTGTGGGTCTTCTCTTGTTTCCTGTTCTTGCCATTGCTTTCGCTCCTCCTATTCCTGCTTCTGGTTCTCCAATTGATGCTGGTCGGTATCCTCCTCCCACGCATTTTCCTGGCTTTTCCATGCAATGCCATTATGCTGTCTGCAGCCCCATCTTTCATCTTTGCACACCTTTGTGTAACCAGATAAAGCTGTCGGTCAGCATCTGCTTTCATGCATCTGCTGGATCAAAAGTGGTTCCTCGGTGCGTCTGGTTTGCATGGTCTGCCCATCACGTTCTGTCCGGGACCTTTTCACAGATGACATAGCGAGTCAAGTGCTAGCAATTTTATATCCAGTATGTTTGGCAATACAGAATGATAAAATGCTGTATAACCCCAGTCTTCTCTGGGGTCTACTTATTTTAGGAAGTCTGGAGATTTCTTCAGCGTGCAGCACATAAGATATAATTTGATCAAGCACGTTGGGAGCAGCTGGTGGATTAAAAATAGCAGATGTCTCAGCTAGCTCGAACAAGTTAGGATACTGTTTCATCTCAGGCCTTTTTCTTGCAGGATGGGACCTCAGCACACCTAACAGTTCTTTGTAAACCAGCAACTACAACACAGTAAGTAGGTTCAAGAAGTTAGTATAAAAGATACCTTCAAAACAGCAGCAAGTTGCACCCTTGGAAGACGACGAGACACCCCTTATTCTGCACCTGCACGATCAGATTTTCTTCCACATCACACCTGGATGTCCAAGGGGTAGGGTGGGGGGAAAGTTTGCCTCTACCATTTTGTGGTTGCCAGTAACCTTAGGAACAGCTTTCACTTTTTGTTATGTGTTGACTCAATTTACATATCTACCTTATTGTCACACGTCAAGGATTTCCAGGCATGTAAGTTCTGCCATTGACTCACAGCTAATGGCACGGGAAAGATCAGAGACAGGCATTTAAATCCTGGCCGTTTGTAGCTAGCATCACACCAGAAAGCTTAGCACTTTGCAAATTGCTTCAAGATTTCCTAACATTAATAAATGTACAACTATAGGAAACATTTTAGGAACAATTTTAGTGGTAGGCAAATCATGACACAGGCAGGTCCAGCAACTTTCCCAAAGATGCAGGTAATGGAGTGAATCTTGCTGGGAAAAACTCAGCAGTGCTAATTACCAGTCCTCCCCTGAGTAACCATGAGGGCAAGTGAAGAATCAGGAAAGTTAAAGTCAGATATACCCGAAGTTCCTAAATGAACTAGAGTAGAAAAAACAACACGTGCAATAGTTGTTCTCCTACCACGTTTGATTGAGATGCTAAAAGTTCCCCTCCCTTCTTGTTTTGTAGGTTAACCTCACCCTTTCCCAGGTCCCCCATACCATGAGTTTCCAGTTCCCCAACTGTGTGGAGTGATCCCTAGATATTTTTCCTTCTCCTATTCCCCTAGCCAGTGCCATACCTGGACTCCTGGCAGCCCTGGGCAAACTTTTAGTATCAGGCTCCCCTTTGCCAGAGATAATGATTTTTTTGTTGCAAAAGTCTTTATCACATCTGTGGTATCGTTGTCTTTAAATTATTCATTCTCCATTGATCACATTGCCAGTCCTGTATATGCACAATATTAAAACTTTATTTTGTGCAATTATTTTTTTTCTTTCATTTTCAGACCCCCTCTCTATCCAGGTCCTGGGCAGCCGCTGGGTTCACCCATGCCTGTGTCTGGGTCTGCCCCTGGCAGCTCTGTTCACCTGCCTCTTTTGCAGTCTTCCTATGATGTCTACTCTCAGTTTTGTCTCTTCTCTTGCCTGTTACCAGAAAGTAGATTAATTGTTCTTTCTCCCCTTATTTTCCTAGCGCTCATTGCTACTCAGCCTACATATCCCAGGGCTCTTCTAGGAGCCGCCTGTTTTTGGTTCAGGTTTGAACCATTTTCTGCAATCTGTCTTAAACAACCAGCACTTTGTTTCATTAAAAAGGCCATTAGTTTTGACTGAGCTTTGGATTTGTTCTTTTTTTCCTTCAGCCTTGCTGTTGGCTATGTTATTTTCCCAAATGGGAAGAAAGCCGGTATTGACTGGACCGATGCCTTGCTGGCTGAGATGGCTGATGATGGTATTATTAAAGACACGTACAGGGTCAGCTTCACTGCAGGTAACTTAACAGAACTCAGTTTATCATCACCTTCATACTTTTTTCAATATCAAATTAATATCTTTAGCATCTAGGAAATAACTTTACTGAACGCTGGTAGAGACATTTAGGAGAATTTTCCTGGATATGTCAAGGAGAAACCGCATTTTTGGAGCTCTCATTGCTGTAATTTGATTTCTCATTTTCGTTTTATTTTGCATGATTTCATCTGTCCAGGCATCACACACTTTTCACCTGCTGCGTCTGTCATGTCTCTGAGTGATCAAGTGATCCTTCAATTCTATAAGCATTTATACATGCTTCATATGTTAAGCATGGGATATTGCTATGGACTCCAGTGAGACTACTCACATACCTAAATAGAAGCATGTGGAGCATTCACTGCAAGACCAGGACGTTAGATAATGGTCTAAAGCACATAATCCCTATTTTTGTTGAGGATTTCTGCTCCAGTTCATCTAGTTTTGAAATAACCCGTGCAGTTTCCAGTTTTCTTTGCTCAGAGTTTGTGTTTTGGACTAGATGCCAACCACTCTAGTCCCTAAAATGCTGAACAACCAAGTGCTTTCTAAAAAAATATACAGAGCACATGTGAGAAATATTTTAAAAATACAAGGGATTGGAGAACTGTTTAAGAATATGCAAAAGCTCTTGCTTGATTCATCTTGCCAAATTACTGTCATAAATCCAAGGAAACCATCTTTTTTCACCTTAACACAGATGGCAAGTCCTTCAGCGTTTGTGCTACACTTGACAAGGAAGCTCGCCCCATGGTGTATAATAGTTCAACTGGGAAAGGAGTTTTCCATGAGTGTATTGCTGATTTCCAGCTGAATTCTTTGCTGCGAGGCTGGGGCCTGGTTGAATTTTATTACAGGTAAAAATCACAAGTAAAAACAGAGGCATTATTCTGGTAGCGCCAGGCGGATCTGAGTGAATACGGCCACCGGGGATCTACAAACATACATTCAAATAAAATGCTCAATCACCAAATATGAATGTATTTGTTGTGTGTGTATTTGCAGTTGTTTCGTTTTGAATTGTACACAGGCCAACCCAGGGGGAGTTTGGATTGGATCAACCTTGCTTGGATCAAGCGAGTCGTTGTTCAAAGGATTGCTTATGCAAAGCAAATAAGTCACAAGCTTGTGCAAATGTGTATCCCTGTGCGTGTTTATTTTAAAGAAGGAGTAATACAGACAGCTTGGTACCTCCTCCTGTTTTCTGAAGTGGGAAGGTATTTTGGAAGTATAAATAATAGTCTGGCTGGGATGATCCTGCCTTGAGCAGGGGGCTGGATTAGGTAAGCTCGTGAAGTCTCTTCCAGCCCTACTTTCTGTGTTACTTGGGAACCCTGTCATGTTATGGAAATAATGCATCAGGAACATTATCCATTCACAAGCAGCATACTAGGGGCTGAAGACTGTTCACCCCCAAGATTTGTCCAGTCATAATTGAAAATTGAGAAAATATTAAAATCTCAGTTTATGGGTGAGCTTTAGGAAAACTACAATCCAATCTTCACTGTGAACGGCTCACACTACTGTGCTGTGGAGTATGATTATTTCTTTTATAGCTCAAGACTTTCCCTAAAACAAATAAGTAAAAGCACAAAGTGTATTTGAAAAATCTTGTCCTAAGACTGCTGCAGGTTTCCAGCTAAACTGGTTATGCTCACAAGCTGATCAAGACCGGTTACGAAGGAAACACAGTATTTGGATAATGGTCCTGGAAAAGCTTTTCATTAG